>NC_079290.1:18786592-19095640 GCF_023638135.1 Falco biarmicus
CTGCCCATTGGGAGAGCTCAAGACAAAGTCAGAGCCAAAGGACCATGCCTACACCTTCACATAGTTGGCCCTGTGAGTCCCCGTGTAGGGACACCCCGTGTGTGAGAGCTGAGGCGTGTGGCTGCCTGCCCCTAGGCCTGCCATCACTGGCTTGGGAGGGTTCCTCTCTGATGTGCTCATGCTGCTTTCAGACTCATGCTCATCCTGGTCAGGAGTGTTTCCGCCAGCTCACGTGGTCCTGGCCCCAGAGTAGCTGCACTGTGGTGGAAACACGAGCCCAGTAAGGGAATGTTGCTACAGGGGACACTTTTGGGGTTTTTTTGGTGTTATTTAGCGGGTGATCTGATGCCCAAACTGCCTCATTAGAGTTACTTCAACAGCTGCATGGTTTGTGAGCAGTCAGTGCTGCTCCTCAGTGCCTGCTGACAATAAATACCAAATTGATTTTTTCTATTTGCTTCTGCAGGATACACTTAGCCCTACAAATACACTCCTTTGTGAGGCTATCCCTTTTTTCCAGCTACCCTGCTTTGAATTCACTTCTGATCTTGGATACAAGTAATGCATACATTTCTTAGATTTCATTTCAGATTCTGGTCATTTACCTTGCCTGACTTCAGAAGTTCCTGCTAAAAATGAAGGTCACCAAACCAAAACCATGTCTGTGTATATTAAAGTCCCTGCTGACAGGCAGGCTGGCTAGGAGAACAGCACTGGTCCTTGCAGTTAACCAGACAGTTTCTTCTTCACTGATGCTTTTCCAGAAGGGTATTAGCACAATGGAACATGTGTTGCTGAAATGCATAAACGCTGAGTACCAGATGCAACAGGGTTGCTCGATTTTTCTCTCCTCCAATGTGTCCTGATGAGTTCAGAGTGGGATGCAGTAATTTAATTTGTGATATCTTTAAGATCACTGCAACAACTCAAAAGCTGTGGACAGAGGCAAATAACATTTAGTAATATATTTATTGAATGGTAATGCAAACCAGAGAAATCTAGAAAGAAGGGAGGAAATATTCCCTGTCTGGGAGGCACTGAACTGAATTTTAAACCAGAGAACCAGGCATGGTTGAGACTGAGAAGGGAAGGGGGAGAGCTCACCCAGCTTTCTCCTTAAGAAATGAATTACTGGTAAGACTACACAATATTCTTCCAATTTTCTGTCCTTCTGATCTCCCTTTATAAGTAGAAATGTTCACATTTTGATGGTCTCCCCCATTTTTGGAAGTATTGCCCTTGATAAAGGTTTACATAGGATTCTTTTATTTTTCTCCCAGTGGATGAGTTGCTCTTGCAGCTGAAATCCCTGCCAGAAAGTCCTACCCTTTGCTTGCTTCTCATACGTGGAGAGTAATGGGACTCTGAGACAATGAAGCTGTTTTTACTGTGCTAGACAGCAGTTTCCCTTCATATACCACCATCGCTGCTGAACAGTGCGGAATGAGAAAAGGCTCAGTCTCTGTAATGAAGTCAATAGCTCCTCATCGGAAGAATAAGAGGAATTTCAGCCAAGAGAGCAGAATGGCTTGCTTTCTCTTCATCTCTCAGTTTAGTTTCTACTTTGTGTTCCTCAACATGTACATTACCCTTTTTTTTGCAGTCACTGGAGGATAAATTAGTCCAAGATTCTGCTTACCACTGCTTCAGCACTTATACCATTTCTGATCAACCTATACTCAACATGTAAACTATAGCCCTTCTGAATTTGTCAAAAAGATTTTGATGGGAATTTTGTTCTCCAGACCAGATTCTGCTTTGCTATTTCAGTATAAACCCACATTACTTCCACAGAAACCCTACCATTTTTTATCTCCGTCCACTTCTATGAAAACATGGAAGTATTCTGGATTTGCACTGGAATAACTAGTAAGTTGAATATGGCTGTAAATAAATTTATTGTGAAGATTTGCTGCACCAAATAACTGCAGTGGTTATAAATCTTTTATATTTTAGATAAAATGAATTCATATTCTGCTGCTGGTGTTTCAAGGCGCAAGCTTTGGAAGCTGGTTTCAAATAGAGCTCAGGATTACTGTTGGGTAGATTTTGTTTATTCTTTGATTGTAATAGGCATACTAAACTTATGTCTCTGAATTTCATGTTATAAATGCAGTTGTATAGCAGCTTTACCTTTGAACAGAGCGGGGTCTTCTTGGAGTAAAAGGAAGCACAAGTTGCACCTAACGGCAGAGGAGGACATTCAGAGAGTTTCTAGCACTGTCATTCCTCGAAAGATCAAATTATCTGGATCAAATGGTTAAACCTCCTTGAAATGTCCAGTAAATTGTCCTCCAGAGGAACTGCAGTTATCTGCAGATTAGTTTTATAAAACTGTTCCACATTCATTTTTCATATAAAGGCACTCAGCTAAAGTCAGATTCAGTCAGACTAATTTGGTTAGACCTATTTTAAGGTAACATATTTTAGAAGGTTGCAAATTTCTCAACATTGAGAGGAAAGACTGAGACAACAGAATTAGCATTCTAAGTCTAATTCTTGTATGTGGTAGAGTCAGGTTTATTGGTTTGTAGCAATTTTACATTTGCTTTAATTGCTAGCCTCTATTAGTACCAAAGGTGTTCTGATGCTTCCTCATTCTTTGTGTGTAATTTTGGAAAAGTGAGTTCCTGGAGCCATGGTTGGTTGTTGTATTTTCAGAAGACAGCAAAAAGTATTTCTGGTGAGGATGATAGGCTATCACCTCTCTTTGGCCCCAGCTCTGTGGGAGCAACATTGTTTCCATGTCCCTTCATCTTATCCTGGAGGTTTTGTCCCCAGATTTTGACCCTGATCCTACCATCATGCTGTGTTTGCTCTGTTCCTTACTGTAAGGTACATCTGTGACTTCAGGAGCAAGGCTTGGCTGTAAAAGTCTGATCCTCCAAGACACTCTGCCCGTGTTGTGAAATGTGCTTTAACTTACACAGCATTTTTTGTCCCATTGATTCCACGTGAATAAGGTGTAAACGTGTGTATAAGTATTTTCCTGGATCTGGCCCAGAATGCTCAGACTTTGGAAGTCTGAACCCATTTTCTATCACTTGTGAATCACCATGCTCATAGTTGGTACAACTTAAGCTGTGATGATCCTCAGCCTCTGGCATGAGTCTCTCAGAGGAGAGGTCAGTGAGGATGATGTGGACCTTGGAAACTCAGTCCCCTTGAAGGATAGTCACACATTATTCCTCTGCCTGTACCATGCTGATCAGCATGGTGTTTGAAACCACACACAGGTTTTGTACTGGCTGCTGAAGAGTCAGAGAAATGCAGCATTCAGGGATGAGTTTTCTCTGACTGTGTCGTGGTGCTGTGGTGTTGAACGACATGGTGTCCTGCAGCCATCCCCAGAGCTACCCAGTGGCAGGGCCAGGCAGTAAACCTCCATGCTCCACAGTGTGAGAGAGGCAGCACTTGATATTGGGTCTCATGGTAATGAAGGAGTATTCTTCTCGCTGAGGAGAAAAGGTCTGGATGATCCTGAGACTGACATGTGACAAATGCACATTTGAAACCTCTTTCCATTTATTTGTCTGTTATTTTACATTAGGATGGACAGGCAGTGACCTAAGGATACTTTTTTTCAAGTCCAGACATAGTCTACAAATAAAACTCCCTGACTGAAAAGATTTGGGCATCCCCAACTTTCCTATATCTACCAGCAATAATTCTTCTTCCACTTTCTCTAGGCAATATCCCATTTGCAGCAAGGTGGCTAGACCTCAAAATCTTTTCCTAAAGCTCCCAGTCCCTTACAGCTTCTGGTTTTCAGCTACAGATGAAGTATTCTGGTCACACCAAATCCAGGCCACATATGCCTGGCATCTAAGTCCTCATTTTCTACTTGATTTCTTTCTAGTCTTGGAGGTTCCTGTGCTGAATTGAAGGAGTTAGATTACTCTGGTATCTAGGCTCAAACCACCAGTCCACAGGCTATGGAGAGATGTTTATTTAAACTGCTTTGCTTGAAAGGAATCTTGGGAAATACCTGCATATCCCAGGGCAAGATGGGCTGTGATATGAACGAAGGCAATGTGAACTATAACTGAATGCAAATTTTATTTGAAAATTGACTGTCAAGGAGATGTCCTAGAAAACTGCCAAAGAAGTTCAGTGTTTACCATTTGGTGGTTAGCTGAAAGCACAATCTAAACATAGTCCCCAAAGTGGTTGAAGTGCTTTTTAGAGCTCCCATCTCTGGCATGGCTTGGAGGGAGCAATAAAGCTGGACTCCTGGAAATGAGGAGGCGACCTGTATGAAGCTTGCTTTGAAAGTCTGGCGCAATAGTTCAGTTCCTGATAGTATATTTTAAACAGATCCTACCCCTACATTTGTGTTTCCTGGTAGAAAAAGCTGGCAGAATTGAGTCAGATTTACAGCAAAGTTGTGTGTTGAGGTAGTTTAAGGTCCTGAGGGCAAAACTGTCTTTGTAAATCCACTTCTGCAGAAACAACTACTTAGTGCTCCATTGTTGTAGTTAAAGTGTGATTGCCCTGTATGTGGTTAAAAAAGTTTCAAAAAGGTACAATAATCATGGAGATTAGCAGACAAGAAAGAAATAGTTGTATGTTTGCTTGTGCATGAAAATGTTCCTTTCCGAAAACCTCGCAACTAATCTTTTTAGCCATGGCAGAAATAGGCAGAACTGTAGCCTTGAATCAATACCTGTGGGAGATGATGACTAACAGACTCAACGGAGCTTTTTGTTTGGAGGGGAATGCTTAAACTTTTGGAGTTGGTACCAGCTGTTCCTTTGAACAATGCTGTACTTATGATTCAGAGCAGGGCGGTTGTGTTATACGCAAGCAAAACTGATTATTTCCCTTCGTACGCTTACTAAAAAAATATTTAAAAAAATGGAAAGAAACTTTAGGTGGGCCTGAAAGATAGAGGAGCCTCTAAAGTACTTGTGAATCAGTTTTCCTGGTATAACTGCATCCACATGTGAATTTATTGAAAACACATGTGACTTTGATAAAAGATTACATTTAAAGAAGGGGCTAGAACTGGGCTACAGACAACAGGGTACTGTGTTTCATCAAACACTGAGCTACACATTTTCAAATGTTTCATGTTAAGAGAAAATGTTTAGATGATTTTAAACAGTGCACTACTCCATTTCCATTGGCTTGCTTATCACAGACCTCTTATGAGTGTTTCTGTTACAGAATAATCCACCAAGGCCATTCATCTGGTTGCTTGCTTGGGGGAAGAAAATTGAGTTACAATATGTTTACTCTAAGGAATGGTATTATGTATTTGTAAGGTTTAGAGCTGGGTGAGCCATCTGGGGAGAAGAAACAGCAAACAGAAAACTTGCCTGAGATTCATTATCATCATTAGCTTGCCCTGCATTTTCAGTATACCAACTGATAATAACTAGTATGTGGTACAATTCATATTAAACAAATGTCTAAGAGAAGCTGATACAAATTCAGACAATTACGTATTTTAAAACAGCTGAGATACTTTCAAAGTAGTTAATAGACAATAAAGAACATGATCCAGTTCTGGGAAAAAAGATGTTTTAGATAATGAAAGCTCAGGTCATAGAAACTGCACTGTAAATTGTATATTAGGGTTTAAGCTGTACTGTGTTTTTACAACACAAACAAAAATAGTCTGGGGGTTGGACTCAGCTTTCCCTGTGTACACAGAGTGCTTTGAGTATATTATATATAGCTAGATTCCTCATGGACTGAATCCTCTGTGAATTCCAGGTCTCTCTCTGCCATTCTGACTTCCATAATGAAGCTTAAAGTCAAAGTCAGCCTAAGACCTTTGGTGTATTATTGGCCCAGACAGGCCAGGTTCTGTAAGTAATAGCTACAGGAATAAAGCCCCAAATAAATCTTTGCCTTTGACTTCTACATCCCAGTCATGAAGTGTTTCTTGCTGGAGGCAGCGGTGTTAAGTAGTCTGCAACAGGGCTTGAACTCCTGACTTTAGTAATGCTGTTTTGCTACTGTGCCCTACTGATAATGATGTGTGTGTGCGTTTTGCTCCAGAAATGCAAAATTATTTTGGATTCATGAACAACAATGAATGCCCATCAAAATCAATAGGAAATCTCATTATTTTCAGTACTCTGTTTGTCAATTTGTTCTATCTCCAGGAACTGATTCCCACAACCTGAAAAAGCTCCAGTGACCATATGGTGCAGCAGCACCTTAGTGCCCTAGGCAGCCTGTTCTTTGTTTAGTGGAGGTGAACCGCTGCACAAAGTCTTCATAAGCGGAGGAGCTTTACCACCTTTAGATATTGCTAGGTGCAACTTTTAGCAACAACCTTCTGCCTGAACAGAGGAACTGCTTACAATAGGGTGCTATCCTGAAGTCACAGGTAAGGTCCCTAAATACAGAAGTCCCATCTGAGACAGGAATTACTAGAAATCACTGAGACTTTTTTCTTGGATTTAATACTTTATAAGGAGGCAAACCCCAAACAAGCTATTTTTCAAAAAGGAAGGAGCTAAGCAATGAAGACCAGTCTTGCTCTTACAGATTTGGAAGAAGTCAAATCCAGCTGTGAAAGTATCATGCAAGCATCTCAACAGAGGTCTAGAATTCCAGGGAATCAAGCAGATCTCATTCAACCACCTTTGTGTTTTTACCCAGTTTTGCCCACCTACCACGTGAAGAAGGCTGAGATCTAATAAACACCGATGGATATTCTTTCAGGAGATGACTAGATGGTCAGGGGGTGTTCATAGGATGGGGGATGTGGCGTGTTACACTATGGACTATAAAAACCGCAACTCTCATACTTGTCTTCTGCTCTAGGCTCCATAGTGAAAATGTTGTTAATGCCACCAGACACGGTAATATTAAGTGCACGCTTCTCTCTGTGATTATCTGACAGCAGTGGGTCAAGTGACACCGTTGTGGGTGCTCCATGCATGTATCTGCTTCACTAAATCACTGCCTCAAGTTGGGAAGTTGCAGGAAAGTCTATTCCTTTGAACTGGACTTGCTTGGATCCCCTAAGCTGCACAGTAGTGCCATGCGCGGCTCCAAGAGGAGCATCATAGCTATGTTTCCTAAGGATTTGTGGGTAAGTGCAGTTGTAGGTTCTCTGCTGCTTAGTAAGGCTGGAGTTCATAATGCCACCCTTTCTGTAGTGGGAGATTAATCTTTTCAATAGACTTGGCTGTCTAGTCACATGAATGTTGTAGGGATGTAACAGTTTTGAGATTTCTTCCCTCCTGTGGAATTTTGTTTTTAGCTCAAAAGTTATTAAGGAAAATAGATGATGCTATCGTAGCATAAATCAGTCTAAAATAACCATTGCCTAAATTAGATGAAATACAATGAACAATGTTGCAAGGCAGTGATAGCTGGTTTGTGAAGGTTTGATTTCCAACTAAAACTGTGCCACAAATATAGCTAACTGATATTTGTGGCAAGAAGAAGATAACCTTCAAGTCCTGAATTTCAGCTTTCCTCTGATCTGGAGGAAGGAAACTATCCACGTATGCAGCACTTGATAAATTACTCTCTTCTGTTTATTATATCAGTTTGGTTTTCAAAAAGTGTGGTTTATGATTATTTGTTTTGGATAGCAGAGTAATCCCTGACTCTTGGAAGCCTGCAAAGTGTTTACCATCAGCAAACAATGCTCATTAGAAGTCCTTCTTCAAATTGCTGTTTTCCATTGCCAAGTAGACACACTGCCTTCAGGGTCCCAGTTTCTTTCACAGTCTGCTTCCTTGGTCCGGTGGGCTTGGGGGAGTTAATTTTCATACCTAAATAAATAACATATGTATAATAACAGGCATTCATAAAAGGCATAGAGATGATTAAAAGTATATTAGACATTATCATCCCACCCTTCTCCTTAAAAGCATGGAAACAAAGGGAAAGACTTACATGTCCTTTACATTATCACCGTGTGTGTTAACATCATATGTACTGGTCCTGACTTTGTCCCACTGGCTGCTGAGCATCAGGTCTTGTCATGTCCTTTTCTGCCTGAGGAGCTTTCCATTGTCTGTGGTGCTGTCCCACTGGTGCATTTTGACTGTGACTTTCTCATTCGCATAACTCAGTCTTGGGCGTGTTTCCACATCATGAGATGCAACTGTGCAGTGTCCTGCATAGTCTTGGCCACACAGCATTGGTTGGCTCATGTGCAAGGGCATGTATGTTTGACAAGGACAGAATAAAAAAAAAGAAAAATCACTCTTTTGTGTGGGACCTGAGGAGCCCTAGCGGGGCTCTTCAGTGGCTGACAAGACTGGTGTGCTGCCCAGAGCTCATGCTATGGAGGGCTTCTTCTTCATTGGGGCACAGGGCTAGGCAGCTTTGGGCCAGTAGGACCAGTAGGGACAGGCATGCTTTAGCACTGCCTACTTTCTCTCTGCCAACATGTGCAGCTTCTATTATTTCTAAGTTTCAACCAGCCTTTCTAGTGTCAGTTGCTAGGGGATGTTAAAGATCCTGCACATAATGTGGTATGCAAACAGAGGCCAAGTTGAATTTGATTTCAGGGAAAATCATTGCCTTATATTCTGGTTATTTTCGCTATGCTTATACTAGTAACTAAACTAAACAAGACTGGGGCATAGGGTGAGCACTGTCCTACAATAGCCTGTATTGTACTACTGTTGGTAAGCTAGTTGGCATGGTGTTGGGCCATGCCAGCTAATATTCTCCCAGTCAGAGCCTTGGCATGATTCAGGAACAGGTCAGGGACTGTTTGTTTCTAACGGGAAATTTGGATTAATTTATCTCTCTCTTTTTTTTTTTTCTTTTTTATTTTTTTGGGTGAAAAATAGTGAAACCATATGGATGCAAACTGTGTTGTGCCACTGGATGCAATGCCAGAAAATGGCCCTTGTCCATTGTTTCAGCTTGGATAGATGTAGCTTTTGATGCCTAAGAAGCAGACAGTTGCAATCTGTGGAGCATGGGCCAGGCTCTTTTTTGACCTCCTTAATTACACTGTAGTGTGGTACTAACTGAAGCTAGGTGGAATATTGCATTTTTCACCAAGCGAACCTGGAGCATATTTGTTTTTTTCCCAAGAGATTCCCACATGCGTTGAGCAGTCTGGTGCAATCAAACTGGTACCTAAAGCAGAACTCCATCAATACTAGCATATGAACTATGTTTTATCAACAGATCAACATCATCAGTAGTGTGCTGCCTACTTAACTTGTGATGGTTAAGATTAAACTATCATTGTATCATAATAACCTTTTACACTGGTCCTATGAAGGTGTAAACGGAATAGAAGAATTCTGCTGCCTGGCATCAATCCAACATTTAACTGGTAAGCGTAAAAAGGCACAGCATAATAAAGATGCTAGCTAGATCTATAATTTCCAGTACATCTGCACATATTAATCTCATGTAAATTCGAGCACCTAAAATGGTAGAGGCTTTGTCCAACTTAGTCTGGAAAGCACCTCTAAAGGCTGATTCATGCCATGCTCAAAGAGGTGCAGAAGACAGGAGGGATGTATTGTGCTCTGCTGAGCCCAGCTCTCAGTCCTGATAGCAGTTCTTTGGGTTGCTGTTACCCAGGCATTATTTATCATGCAACTCTTTGTTTTTTTTCTCAACGCTTTATACTTTTTTTTTTCCCAACAATTTTCTCTTGAACTTCTGTTTTTTCACAAGCCCAGATATTTCTGTTCCATCTTTGTTTCTACTTATCTTATATGGCTTTCACTTACTCTCTCACAGCTCAAGAATTTATTTCAGAAAAGGTGAGTCAAGGCCACACCAAAGTGATTAATAAAAATGTGCCTTGGCTTTTCAGCTTTGAATTTCTTTGAATGAATGAATCATGAGTTTTCTGTCAGCCCATTTCTCCAGCCTGTTGAGGTCCCTCCAGACAACAGCATGACCTTCTGGTGTATCAGCCACTCCTCCCACTTTTGTGTCATCAGCTGACTTGTTAGGCTGCAGTCTGCCCCATCATCCAGATAACTAATGAAGATTTTAAACAGAACAGGACCCAGTATTGACCCCTGGAATATACCTCTAGTTGGTGGTCTCCAACTATGTGCTGCTGATCCCTATTCTCTAGGCATGGCCATTCAGCTGGTTTTCAATCCACCTCACTGTCTCCTTATCCAGCTCATACATCAACAGCACCTCTATGAGGATCTTATGGGTGACACTGCCAAAGGCCTTACTGAAGTCCAGATAGACAATATCCACTGCTCTCCCCTCACCTACCAGGCCAGTCATTTTGTTGTAGAAGTTCATGAAGTTGGTCAAGTTCCCTTGGCAAAGCCATGCTGATTACTCCTGAGGATTTTCTTGCCCTTAATGTGCCTGGAAATGGTTATGCCACCACCTTCCCAGGCATGGAGGTGAGTCTGACTGGCCTGTAGTTTCCTGGGTCCTTCTTCTTGCTGTTCTTGAAGATAGGAGTAACATTTGCTTTCCTGCAGTCTTTGGGCACTCCCAGTCACCATGATTGGTCAAAGATTACCGAGAGTGGCCTTGCAATGACATCTGCCACCTCCCTCAGCACTCATGGGTGCCTCCTATAAGGGCTCATGGTGTTATGTATGTCGAGTTTTCTTAAGTATTCTCCGACCTGATCCTCTTCCGCCAAGGGTACAGCCTTTTCCCCTGGTTTCTGGGACTTGGGATTCTTGCTAGTAAAGGCTGAGGCAAAGAGAACATTCAGTACTTCCACCTGTTTCATGACCTGTGTGACAAGGTCCACCATCTCAATGAGCAATGGGTCCACATTTTCCCTAGTCTTCCTTTCGTCACCTATGTACTTCTTGTTGTCTTTAATGTGCTTCAACAAATTCAATTCCATTTGGGGTTGCGCTTTCCTAACTTCATCCCTGAATACCTGGACAATTTTCAATATTCCTTTGAGGTTACCTGTCCCTACTTTCACCCTTTGTATGTGTCCATTTTGTGTTTGAGTTTGGCCAGGAGCATCTTGTTCATCCTCACAGGCCTGGTATTTTTGCCTGACTTCCTTCTCATTAGGATGGAACTGTCTTGAGCTTGGAGGTGGCAATTCTTGAATATTAAGCAGATTTCTAGGGCCCTCTTCCCTCCAAGGATACCCACAGGACTGTTCTGAGCAAATCTTTGAAAAGGCCAGTCTTCTCTCCTGAAGTCCAGGGCTGTGAGCTTGCTTGTCACCCTTCTCACTGCCCTCAGGATCCTGAACTCCACCTTCTCATGGCCATTGCAGCCAAGGCTGCCTTTGACCTTCACATTCCCTACAAACTCCTCATTGTTGGTGAGTATGAGGTCCAGTAGAGCACCTCTCAAGGTTGCTCTTCTGCCACTTGGAGGAGGAAGCTATTATTAGTGCTCTTCAGGAACCTCCTTAATTGCTTATGTCCTACTGTGTCCCTTCAACACATATCAGGATGGTTGAAATCTCCTGTGATAACCAGGGCCTGCAAATGTGAGGCTGCTCCTATCTGTCTGTAAAGGGCCTGATCTTCCAGGCCAGGTGGCTTATAGCAGACACCATTTATAATATCATGTTTACCTATCCTCTCTTTAGTCCTCACCCACAAGCTCTCACTTGGCTCTTCATCCATCCCCAGCCAGAGCTCCATGCATTGCAGCTGCTCTTTCACATAAAGGGCAGCCCCCCCTCCTCATCTTCCCATCCTGTGCTTCCTAAAGAGTCTGTATCTCTCCATTGTAACACTCCAGCCATGGGAGCCATCCCACTACGTGTCGGTTCCCGACAAGATCATAGCTCTACAACTGCACACAGATCTCTAACTCGTATTTATTCCCCATACTACACACATCAGCATACAGACACTTTAGAGGGGCACCCCAGCATGCTAAGTTCCTGGAGCAGGTTTGGGGTATTTCTCTGTCATGCTGCATTGTAGGCACTTCCTTGCTTACATACAAGTGCTGGAGGTCACCCCACTCAAGCACTATTTTGTTGATTTTGTGATCCCTTCCTGTCATATCACCCCACGCCCTTCGCTCAGGGATCATGTCTGTCACTATGTCACAGGACTGCTGGGTACTTTTTCCCTCCCCGCATCATTTCAGGTTTAAATACCTCCTTCTGAAGTCAGCCATCCTGTTGGTGAAAATAGCTTTGCCCTGCTTAGTGAGGTAGATCCCATCTGTCTCAAGCAGATGTTGATCTGCAGACAGGGTCCTGTGATCATAGACCCCAAAACCCTGCTGCCAACACCAGTTCCGCAACCAGTTACTGACTCATCCTACTAGTGTTCTTCTCCTCATACCCTTGCCCCACACCTGCAGCAACTGAGGAGAACACCACCTGGGTCCCATGCCCTTCATTACTGCCCACAGAGCTCTGTAGTAACTTTTGATACTGTTCAGCTTTACCCTAGTGGTTTTTTTTGTGCCCACATGTAATAACAGCAGTGGCCAGTAGTCAGAGAGCTGGATGAGCTCCTGCAGTGCCTCTACAACCCAGATCCCAGCTCCTGGCAGGCAGAAAACCTCTCTAGATGCCTGCTCAGGTCAACAGATAGGTGCCTCTGTCTCCTGCAGCAGGAAGTCACCCACTACAGTGAATCGTCACTTCTTCCTGGTAATCTTGCATGGCTTAGGGTTAAGTGGATCAGGTCCTTTTGCTGGTCCACCTTACCCTAAACCTCTTACAAGCAAAGGACTTACAGTTTGCTGGGTGCTGCCTGGCATGCCAGACCACCGATATTTTCTCGTTAAAGGTGACCCATGCCTTCTGTTCTGCTACAAACAGCTGTGGGGTGGTAGACTGCACAATCGAAATAAAAGCTTGTTTCAGGGCCAGAATGGAAAAGGTCTTTCTCAATTAGTTTTTTGATTTAGAGACTAAAGTTGATTAACAATCATCATTCCATAGGCAGAGCTGTGCTTTGAAGTGGGTATTAAAGAAAAGGCAGTATTTTCATTCAGCATAAAGTATTTTTTCTGAGCAGGGCATAAGCTTCCAGGGGAGAAGATAGAGTGATAGGAACTTTCCAGCACACGGAGGTAGAGAATCTAAAATCTTGGAATTTAAACAGAAACATCTAAACCAATGATACAAACAAAGTACATCAAAGGGAGAAAATGACCCCTATACAGCAAAGTAAATGAAGAAACTTCTAATATAATCCTGTTTTCCATAGCTATGAGGCAGGACAGTGAATGAGAAAAGGCCATAAGACAATTGAGTAAACTGCTACGGCAATTGCTATAGCAAGCTCATAATGAAACTCTCCAAAGTGAAACTAGAGAGGGTCCCAGTCCTACTTGGCATTCCCTTTGCTGATTGCCTGCATTTGTTATTCATTTCAGAAAACTCTTTGAATAGAAATTAAGAAAAAAACTTCCAACAAACCAAACAAACCCTGCTGTTTATTTGAGCTAATATATAGAAAGTCAGCAGAAGATTTAGGAACATTATGAATGCCAAGTTAGACATTAAATTTGTAGTTTAGTTGGCTTTAGTGTTTTGGAAGATGACATTTAAATGTCATATTATTTTAATTTAGGGCTGGGAGCCTATATTTACAAGAAGGCCTTAAATAGGGCATTCATTTTAGGTTTGTTTAAATCTCTTGCTCTCTATTTTTTGAAGGAAATAAAGCAAAGCACTGACTATAAATTTCCATTGAATATGTTTGTTCTGTTACTTTTTGTATTGGTAATACTCACTCCAAATACTGCTTCTTTCTACTGCTCTTTTTGAAAAGGAAAAAAAAGCAAAATGTAATTCCTCAAAAGGCAAGGGCTTTGATTTCATCTTTGTTACTGTAATAAGAAGTTTAAAATGAAAGACTGATGACAGTCCTTGATGAATGAAAGACTAAAACATTCCAGTTAATATTCTTTTTCTGAAGCCCTGGGAGAGATGGCCTCATTTTGCTTTGCTTACTCAGGTGAGTAAACTTGTGCCATGAGCTCTTGGCAAGACCCACCGGTGGTCAGCAAAGAGTTAAGGCAGTGTGAGAAATGGTATGGCTGGTGTCCCAACACACTGAAATCTCGCCTAATGCTAGACTTCAGCTTTATTGTTAGCTTTACCTTAGAAGCATAATCTAAAGGGTGGGAAACAAACTCTTCAGATTGTGAAGCAAAAAGGTTGGTTGGTAACAAAACCCAAACTGCTTTGGTAGGCCTGATTCAGTTGCTCTGATTCATCAAGTGAAAACAAGCCATTTGCCATCTGGTAATTACCTTGGGGATGGAGGTGTAAATCCCTGTTCCTTAATCTTCCCCTCTTTAAGAAAACATTTTCTCCTAGGTGGTCCAGATGGTGAGAGGCCTTTAGACAATGCATAGAGGTGATCAGTGATGGGTTGCTCCAGCGTGGCAGGAGGTCCCCGGGGCACGTTCGCAGAGGGAGGGAGAGCTCTCCTTTGCAAATGGTTTGTCAGACAGCTGACAAATGCTGTGTACATGTGTGTGAGAAAGCTCTCTGCGGGATCACGCAACAACCCCGTGTGAAGCACCCCAGTTCCTGGGCTGTTGGAGACATTCAGCAAGGATGGGACTACATAACAGGCAGAACCAACTGACACTGTCATTCTTTGTCTCTCTCTTAATATTTATTTATGTGTCTAAACGATAGCTGAAATGCCTCTCTCTAGTGGTATTGATTCAACCGTATCAATCCTTACCCCCTTGGTTCAAAGAGAATTGCTCTGTTTTCTTTAGAAATCTAAACTGAAGGGAAGAGAACTTGACCAGACATCAGAGGTGGTCATCACAAAATAGAAGGAACAACACTATTTTACAGGCTGTTTAGTTATGGTATCTGCAGTGCTTCCCTCCAAGAAGGAGACTCCTCCTTCTCCTCTTGTGACTTTAAAAGTAGCCAGAGGCTAAATTAGGCCATTGGAAGGGGGAGGCTGCTGTTTCTCGAACTCTGACCTGGGTTGCCCATGTAGTCCTTGACAGATGCCACATATAGTATATACGCAACTCAGTATAGGTTTTCAAGCCTCCTTTTAATCACAGCTCACTGCGCTGGGGGTGCAGGGCTTTACCAAGGGGATGCTGCCTGCTCCACCATCGCTCCAACTATTGGGTGGTGTTACTTCATTAGCTCTGCAAAGGAAGAGAGGAAGCAGGTGGAACGTGGACCTTTTTTTTCCTATGCTCATCTCCCTTGTACACTCATGGCTTTTATTTCCCCCTCCCCTGTTTTCTGACCTGGAGACAGTCACTACACAAGCTGCAAAGATGCAGCATTGGCAAGAACTAATAACTGAACTAACAAGGAGGCAGATAAAAGTATTTTGGAGAACTGCTGCCATCAGATAGGAAATCAAAGGTCCTTGACTTCACCAGGGTGTGGAACAGACACGGCAGGTGACCCAGCCCTCAGATAATCCACCCTCTTATAAAGGGACTACAACTGAAAAGAAGTCATCAAATGACTTGCACCCACAGATAACCTTTGATAACCTCCGTGCCTCCAGAGTCACTGCACAATATCACAGATGGGAGCAATGAGGCATCTCTGTGCCAGGAGACCCCAATGGGAACAACAAGCAGGACCTGCAAAAAAAGAAAGAAAAGAGAGGTAAGATAGGGATGAGGAGCAGATTTCCCCTCCCATTGCCCCTAAATGCATATAACCCACATGATGTAGAAGAGCAGGTTTTCTTACAGGCGTTAGACTAGTGGGTGCGAAAGACCTAGTTAAAAAACATTGTCTGAAAGGAGAGTGAAGACCCAGGGATACTTGTGCCCCAGAATCATTGCCCTTTCTGTTCCTCTCCACCACAAGTCCAGGTGCCCAGAAAGACAACCAAGGAAAGTAAGATGCCATTTCACCCCCTTGCAGGGATCTTGGCAAAGACATATTCTACCCTGAGTAGTTTGTGCCTTTCTGGCGATGTTGCAGTTGGGTTAGATGCCAAAGGTCGGCCAAGTGATATGCTTTTTGGACCACTTGAATGAATGGCTTAAATCGGTTTTGAAGTGTGCCTTTCATGCTCAAATAACATTTTTCTTGTGTGTTCCCTACAGAAATGTCGTAACAGAGCTATTCATGAAACCTGGCCAAATCTCATCATGAATGTGCCACACAGGAGCTTTTGCTTACAGTGAGCAAGTCCATTGATTTTAACAGGGCAATCCACATCATACTGAGAAAAATATTGACTGACATGGTTGAAAATAATTAGAAATCAGCTAGTCTGAACTTTAAGCTGAATTAGAAGTTATTATTGTTATCTGTTCGTGTTTTTGAAAAGAAATAATCAAATTATAGTAGTATCAACCACCTTTGTTCCTGCCAGAAATGCAGTATGCAAAGTTTTAAAAGCAATTCTATCCTGCATGAGTTGATGTTGAACTTAGAATGATCTAAAACCAAAATCTATTTTATGAGATATAGGCACCAAGAGGCAAATTCAAAGCTGTGCTTTCAGCTTGAAAGCTTACTATTTCCTGACTTTCCAGTGTTTCCCCTTTTTCCTTCCAATTTGCAGTAATGCCTGGAGTGTTTTGGGTTTTTTGTTTTTTTCTCCTGTGTGATATACCTGGAAGGAGTGGAATATTTCCAACTTGTATTGATTAAGCTTGATTGTACCTTTGCTAAAATCAATAGATGGTGCTATCAATACTTTCAAATACCAAAGGAGCTCGATTTCCTAAGTCTAATTTTAATTTCTAAATATTTTTCTTCTAAAGCAGATTTCTTGACTATGTGTTTAATGCTAAGGAATAAGTTATCCCAAAGAAAATTGCTTAGCACTACAGCTATACTTCTGATTAGGCATTGACGTCCGAGTCTGGCTGAACTAAGTCCCTCAGTGATAATCTTGCTATTGACTGATATGTGTAAATGGCTGAATTTTGCTGGTGATTAAGAAAATCAATTATTTTTTCTGTTTTCGTTTCTGTGCCCACATCCTTTTAGTTTTTTAGTTTTTGTGGGTTTGTTTTTTTTTTTTTTAATATAATTATATGGAGCATGACAAATGCTTTACTCCCGTTTTTTCCTTTTTTCAAAAACCTGTGAATGACATTTAGGCTATTGTTGGAATTAAAATAATATTCCAGAATGAAAGGTTAAAAAAAGCTAATTAGAAAATACTGAAAGAAACTGTTGTAATTACTGAGAATTTTTTACAATGATTTTTGCCAAAAAATGATATCTTTAATTTAGCTGCAAAACCCTGTGCTGAAATACTTGGCAAGTATATTAGATGTCTTTAAAATCTGCCACAAATCCACTCTTGACAGGACTGTCTATTCCAGTATCACATGCCAAAATGGATTTTCCCTGTGGAAGATCAGCCACGATTTGGTCTCATGAGAACTAAGTCCCATTCTTCTCTCAGTTGCGGTGTCTTTGATTTTGAACTCTTCCAGCACCATTACTGGTGTAACACTGGATGCATGGTAGGTTTATAGAAGGTGAATTCTAAGTCATGGGTGCCAGGAGGTGTTCCATCTTTATGGAACTCCAGTGTCTCCAATGGGATGATGTTATTTCTCTACTCGAGATTGTAAAGCTCTGATATACTACAAGATATCGTTACTATTCTACTCAGTTCTACCTACTTTACCAGTGGTGTTTGTGGGCACAACCTCCTCTTCCTTGTGCTGTTTCTTACAGAATTCATACATGTGAATTTTAGGTCAAATATATTCTCCCTGACCTCAACATCCAGAATGTGAAAATTATTAACAAAGCTGATGTAATTTCATGAAGATTTTTAAATCTCAAGTACAAAAAACTTCCCATCGATATTATGCAGATCCTCCAATCCATTTTCCAGCAGCCAGCTCCAAACTCTGTGTTCGTGGATATAGACCTTTTCCTCCCATGCAATGTAGCTGCTGCTGCAAAGGAGCAGTTTAGTCGCTTTACAAAGTCTGTACCTTTGGAAGCATGTGAAGGCACATGTGCACTTAAGAACACTAAAGATGCATTACAGACAGTTGGCAATGCAGCGCTTATCACTTGGTTTATGAACAATCTTAATTTTTCTACAGAATTTTTGCAAATCATTTATGCCTCTTGAAAGGATCACGCTGTCTGAACTGGAAGGAGGGAACATGATATTAACCTGAAGGCTTGTTAAAATGCACTGTGGTTATAAATTTCATGGAATTCCTTTGTATTTACAGTAACTGCCAAAACAGATTTAATCCTTTAAAGCTTCAAGATGTACATTTCTTGGCTTGTGTGCTGGGACGTTTTCATACTGGAAAATGATGTATATTTTCCATATACACTGGGCTTCTTAGAAGAATGGGTAAAATCTACTTATTTTGGGGACAACATAAAGAATGAGAAACCAGGAAAGAGAATGGGAATTCAATGGGGCAATCGACTCATGTCCCAGACATTGGGACATGGACCGAAATAAATGTGGGCGCTGAGAGTTAACAATTAAGTGTCTGTGCGGCTTTGCCTGAGCACAGACTTTCTGCTTTCCCTACAGCCATATAGCTACAGCAGACGAACAAAATCAGTGTGGAGATGACTGTGTTCCTATGAAAGCATGTCTGCACCCATGCAGCTTGTTACAGGGTGTTTTGAGCATCTATATGTAAGTATAATGATAGCAAATGCCCAAGGGATCTTCAAGAGCTCATAAGAAATGAAGCAAGCCTCACACAGAAATTGAAGTATAGAAGAAAAAGGGCACTGAGGTAAAAGGAAGCTGCAGGCTATTAATATTGCTACTACTTGTGGCTTAAGAACTAAAGGACTGGCTGTGTATTAAATTCTCTTACTTTGCAAGAAAACAAATAAAGGATTTACGATGCCTTCCCCCAGCGCCCACCCCCCCACCCCCCCCACCCCCACGCCCGACCCCAGTATGATGAGGGGAAAGACTGGTTGAAACATTAACTTTTTTTTTTTTTTAAAGGAGAGCGGGTTTTCACTTAAGCAAAAATAGGCATAATCATCTAATTATTTCTGTTGATTCCACTGTGAAGGTGATCCTGGCTCCTGCTGGAGTCTGTGAGACTTTTGCAATTGACTGTACACAGCATAGATGCAGGACAGACACTACATTTGCATCATAAGTCCAGGTTGTCATAATCAGAAGTGAGTTTAAATGCTGGGGTTTAATCCTGCATTGCAAGTTTCCAAAAGTCTCATATTGTCTGAAGCTGTGATTTTGGTTTGGGCCCACCTCCAGGGCAGGGAGAGGCTGATTAGCTGTAGAATCCGTCTGAGATCTTGGTCAGCGATATTTTTTATATTTTTGTGGTTCAAATGATGTATGCTGTAGTATGAAAGCAATACTTTTCACTCATTAATCATATTTCAGAAAATGGGAAGCATATGATAACTAAACAAACCAGAGTATGAAAATGAAGACAGGAATTATGGTAAGTTAGCCAGTGTGAAAACCTTTATTGGACCAAGAAACACAGTCAGGAAGAAAAAGACTCCTGATGACAAATTTCACAGGCTTTTTGTTCTTGTTGATGTTGGGGTTTTTTTCCCTTGCAGTTCTCTATAAGTTATTAGTCTAATAAACGCAATAAAACATTAGGTATTACTCTTTTAGTAAAAATAGCTAAGAAAAGGAACATTTTGTTTCTAATATATTTGGATACGTATACATTAACAAACTTCTTACAACTATGTTGATATAATAAATTGTTCTATTGAAGATGACTATTATTTGTTTTTCAGGGATTTTGCAAATGAGGTAGAATATCTTCTGTTATAAGACTTAAAACCTAAGTAACTGAAACTTTACTTCTACTTACCAGCTATAACTTGAGTTTAAGGTTTTGGGATTTCGCTGGCAGTGAAAGGATTTAAAATAATGTAGAGCATGTATGTCCCACCACCCTTTGATTACAGAAGCAGCTGCTGCACTAGAGAAAAGTAAGTCCCTGACTGCTCTTTTATGTGATTCTTTCCATGGTTTACCCTCCCCACTTCTCACGGCCAGCAGTTTGGGGCTTCCCACATCCAAAAGAGGATAGTTTTCAGTAGTTATGGATAGCTCCAGGAAGTTTGAAGCGTTTCTTTTGAGGAGCCAGTTAATGCTTTTAGGCTCCACGGTGCTCTTTGGAAGGAATCCCACATTGTACTTGTGCACCAGGTAAAAAGTGCTTTCTTCAGATTTGTTTTAAAACTGGGGCTTGCTGGCTTCCTCAGGGACCCTGAAGCAATTGCATTAAGAGAAATAAGTGGTATTTGCTTCCTTTTGGGTATTATAGACCCTTATTCATGGTCTTGTCTGCTGTCGGTCAAGCTCTAGCTCAGGCTCCAGCACCTCTGCCATGCTTGGGAAAAGACAAGCTCCATATATTTGCCAGGAGATGAGGCTGTGATGGGCTCAGTCCTGTCTGTGCCGGAGTTATGCAGACTGTGCAGAAAGAAACCACTAGGTGTGCATGGGGCTTTCCTTTGGGGAACGTGGGAGGTCATTGCCATTTTTCTAGCTAAAGTATGCAGATATGGAAAAGCTGACTTTGGGAAAATAGGCTTAATATGACACATTGAGTATGAGCATACTGACAGGTTTTCTTTTGTAATGACAGTAAAAGCTGCATTTTCTAGTGGTGGATGTTGCCTTTCTTTGATTTCTCTTTTGTTACCATTTGCTCTTGTCTTTGGTTCTGAACAGTAAAAAACCTCACTAAACCTGATAAGAAATAAAGGGAGGAGTCACTTTTTGTGAGGTTCCCAAAGGTCAAGAGAAAACAACATCAGTGATTTAGTCGGGGGAGAGCCTGGATCAGAACATAATAGATATACTACATCCACCAAAAATGTCAGGGAACAAAGAAAGCCTTACATGGAAGAGGGAAGTGTGAGTGTGTGTGTGTGCATGTGTATTTGTAAAACAAAACTCTGAGCTCTAGGGTGATTTATTTATTTGCAAATTTAGACATTTGGAGAGCCTCCTGAGATGCCCATCTCATCTTCATGGGGGTCTCCACCCTGCTTGTAAAATGAAGAATGGTTTATAAGGCTGTAAAATGAGGAATACATTTCTTTGAAAATCAAAGCCTAGCCAGGGTGCCTCACCACAAGGCATGCTCCTGGCACAATCACAAGGACTGTAGTCACCAGGAATATTGTCACATCATTCGGAGATAGCAGGAGCCTTGAAATGCCAGGATAGAGTGGTACAACATTTGGTTAATACGCAGTTGAAATATAACAGTGACTTTCCTAGGGAAAAAGAAGTCTTAGGTTCTGTGTGTTCTGTTACTGGTGGACCAATGGTCAAGGTGAATTTAAGCCCTCAGGCTTCAGGGTTTCATATATTAACATACACTTAGCTCCATGCACAAGCTAAAAAGCTGCAGGTTACTTTTTGCTGTATTGTGGCAATGAGGTACTGTTGTCATGACTTCTGCAAGAAAAATCTATGAATTTTAGAATTGGATTTTACTGGTCCAAGCAACTAGGTAGAGTGATCAGTCATCAGGCTTTATCAGTGCATTTCTGTTTTTAAAGTACAGGTGACATGTAAATTGCCAAACTAAATTTTACAATGACTGCATGCTGAGACAGTTTCGCCTTGCAAATTTAAGGCTATCCTCATATTTTAGAATAAGCAAGCACTTACAACACTTTATAAAGCTGTTCCATGAAATCTTGCCAAATATCAACACTGGCACTGAAAGTTTTTACTTGCAAGGGAAACTGCATTTACGTATAATTTGGATACCTATGCAAAACAATTACAGTAAGATATCCCTTGGATTTTATGAGTCTGTAATCCCATTATTCCATGAGGTAGAGTAATGCAGTGATGTGTTTACATAAAAATAGGGCAGTTATTTTTTCACAAGGGTGCTTACTATCTTTTCTCAGTGATTTCCTTCCAAAAAAATTTTCAGCAATTACGAATATCTGGCCTGAAGTTGTCTTCATTTAGCAGTTGTATTTTGCAGTGCTACAGACTGGCTCCAGGGAAACCGCTGTGGTCTCTCTGTTCCCAGGGCTTTAAAGCTCTATTGATATGATAGACCATAATGATTCAGAATGAGGATTATGGTCTATCAGTAAATAGCATGGTATTATGCATGTACCATAATACAGTTACTACGATTCTTCTATGACATATTCCTGGAAGCCTCATTCATTTGTGTAATAATAACTCACCGCAGCACAACTTGTATGTAAGAAGAGTAGGATTATGCTTTGGAAATGCAAATAGGAATTGCATCGGTGCAGGCTGGAGATGCGGAACAGTGGGAAGCAGAGGCTGCAGGATTCTTAATGGAAAACAGTGGCCTACACATTTTGTTCTGAGTGTATCTTTTTGTGTTCTTAACAGCACACTTCTGTAGCCCTGCAGAAATTCAAGTTATGTATAAATATGGGCTTCCAGAGTATATAGCAAGGTGCAAGCCAAAATTAATTGCCAGAGTTCCTTCTATTTTCAGCTTCCCTTTGCCCTGGGGAAAGACGTCACTAAACTGAATTTAATCTTATCTTACTCATAGTTTTATTGCTTCTTTTTGGCTTTCATACTTGCACTGAATATAATAAAGAATCTATTTAATTCCAGGTGACTTCTTCCAAATGGGATGAATTTCCCCTTTGAGAAGTCAGAAGCAGAATGGTGTGTGGCAGGCAATGTTGGTGGCTTAGAAGAATTTAGCCACAGTGGAGGGAAGGTTAACATTCTTAGAACAAGCAGAAGCTCTAGGGCATTACTTTTCATTTGCAACATCCATTTATATCACTGATACACTTTTGAGAGTGATCTCATGGCTCATTGACACTATTAGGAAGAGTTTTCTGATTTTAGTTTTTTGAAGGTGCTTTCCTCCATAAGATGGGATGTGTCTGTTGATGCACCACAAGGGTATCTTTTCCAGAGAGGGTATATAGCTGTGGTAGAGAGGTCAGGAAAAAGGAAGCTTCAACCATGCTTTTCTCTGTTCAAAGAAAGAATGAACAGGAGGGCTGACTTGTTTAGGAAAAAAAAAAAAAAAAAAAGGAAGGACAATTTGAAACAGAAAATAGTTGTAATTGTGGATGAAATAAAGATTCTGGCTGGAACCCCAATCAGAAGGCATGTCAGAGGGTGACACCATGAAATTGCAGAGTAGACATCTGAGTGTACACAATGTTTCTTGGTGGCTGCAGTCACTACCAAGCACCAGTAAAGGAACCTTTCTTACTTTCTTAATCCCACTGGCTCTTACTTCCTTCTAAGGTCAGAAAGAAGCAGTGTTTGCAGAGTCTTGATGCTGACTTCCCATATACAGAAAGAATAAATACTTATTTTCAACCTACATAAATTATTGTCTAGAAAGAAAGCCAACCTAGAATAAAGGGTGTGATGTACAAATGAGAGCTCAGCATTTATACACGTCTTGCCTGCAATCCTCTGCCTAGCACTGGATAAAAATGTGGCTGTTTGTGCCCTCAGCAGACATCTGTATAGAAAAGAGGTCAGCCTCACATCTCAGCTCTTAACAGGCTCTCAGACACACAAATAGTCTTAACGACTAGAAAGCTAAACTCAGGACACTCAATTACAGTTCAGCTAGAGAGAAAGGTGTTCCACATGATTTATGTGACATTGTGTGTGGTGAGTGAGTGTGTTAATGTATTCTTTCACTCCATATTTATTGCCTGACTAGATTTCTCTTGTTCTGACCATGTGCTCTTCTCCGACAGATTGGGAAAGTCATAATAAGCAACTGCTCCTTTTCTACAAACACTCTTGCATTTGGAGCCTTGCAAGATCAATCTTCCCTCTGTTTCTCTTCCCATGGAACAGTGCCATGAGAGAGGAGAGACGGAGACCATCAGAAATTGTGACCTGTTTTAAAGATACTGGAACATACTGTGTTGATCCTCTTTGATAGAAAACTCTTTTTTTAACATAGTCAATATTTCTACAGCTGAAAATGGACACAAAACACAAACTATTGCTGTGGTAGGCTAAGTTGCTTCTCTGTGGAGAAGCAGCTCATCAGCTGTTGCAGCTAATCTGGAAGCGGAGATGTGCAAAAGAAAATCAGGGCATCTGAGCCTCCAGGCATGCTGCTGTAGTCAATGGAGTCAACAGAAAAGGACAAGGACTTGAAAAGTGACAATCTTTGCTAAACCGATCATACTCTGAATGAAACTTCATATGGTAAAGGCTGGGCCTTGGATTATATATTGTGGATTTAGGCTTGGTGTCCTGTGATAGAATTCAGCACTGTATCTCCTACTGAAAATCCTGAAATATCTGACTGTAATTAAATTGTGCTTAACTTTTAATAGGAGCTGCTGAGCACCAGCAGCTTATGGCCATAGTGGCAGCAGAGACTAAAAATAAAGACACAGAGTGCTAACTCAGTGCAATTGACCAGACTGATCAGACACTATTGATAAATGTGCATCTACTCTTCTATGTGCATGGAATATCTGCTCCCATGTAGGTATTATCTCCTTCCCAACGTCTTCTCCCAATGCCCCATCTCATTTACCGTTTGATACTGCCAATGTAATGTCCCTTTGTGAGATGGAGGCAGTGCTTTGTTGTCTGTAATCAGCACATTTAAGATATATAGTGTGGAGACACAGGTTACATTTAGGAATGTCAGAAGTGAAGTCATTATCAAAGACCTGTGTCTCACAGTTACAGTGTTCCTTTGGATGGACACTCACAACCAAAGAAGGACCTTCTGGGCAGGTTTCTACTCAACATGAAAGTATGTAAACTTCAGCTTGTAAGTGAAGCACCCAGTACTGTTACAGCAGACTGAGGGCAAGAGTCAACTTCTTCATAGGGTTTTGGCATACCTGAGATGTTCAAGGTACTCTCGGTATATGAATAGTACTCTGGATAGGCAGAGATTTGTTCATCAGCCCTGTGTGGATGTCTCAGATACCCCAGGACAAGTCCAATGGCACCACACACATTTGCTTAGGCAACTGAATCACCATCTGACTCAACTCTGACATTAAACTTCAGGGCATTGTTCACCTATATCTGGCCAGCAGCTGCCTCTTTTATGGTAAGGTAAACTGCTCTCTAAATTGACCAGAGATGTCACTCAGTTGTTTTAGGCATTAAGTATTGTTTGAGATGCCCTCAGGCATCCTGCTTTTGTCTGGCCTCCATCTGTTGCTCTAAGTGGGTATGGGTCTCCTATAAACTTTATGTTGACTCTCTAAGCCCACATAATCGTCTTTGATGGCAGTAAAACCCAATGTTTAGGTAAGTGAATTGATTACTGGATCTATAGTGACCATAATGGGATTGCTGGCTCACAAGTAGGTGCCTGTATTCAGATGTCTGGTGTCCTACTCCCGAACTGCAGCCTGCCCAGAAGATCAGAATGTGAACCTCATTCTCCCAGGATATGCTATTTTTCAAACCGAAGCACATGGACAACCTGGGAATTTGTAGACTGGTCCTGAGAGGTCTCCAAAGACAACTTAGTAAAACAGGTATGTGTATGCCAGAAAGCTGTGTAGGTATGTGAAACTTTGAAAGAGTCTGCATTAACACTGGAGATTCAGCAGGGCTCCACATATTGAAGTGTTTACAAAACATGGATTAGAATTTCAGACATCCCAGTGTGTGGGTGTGCATGCTGCTGCCTTTCCCTACCAGGGAATATACAAACTTTTGAAGACAGAAGTTTTGGCTGCATAGAATTGTTTTGCTAGGCTTAATTAACCATGACTAGTTATAAATGATAACGTAAGAAACACCATACTGTTTAGACCAATGGTCATTCTAGTCTAGTATTTTAGCTCCAGCAGCAGCAGCAGAGAAGACAGTTTATTGGGAGATCACGTAAGTCTAGTCCTTTTAATATCCAGGGTAGTCCTTTTAGTATCACTTTACAGACCTGTTTTCCATAAATTTGTCTAATCCCTTTCTGAACTTGAGTTTACTTATTTTGGTTCAGTCTATACCAAAGTGGCTGAAAACCATTTATCAACACTGTAGTCAGCTGACACCTTAACAGTCATGTGTAGTAATATTATTTATATTAGTACTTAAAATTTATATTTCAGGCATATCTTCTGACCTCTAAAAGGTCATGGATGTAGGGTGTTAGGCACTGTAAGAAGCTGGATTGTCCATAATACATCTGTTGTGCAAGGGTTTGCTGTTTTTTTTTGTTCCAGGAAAAAATCAACATTTAAAAGGAATGTTATCTTTGTGATTTGGCTTAATTTTTTTTCCTATTGATAAAAGGAAAAAACATTAATGCTTTCATTTTAAAAATATTTGAGTGTAACCTTTGTTCATTTGGTGAAACAGTGGTAACTTTGAGTCACTAAGTACTGAGTTGAGATATTATATAATTGAAATTTGTACCAAGTCCTTTCTTCTATTTTAATTTTTGTCTGTGCCCATTTTTCATGTTGACTCTGACAGGATCAGGATGTAGTCTTAGAAATACAACATTTATCTTGCAGCAATAAAGTTTATACCTTTAATATTCCCTTTCAAGAGTAAGAGAAGTCTGACAAATTGTCTGAGTAGTTTCAGGGTTTATTTGCTGTAGTGCTCTTTGGTTATGACCATTCCCTGTTTATTTCACACAGCTAGTGGAGTTCCAATTCATTAGACAATGTAGTCATATACATTTCAACAGGACCAGACACCTGCTAAGAGTTGTGCATGTGCTCAGATATTCTTCTGAATGAGTCTTTGCCTGGAGAACTGTCAGGGACAACCTATGGGAACTACTGGCAATTACTTATGATCATACTTCAGTCAGATCCCTATTTGTACGGAATTATTTTAGCGTGTACTACACTACATAAGGTATTTTGTCCTACGTCTGGCTGTCTGCATCCTTGGTATTTACTCATAAAAGCACATTCAAATAAGCAGACTCCCCTCGACCCTCATGTTTTTGAAGTTACTCCTACCTGTTACATCTTTTGAGTTTTTCTTTCTTGTTCTATGAGGTCAAGGCTGGCAGAATTTCACAAACATCCAGCCAGTATCCATGGTAAGTTTTGGGAACAAATGGAAGTGTTCTTTCTTTTTCTCATTTCAGCTTAATAAAATCTTCCCTTGTGTAAATTCTCAGCAAACAACAATTTGACATTTGCCAGATCACGTAGGGATAAGAACTGAGAATCTGTTTCTTCTTTTTAAGAGAAAAAACTCAAGTAAAGCCAGCTGGGAATCTTGCCAACAGGAGCTGGACCCACACAGAGATGACCAAGTGAAATGGGCAGAGAAACGCAACCGTGCTGCCAGAGGCAACTGAAAGGGCAAACCTGAAGAAAAAGAGCCTGCCCCCTAGTCAAACCCCAAAGGTGGTGAGCATGATTTGACAAAGACTGCAGCCAGCAGAGTATCTGAAGGGCTTGCTTAGGTATCTTGTTGAATTGGTAAATAAGTCGATGCCTTTGAAACAAGAGCTGATGTGTTCATGTGGATCTGGACTCAAGGCTCATGGGGATGATAACTTGCAGATGAAGCTGATGTATGAGTTTTAACATGAACATGGTCTCTTCTCTCTCTCTTTTTTTTTTTTCTTCCCCCCCCCCTCCCCCGAGGGTAAAGGATGTAGCCTTATCTTGGGCACTCCCTGACTTCTGTCAGTTGGTGTCACAGCTGGAATGTTATTTAAATCCAATTTCTTTTATCTGTAAGTATTTATGTGAGCAGATAAAGCATTAAGCCTTTATCCTAAAGTGCCCTGCTCCTCTTTAGTTCTCCAGATAACATTGACTTATGCTGGGGCTGTCACTCTGTGGACAGGAAATCAATTCTCTCCCCTGTTCTCTACTTGATCTTTCCTTGTGGATAATGGGCATGTGTGTGTGATGCTACTGACAGACCTCAGGATGCAGTCCATTAAGAGGTTAAAGGGAATCTCCTTTTCAAACTGTAGGAATCTGGTTTTTTTTTTTTTTTTTCAGCTGGAGTTTTATTTATTTGAGGTGGGGAGAAGTGTGGGGCAGTTTAAATCTGTACCTACTGGTTTTCTCTGACTTGAAGACTTAAATTGAAAAGGCAGAAGTTCTCCTCTTGCTCTTCTCACCACTCATAAAGAGCTTACTCAAGCAGGTCTGTTAATGTAGCTAAGAGAAAGCACTATTCAGCATGAGTTAGTGTGTCAAGAACTTGAAGTGGAATACATGAGATTTATGGATTTGAAATGCAAAAACCATGAACTGAAATGCAGTCAAGTGCTGCCTAAGACTGCTGGTAGAGCCCTTTTTAGGAGGAAGCAGAAGTGTTGGGAATGAAGGACTGAACTTGAGCCTGGAAGAAGGGGAACGAGAAGAAAGGTGGTTTTAGTTTTGCTTTTGTTTCTCACTATCTTACTCTATTTTTTAATTGGCAATGAATTAAACTATTTTTCCCCAAACTGAGTCTGTTTTTCCTGTGACAGTAATTGGCAAGTGATCTCCCTGTCCTTAACTCATGAGCTTTTTAATCTTTAAATCTCCCCCTGCCCTGCTGAGGAGGGGGAAGTGAGAGAGCAGCTGGGTGGGCACCTGGCAGCCAGCCCAGGTTAAATCACCAAATCACCCATGCACTCCCTGAAGTTAGTGCTAGCAACCTCTGTAAGAAGGTCTGGAAAGTTAACATGGACCGGGAGATGAGAATTATTAGACTGAATTAAAGTGTCATATGCAAAAAATCTTCTTGACACAGGTTCTTATGGCTGAACGTGATTTCTGTGAATGCCCCTGATGCTGCAGGAAGAAGGATGTCTAATACGTCTTGTGCAAGCTCTGGTAGAAACACTGTGATGTGTTGACCTTGGCTGGATGCCAGGTGCCCACCAAGCCACTCTATTACTCTCCTCCTCAGCAGAACAGGGAGGGAGAAAATAAGATGGAAAAAAACCCCTTGTGGGTCAAGATAAAGGCAGTTTAATGAAGCAATAGCAAAAGTTGTGTGTGCAGAAGTGAAGGAAAAAAAAGATATTCTTCTCTACTTCCCATCAGCAGCTGATGTTTGGCCACTTCCCACCCAGGAAGCAGGGCTTCAGTACACATAGCAGTTGTTCCGGAAAACAAACGTAAATAACATCCCCCCCCCCCCGCTTCCTCCTCCTTTCTCTTAGCTTTTATATCTGAACAGATGTCATATGGTATGGAATATTCAGCTGTCCTGGCTATGTCCCCTCCCAAGATCTTGTCCACCCCCAGCCTACTGGTGGTGATGATGGGGAAGGCTGGGGTGACAGCCTTGATGTTTGAGCACTGCTCAGCAGTATCAAAACACTGATGTGTTATCACCCCCTTTTTAGCTACCATATGAGGGCTGCAGTGGGGCTCAGCCAGACCCAACAGAAACACAAAGAGGAAAAATGTGTATGACAAGGGAGTCACATGCCTAAAAGCAAAGTTACAAAAAATTGGCAAGATCTGGATCGAGAATTAGCGTGAGAGCCTTGAGCAATCTCCGCAACCTTTCTTTTGAGGAAACATGTCACAGAGAAAAAGGGGAGGCAAAGTTTACTGGGTTAGAGGGATAATAAAATTGAGATGAAGTTGTCACATGCATCATTTTCCCTGGGAACCTATGTACTGCAACATAAAAAACTCCATAAATTCTTACGAAGAGTGCTCTAGAATAGCACCAGATATGAGTTAAGCTGTGGGTCCTAAATACTTCATATGTTAAGGACAAAGGCAGGATGTGTTGTTTTTCTGATGGATGCATCACTTCAGAGGGAGAGTGTCCTGGACCTCAGAGCCTGGTAATGATATCGCCAGAGAAGCTCCCCTCTGGCATGGCTGAAGGTGGGTCCCTCTCCACAGCTGCTCTGAAGACTGCCCTTACTGTGCGTGCCTTGGCTACTTACAGCACCATCCTTCATGGATTAGGAGGAGGGCGAGAGAAAATGGTAGTGCTCAAATTTGCTTGCTCATGAAGGATTTCTAATGACTGTTGATGCATCCTGAAGGGAAAATCAGTGGCTGTACAAGAGCCTGATGCCATCTGCAGTGGTTCAATGTGGAGGTGACTGTACCTTGTCTCCACTGCTTCAGGTAAACACCTTTGCTTTGGACACAGCAGCTTTCCAAAGGCACACACCAAGTACAAACCACCTGGACTCAGGGCTTACAGGATACTCAGTCATAGTTAGGGTGGCACTTCATTCCTATCTAATACCACTTTTTTTTCTTCCCTTACGTATTATAAAAGAGTGAAGTATCAGCAGTTCATAACAAAGTCTAACAGAAGGCTCTGGGCAGTGAAAGCAACTCATTAAATTCACTTTAATTGACAGCTGGATACTTTGGAGGTAAATCTGACGAGTAGAAATATTAGTAACAGTGAACATTGGATCTGGATGGTTCATTTCCTGGCAGTCCAAAGGAGCCACCTGGTCCTCTTCCAAATTGCTCTCACTGCAATCTATTTGGATAAAAGGAAGCCAACAAATCGGATGAAGCAAAACTGTGTGTAAAAATGGTGGTCTAATTGCTTCATGCTCGTATCCCATTTATGTCAATCTTCCTGTCCTCTGGAGTACTCTTCTGCAGCCCGTTTATCTCCTTTCCTATACCAGCCTCTGTTGCTTTTATAGTTCACACGCTTGTGAACACTACGGGTTCTCTAGAAATCCAGGTGTGTTCCTTTGGATACTTTGGGATCTTCATCTTCTCCTGCGGTAGTGACTGCCTGCCTCCAGGAGCACCCCGGGAGCGGGTGTGTGTTGCCCGCTCCAACAGCAAGATGCTGCTGGGAGGTGCAGCTCTGCTCTGCTCTCCTCGCCCTGGCAGTGAACTCCCACCAGCTCCCAGCACAGCCAGCTCGCTCTGGGGCCTCAGACAACTTCACGGCTGATCAGCCAGCTGGCTGGGCTAGGGAAGAACCGTGGCAGAGGACAGGCAGGAGCTTGCAGCCAGGCTGGGAAAGCAGAACTGTTCTGCCAGAGCCAGCTCAGTGTAGTGTCAGCTCAGCTCTGTGTAACCCTGCCTCCCTACACAGGTCTGTATATACACGTGTAGGAATTTTTGCTTTTTAATTATGACTAGCAATCAAAGAGAAACAATTAAAAATGTTATCGTAAGCAATCACAAGCTTTAGAAATATCTTTCAGGAATGGATGCTGACTCACCTCCCTTAATCATCTGGGCGATGTGCACAAGTGTTCTTTCAAGTCAGTGGAGAGAAATAAATATTTCTGGTGCCTGACGAATCGGATCTACCACTTGGAACAAAGAGAAGGAAGCAACTTTTAAACAGTGGGTAATGAACCTCTGGAGCACGCTGCTGTTGGAGGGCACCTAGTGTCTGCGAGCACAAAAAAGGCTTAGAAGAGTTCATGGACAAAACGGATGTTACAGGGAATGGACAGGCTTGTGTCCCCCACTGTCCCTGATCCAGTGACCGTGGACACCGGTAGGGTACAAGGACAGTGGCCTGCAGAATGGGGCCAAAGCTTTTCCTGACAGCATCCTCTATTACATCTGATGCAAGCAAAGCACTGGACCCAGAAGGACGTTTCTTGTACCTTGATACTGTCCGTGACTCCAGATATTACTCCTCCATTTCCACCTGGCTCTGGACACTGCTTCCTCTCGTCCTCACCCTCCCAGGTCCAACTTCACTGTATGTGTCACTCTGAGAATTTCAAGACTGGGACATGAGGACAGAAGTGTGAGAAAGGATGGACAGACCATACTAAAGTATAGATACTGCATATTTTTTTTGTCTTTTAATCCTATGATATTCTCTGAGTTTACTCTGCTTGGAGAAACATGTAGATTCTGTTTTTTAATCAGTTACAAAGGAATTATTTTTTGTTGAACTGATAACTGGGAAGTGCTTCCTACCTAACAGCCTTGAATATTGTACTCAGCCTTGAATATCCTAGCCTTGAGTATTTCTTCCAAATAGTTAATAAGCACAGCTCTTATTGCTAATGCTGTGTAAAGAGCAAAGAGCCTCTTATGGGACACTCTTGTTCCATGGCCAAAACCGGAATAACTAGAGCCGAACTAAAGAAGTCTATTTGGTTGGAGTGGAAATAAATCTGAAAAAACCCAGACCACAAAGACCATACGTGCCAGCCACCGCTCAAAGGTGCTGCAGTGCATCTGGGTAACTCCTGTTGCTGCTGAAGAGCAAATTCTGCAGAATGGGCAGGTTGAAAGGGTGGTATTTGACTCACCTCCCTTGAAACATTGATGTGGTGGAGGAATCCACCTGAGCTACTTGCTTAGATACCCTTGTTAGTCAGCGGGAGAAATAGGGGCTTCTGGGGTGTGATTCAAGCAAGGTACTTCACAGTTTTCTGCTGGGTTGAGACTTACTGAGATGAAGATATCTGTCTCAGGGGTGCCTACGGTTTGGCCAGAGACATCCATACCCCCGGGACTGAAGCCAGCAGTGTGGGTCGAATATGGAAAAGAGTTCCTGTCAAAGTAGGGAAAGGGAAGAGGAAATGGTCATAGAAAATAGCAACAAGGTTCCTTCCGATGTGTTGAAAATTTAATTTCTGAACTTGCCATTTTTAGGCAGCATTTCCATTTCAAAATAAACATATATAGAAAAGGGTTAATTCAAAGAGCAAAATAACCTTACTGGGAAACAATGCTCTATTTTTGACTGAACAAATACTGTTCATTTTGATCCAAAGCTCACTTTTCTAATTTCATTTCTCCTAATAACAATAACAGTATTTGAACTGAGCCACACTGAGATGTTTGTGTGGGTTTACCCACCCAACCAAAAAGAAAAAGAAATATCCCAACCTATTACTTGCCTTTAGACATCCATTTTGCTACTGACATGGGAAGTAGTTGTGGTTACAATGGAAACATCTTTTTTTTTTTTTTTTTCTGCTTTTGCTCTCCTGTTATATATTGCCATGTTGGGGACCAGAGATCACCTACAAAACTCATCTGCAGGCGATGTGCTTGATTTCTCCTTTTCACCCTACTGTGTGCGTAGGTATTGTATTTGTCACACAGGAGCCTGTACATGTGCATGACTCTGAGGGATGAGGGTGAAGCTCTGGAAGGATTTTCAAGAGAGCTGAGATCAGCTGGTAACAGCAACTTTTCCCTGGATTTTCTGATTCTGTCTATGGCATGGAAACAGAGATGTAGTGTAACAGAAGTCCTTGGTGTATTTTGGATCCTGTTGACTTTCAACACAAAAACAATCTTTTGGTGACATAAGTAAAATAAAAATATAACCACTTGCCAAAAACAGGTTTTGCTGACGTCTTATGAAATTAAAAAGAAGAATTACTCCTCTAGAATTTGTAGAGTAAAAATGTTATACCCTGAAGAGAAGATGAGGTTTATGTTGAATTTTTGGCAGCTAAATATTTTTAGGTGCAACTCAGGAAAAGTTTTCTTGCCAGCCTCTTTTGAATGGAAATATTTTTTGACACAATTTTTTAATGCTATATTCTCAAGAAACCAATTTTTTTCATCTATTCTGCTTCCTGGAAAAAAAAAAAAAGTATTTTGGGTTATTGCCAAACCCAGAAATACATTGATTTAGAAATGCTGCTTTGATGCCTTGTCAGATTTTTATATCTGAAATGTGTAGTTTTTCTGTTTTTTGTGAGCTGAGCTCCCCGGCTGAGCTCTCTCTTTCCTCACCATTCCCTGCAAGCGTGGAGTCCCGTGAGGCATTGCCTCCCTGGATCTGAAGAAGGGAGGGGAGGGAAGAGAGTCACTGCGAGTGATGGAGGCTGTTGTGCATGGAGGGAAAGGTATTAAAAGAAATTTGTAGAATGAGGAGCCTCAGCTGCATCAAGGCTGCTTTTGTTAACAAAATATTTAGTTCTTCCCCAAAGTTTTAATTTTTAGTTACTAGCTCAGAAGTATGCATTTTCCACTTTTTTCCCTAGCTCAATTTTTAGGTTGTCATTCATAACAGGGGCTTGTCTTACACTTTTAATAACGGGGAACGCAGAACAGCCCTTTCTGGGGCTGAGCAGGAGCCTTTGTAAAAGATTATTCCTATCATACCTCAGCAATGATTCTTTCTGCAGTACTGAAACTGTGACCTGCCTTAATTTCTCCATGAAGGAAGTGCAGAATAACAACGGTTCTTAAAACCCCACAGCCCTTAAGAGGTTTATACCAAACTCTGGTGAGAGTCAGTGGGGATGGCTTTATCTGCATCAGGCACTGATACCACATGGAAAAGTAAATACTTTGTAGGAAACAGGCCAGTGCCAGCCCACCGTGATTTGTGATGGCTGGCCAGGCTTCAGCTCAACGCCACAAAGCCCAAAGAGCATCTTAGTGCCTGACCTTAATTCCTCAGAAACATCAGCTGTTTTGCATAGACACAGAATAAATTTTATGGTGTGTCTCAGATAACTTACTTTTAAAATCCAGGTATCTTCATGAGTTAGTAAAAAATATGAATTTACCTGTTCTCAATTCATGCCTCATGCTGCAAATTTTTGTTGATTTAGGAAGTCTTTGGGAGGAAGGGGTAGTTTCCTTCAAGTTAATCTGACTCCTAACTCCAGGTAGAGGGTATCAAGGATCAGCTACTTGATATTGTTCCAGTTGTTCTAAAGTTAATAAATGCCCTTAGCAAACAATATCATTCCTTCCCTGGAAAACTAGTTGTATTAATGGACAACCCAGAGAGGTTTGCCAAGTGCTTCTACTTTTTATAATTTTTTAATTAATAAAATTAAGGTGTGCTGTTTTACATGACTCAAGTCAAGAGGCCATTCAATACGTTATGTACATTCTTGCCTGATTCTTACTAGTCTGATGGTTCTTATAGATACTTTTGACTGTATTACTCATTATCTACCAGTTGTCTTTGCATCATTTTGTTACAGTTTGACAAACTAAACAGCTGTTTAAGTACAAGTATATATTTTTCTTGGTCTTTGTTCTGAGTTGCTTCAGCTCTTGTGAAACACTGATTTCCAGCTGGGAGCCAAAGGAGTTTGAAATGTCTGCAGCAGACAGCTAAAGATACAGTTTAATTAGCCTACTTTGATCTTTTCTATGGTGGCTGATGATTTACTACAGCTTGCAGCATGGTGAGGCAATTATATTCATGGTCATTATGACAGCATCCTTTGAGCTAGAGTTATCGTAGAAGTGAGATTAATTATAACGGGATTTTGTGTGGCCCAGGAGCCAAGATAAAGTAATGTTATATGCAGAAGAGTGCAATAAAGCAGAGCTTCATAATCAAAATATTGGGTGAAACCTTGCCCTAGCTGAGGTTAATAGCAAAACTCTTTATAACTTTAGAGAGGAATTCACTTGTAGGATATGCCAGACACAGTAACTTGGGAAATTTTCTGGAAGATCTTAACTATGTCCTCTTGCTTGAGCTGATACCACTGTCAGCCCAGGATATGGCAGCAGAGCTATTCTACATTCCCTTCAGCAATATATTCTTTCTTCTTCCAGAAGCACAGAAGAAAATTTTGCAGAATATATTTAGATACACTGATAGCTTTAGGGATTTTCTTTCTTTGCCCCTTGTCTTTCATTTAAAACACTTCTGAGGTTGTTGTCCTCAGGTCCTGTGCAACTACTCTGCCACAATGGGGAAACATTTTTTAGGTGAATCTACGCAGAATAATGCAGTGTGTCAGTGTTACGCTTCTGTCTGTTCAAAGGAGATTATCTTTTGTGAACATTATGGCTTTGGTAGCAGTTGTTGTTTTATGTCAGGAGAGCTAATACAACTGGCTACAGGCAGAGCACAGCTTCTTCCAGCTATTACCTGTGAGAGCCTGCTGATCCCATATTTCTGCCTCTTTTCTTGGGCCTGCCCTAGCACAGTGCTGTGCAGAGTTATCTTCACTGCTTCTAAACAAACCAGCTGGTTTTTACAATAGTTCTTCATGGTTTCTCAGCAAAAGAAGTTATGGGTGAGCATTTGAAGCTTGTGTCAATGCAACCTTGTTTGTTCTGCTTCTCCAGGAACCTGTAAAAGCCAAAAGGCAGCTTTCGAGGGGTCAAACCAAATGTTCACTTAGTGCAGTATCTGATTTGAAACAATAGCCAAGGCAAATGCCTAGGAAAAGCTGTAAGAGGAGAAAAAGTATATACCAAACTCCCCCCAGAATACCCTCCTAGCCTCTAGCAGCCTGTGACCCAAAGGCACTTATTTGTTGCTAATAGGCCTTATGGACTTTTATCTAATGAATTTCCAACCCCTTTTTGACCCCTTGTAAACCCTTCTTACTACACCTTCCCACTGCTCGAACCCACTGCCGAACCATGCTTTTTGGGGAGGACCTTCCTTGCCAAATGCTGCCCTACCCCACCTGCCAGGGACCACCTCTCTGCATGGGCTAGAGCAGCCTCCCCCTCCCTCAGGTGTTTTTTTGCCATGAATCCCAACATTGTTCAGTTTACAGATGGAAGCAAGTTCAAGGGAAAAAAATGTCAAACTGCAAGACATCATGCAAATTTCAGATGTGGAAATGCTTGAAAAGAGGAGACTTACTCTCTAAAATGCAGCTTTAGGGAAACTACTGAAATTAATGGGCTAGATAAGCCCATAAAGCGGACCATTGCTGTGATTTTTCTCTGGATTTTTATGTATTCCTAATACTATTTTTGCAAGTAATCAAATACTATAGCTGCCGTGGGGAAGAAGGAGAATTGAACATGGGATGCTGGAAGCAAGAGCTGGCCAGCGGGTTGCTCTGTCTCTCACAGGAAGGTGAGAACTCGCCTTTACCACCCAAGGGAAACAAGAGTACGTGATATAGTGCATCTCCTGGCTTTGGTTTGGTTTTGTTTCATCCAGCCTTTCTACAGGTTTCTCCATTAAAGCAGGTTGCCAGTGACTGCCAGACATCGCCTTGGCGGCTGTGGTTTGGCCTGCTGTGCTGCTGTGCTCTCCGACTTGGTACTGACGTGCTAACACAAACCTCAGTGTCTTGCAGCTTTTGCTGCAGTTGGACCCAGCTATTTCTGTCCCTGTCTCCACGACTTCTGCCAGGCTTTCAGCAGAGGTGTTGGGCAGAGGGGTGTTGCTCTCCTCCCTCCCTGCCTGCTGCTTATCAGCTGTCGGCTCCCCAAGGTGAACCATTGCCTCTTCGACTTCAGAAGGGAGCTGGCCTCACAAAACACACTGTTTTCCCAGGAGCTGCTGCATTTTGTGGTTTCTCATCAGCCTGCTACTCTTTCCTCTCTTAATTGCTGATAACGGATGGCTTTGGGAGATTTAAAGCCAGAGCCTAAATGGCCATGAGGAGTGAAATGCATGAGTACAGCCGGCTTACTGCTTGGGCAGCGGTGCAGCAAGTTGTGTTTTCCCACCGTTTGTGGTGGAATAGCTGTACTGCAAATTTTTTGGCTTCACCAATTCACACTACTTCACTCAGAACAAGCAAAAATCTCAAAGCTTCTGCTTTTGACTGCTTTCAGTTAAACGCCTGAGAGGAATCCTTTGTCTTCAACATTTTGGACCGTGTGAGCAGTCACGGGTTAAAACCTCCCTAGGCAGACGGGAGCTGCTAGAGCAGCCCCAGCCAGTGACCCTTGGATAATGAGGTCACGGGGAGATTTCAGAGCCATATGTTTGTCTCTGCCCAGGTGCTCTGAGGATGTGTAGACATGTGTCAAGGATATGTCAAAGCTCATGGACACTTCTACAAAGCTCAAGCCTTCCCAAAGTGACCCACTCACTGGGCACTTCCCTTCCTCGTGTCTGAGCTGGGTTTAGTGGCAGCTCAGATGAGGCTTGCTGAAGTGCTTTTATTTAAAACATGGATCTTTTCTGATCAGTTTTAAATGTGAATTTTACTTCACTCTTGTTTAATTATTATTGATATTAATTAAAATATTATCATCAGCATTATTATTATTATTATTAGCATTAACAGCTCATGATTACCATTGTTGTCATGTCTGTGGCCAACACTGTCTTTCTTTCCTATCAGCTCTTGATAGAGCCAAGTTGCCTGCTTTCTCAGTACAGAGTCATACTGCATTGCATCATGTGGTTGCCTTCTTTTCTTTGGATATTATTTTTGCCAGACTTTAAAATGTCAGGAGCCCTCTGTGCACAAGGGCTGTAATTCCTAATTTGAGGGTAATAAATACAAATCAAATGAATCCTGTGATGTGGACAAGGTTGCTTGGTGCACTCTGCAAACATGCTGCCTGCAAATGTCAGACTCACCTAAATGTCTCCATCACGTAGGGCTGCATTTTTAAACACAGAGAGTGTCTACAACAGACAGGGTTTCCAGATGTACCCCACAAGTGACTTCTGCTGCTTCTAACACACCTTTGGAAATCAGACCCACAGTGCTTAAGGTTCTAGAAAGGACTCATGCCCCTAACTGCTCCTCACAGAGGTGGGAAGGGGGGATTCACGCATTGCCCTATACTTAATACCTTCTATCAGCTAACTTTAGGCAGCTCTCTGCACTGCTAACTGTTCAGGCTTTTGAAGATACCCTCTGATGTGCCTAGATATCCCCAGCCCTAAAGGAACTGCCTAAGTGCTCGGCATTGGTTTTGGGTATCACTCTGTGGATTGTCCTCTGACAGCGTGGCATTGCCCTGGAAGAAGGATGCTGGCACATGATTCCTTGCCTAGGCCCCCTTGCAGAAGTGGTGCATAACTGGTTTTGAAGACCTTCCCCTTTACAAACAGAAAAGTAGAGGGAGGTTTAGCAGGATGAGGCTGCAGTTTTACATTGAGGTCTAGTGAGTATTTTGCCAGACTCACCTGGAGGTAGATATGCACTATCATGAGCTCTGTAAACACCCTCCGCTCCTGCCCTGCCCCAATGACAGCTCTCGTTTTTCATGTTGACTACTCCTCGGAGAGAAGGTGGCCCTCCGTGTCCTCCACACACTATTTGAAACCCAGAGATCTTCCTCCTACTGCTTTGTCTATTTTGCAATTGGTAACTTTTGCAAGAGCCTTGCGGATCCCTACCTTCCAAGCGTGCTGCCAAGTGTTAGTTGGAGACTGAAACTTCTCACGCAGGTCCCAGTGAGGGAACATGGTCTCGCAATATAATGATAATAATTATTCTTCAAATTAGACTTTGCACTCTGCAGTTTTGCTTATTGCTTTGCCTCTCTGTTGGCTGAGTGCCTAAAATAACAAAGCCAGAGTTTGCCTTCAACGCAGTACTACATCTCATTTTAATAATCATAACTCATTGTTTTTTTTACTTTTTGCGCCCTTCTTTTTTCAGAGAAAGCCTCTGAACTACCCCCTGGTTTTGCCCATATTTTATAGATTTATTGGATTGCAGAAGAAAAATAAAAAACATCCATATGAAGGTGTCGTGAGAATGGGTAACTATTACATGCCTGCCTGCAAGGTGACAAATTCTGGCTACTGTGTGTGCATCAAAGCAGTAGGAAAAGAGAGCCTGGAGACCTGTCCAAGAGCAGAAACTGGAACAGGGCCAGGGGGTTTTGCTTGCTGCTTGGGTAGCTCTGCAAAGGGAAAAAATTTGTTCCTTCTGACCCCTGCTTGATGATTTGAGTTAGTTTGGGCCTTTCATGTGCCAAACCCTGCTGGAGCGGGGCACAGCTGTAAACCTCTGCAGAGAGAGGTACTCTGTGAGATGCTCCCAGTCAGGTATATCTGGCTTTATGGGGTGAATGTACCATCCATTAGGGCAGTGCTGCCAGTAGTTTATTTTATGGGGTTCAGTGTTCAAACAGAACTAACTCTAACCAGTGCCCTGTAGACACCTGAAAGCAGCAGGGTCTACATTTCTCTTCACAGAGGAATACTGTTATGGCTGAAGCATAAGCAGCGTTTTTGGTATAATATCCCCAAACCTCCTCACACCAGGCTCACCTTACAGAAAATTTGCTAAATCACTTAAATCTTTGTAGGTCCAGCATGCAGCCATCTTTATGTCAGATCCTTGCACCTTCTTCCACACACCACCTGGGAGTTAGCTACAGGCTGGCTGATTATCCCAGAAGCTTTTTTGAGATCAGGTTACTTTTGTTATTTTAAGTCTTCCATGTAAGTTGTTAACTTGTTTTCCAAAGATGAAAAGGCTGTGTAATTACCCTGTCTGTCCCTGTAATTCCTGCAACCATGAGCTGATTTGATCCAGATTTTACCTGGATCAAAGGAGAGGTCAGTCATAGTCTTTTCTTCCTGGTAGCACCTGGGTAACAAAGCGGCAGGTATGGACTGGTGGGCTACGGAGCACCCGCAGCAGATACTGCTTCTGCCTGAAGAGTTGTTGCAGAAGAAAAGGATGGGGAACTGAGATTTAGGGTGGGAATACAGGCAGTAAGATCCTTAGCATAGTGGTGAATATATGTAGGTGAAATTAAATACCTTAATTTTTACTAAAAATAGGTGTAATTTTGGATATGATGATGGAAAGATAAAATAAGGAGAACAACTAACTCTTCTGTCTTTATTTTCTCCTTTCCTTGTGTTATATCCTACCTTCTCTTCTATAATAGGATAAATATCTTCCTGTATCTGGTACAGAGTTTCTGATTTTTCCAAGATATTATAAAACCAACATCATCTAATGACTTGTGCAGTCTGGACCACTTCAGACAATGAACACTTGGCACTTCAGTGGAGGTGCTGGGACCATAATGATCAGCAAATGAATTCCAGCAATGTTTTGGATGGGTTCCTGTTTCCAGTTGGCATTTGCTCTCCTGTCTGATTCTCTGCTTGAGTGCTGTTGCATATGAGTAAGGCATCAAGGCGTTACTGATTTTTAAAGCTGGTTCCCTTTGGCACCAGTTGCACTTCAGCTGACTGCTGCAAACAAAAATTGTTTTTCAAAGTTTTGTGGAAGTTTGGAAGGAGTCTCTCAATCCTCACTGCCCACACTCTGAAAATAAAAGCACTGCTGTATTTCCCACTAACTAAATGCACACAGACTTCACCTCTTCTGGAGCTGACAGGGGTTTCCCACATGTGATCCCGTGTGCAGGTTACCTTTCAAACTGTTTTCCCCTGTTATTGGATAATCTCCAAGTTCTGAAATAATCAGAAAGACTTGAATAGTCGGACTGATTTATTTCTTTGTTGGGATAGCAATGAAACAAAACAGGCACAAGCCAGGAGTTTCCATAATCAGAAGATTAATATTGGGCTCTGACATTTTTATTTAGGCTAATAAATAAACAGGTATGAAAAAATGCTGAATGGCTCCCAGCAGCTGTGTTTAGGGTTGATGGTTTTGAGTGCTCAGTTCTTAAGGAAATGAAGCTGTTTTACCTACATGCATAGATCTGAAGGCAGAGGTCTGTGCTGAGCGTCTGTATTTAAAATCCTGTCCATAATGCTATTTTGTTTCACACAGTCTAACAGGTAGGCATATTCCAGCTGGGAGGTTCAATGCCAGTGTCAAGGGTCTGATGCTAAGCCTGTGCCCCAATCTTGGCCTAGAATTGCTTCATTCCAGCTCCGTTCCAACAAGGAAGTCAGGAAATCACTGTTACTTTCAGAGCTCCAGATTTCTGCTCAGTTTTCCATATCTTCTTCTTTTAGCTGAACAAAGGGCTGTACATTTTCCTGTAACTATTATCACAACAAAGAACTCAACCTGGCTGCAGTACAAACTAAAAACCTGTTTGACCCTGCTCAACAGACAACCCAAATCTACCCAAGACTTCACGAGCTGCCACAATTGCTTCATGGACAGAACTGCTGGGGGGTTTGTTACAGCTAGAAACTGTTGTGCCTTGGTGCAGATGGGATGCACGTGGTAGTTTTTGAAATATTATCAAAAATTTTTTAATAAGATTTGTCTAGAAAATATTTGATAGAAGAAAGATAGAGTGTTGATTCAGAAAGGCTGAGATTGTACAATGCCACAACATTCTGCTGTGTCGTGAGTTTTCCATGGAAGACTTTCAAAACCTACGGTCCAACCAGTGACATGTGATTGCCTCCTGCCTGAAGGCAGAAACTACTGGATCTGAGTTCAACTTTTCTTCCTGATTTCCAATAACTCAGTCAGTGGTGCGGGCCAAATGGTCAAGGGCCGAGGAGCTATTTTAATGAGGATCACAAGCATGATGCTCAGCCAACACAGGGATTCTCAAGAAGTAGTATGTCAGATGGAAATGTGCACATCCTGAAGGAGAGGTGACTGCAACTATGTGGTGGCTTTGGAAGAGGTAGGCTGCCTAGAGAGATCGGGGGATTTCCATCCTCTGTACATATTCAGAACTTGAATGGAGCAGACTCTGAATCCAAATTTGAACTTAGCCCTGCTTTGAGCAGCGGTTTGGACTAAATGATCTCCAGATGTCCCTTCCAATCTAATTTATTCTATTAATCTCCTTGTGTGTGTATATAATATCCTAGGTTGCCTAAGTTACAGCCTTGTCACTTTGGTCAGTAGTAAAGTGCCACCACAAAGCCACCTATAGAAAGTATCCACAAATATTTCTCCATACTGGGTCCCAGATAAAAAGGAGATGTTGAAATGGGAAGGGGAAGATTGTAGAAGTCTAACTAAGTAGTTTGGAGGAGGAAAAAAGGAGGCAGACTTTTGTAGTTATGTCAGCAGGTTCATTCCCTCATCTTTTCCCTATCACATCTCTGCTGTAGTCACCTTGATACACAGCACCCATGACATAAGCTAACCAGAGCCTTGGGAGAATATACGAGCTCAGTGCTTTTCCTGTCCTATTTTCTCTGGCACTGGTAAGAGAGGGGCATTCCTACACCTGATATCTCCACTGGACCTCCATGCAGCAAAACGAAACAGCTTAGTGCTTCAGGTCACCAGGGCTATTTGTTGCACAAACAAATAACAGCTTTATGAGCTTTTCCAGGGGAGAAAAGAGCAACTGGCTCTATTTGTTTGGAAATGTTGACAATTTATGTTCGTCAGAGAGTCAGAGTAACTGTTGAGAGTTATTTTTCCCTTTTCCTTTTTTCCTTGAGATTCATAGGTTGTAAGGTTTGAAGGAATAATACTGCTAATCTATACCAATGTCCTCTGTAACACATGTCACAGAACTTCCCTGAATTCATTCTCATTTGAAACTTTCTTTTGGGAAAGAAAAATCATGATGGAAATGTTCCCAGAAAAAAAACTCGACCAACTGTAAACTCTGGGTTTAGTTTTTCCATAGCTACTTATCTTTCTGGTGAACAATCTGTGTCTTTATTTTCTAACTTGTCTAGTAGATGTTGAGATGTTTTTAAATACCTGCAGAGCTTTCCATCATTTGCTTTTGTTCCCCGTGGATGTGGTTACAAACCCAACTAAATCATCACTTTGATGAGCTGAACAGTTAAAGCTATATCTTGCATGATCCCGGGACCCCTTCAAAGCTGCAGCTTGTCAGGATAGTTGTCTGTCTATATCTACATTTTCAGTCACTGGGTATATGGTTATATGGTGCAAATCTCCTGTGTTAGATGATAATCACTCTGTACAAAAAGCTTGTTCTACCGATGTCCTTTTTTTAAAACATATTTTTTTCAAACTTACATGCTCAGTACATGCTTTTAAAGATGTTTCCATTGATTTCTTAAGATGCTTGCAACCAGCAGAGCTTACAGAAGTGGGAACATACTGTGGCTGCTTTCAGTCCTGCTGGTATTGGCAGTTAGAGCAGTTGCAGCATATATAGAAGGGCAAGGGAGCTCACAGGAGTAAACCCTTGTACTAATTGCATAGCTGCCTTTAAAGGTCTAAGCCCTACTAAATTTCTTAAACATCCAGGCCTTGACCAAGCACTACTCAGATCTCATGACCATCCTGAAAAAATGGCCAGTGGTCTTTCTGAAGCACCTGGAAGTCTAAAGTCTTTAGGAATCACTGGCTGAGGTCATGGTGTTCATGCAAAGCAGAGCTGGCTGGGAACAGGGAGATGTGTGAGCTTTCTCTTACTCAGGTCTGTGTTAAGACACTAGAGGTGTCTCGAGATTATTTTTTCAGTGCCTCAGCCAGTTTTCCAGATCCATTCTTGGAGCTGTTATCCCAGTGGTAAGAATAATACATTTATAACAATTTTCATTCTTTTCAGAGGAATCAAAGTAGCCATGCTTTATTCCTTCCATGCAATTCCTTTAAATTTGCCTTCTGGCCTTGCTTAAATTTGCCTCTAGGCTTGGAGGAGGCACTTACCTTTGCTCTACAGAGAAGCACAAGGAAGAGGAGTTAAAAACAGGCAGGCTGAGGAGCTGTTACTTCTTGACCAGCGAAACACCTCTGGGATGTAAAGGGCATGTATAGCTGGTGTAGGGGTTTAATCCTGCCTGAGCAAATCTGTGTGAGAGGTAGGAGCAGGGTGGGGGTGGGTGGGTGCAGCAGCAGAGAGCACAGTACCTGGAGGCACTGGCAACTTCTGGAGGAATGGGCACACTTCAAAGTGGTACTTCTAACTTCTGGGTTAGCTGTGTGGGTACGGAAAATATTAAAATATAGATAAGAAATCTTTCCTACAGGGAAAAAATATAGAAGCTAATAAAAATGTGTAGTTGCTTGAGAAATCCCTCAGAGTTCTTTATACTGGTGTCTCTCATTCACTGTGCATTTTTACTTTGTGTTTTTCAGTAAACATAAGACATGATTAAAAAAACACAGCCAGATGGTGAAATCAGCATCAGGAAGAGGTGTCAAGTGAAGAGAAATGAAAGGAGGGGAGATTCTTAGTCTATGTTAATTCATCCAGGGAATATGACTGAGATTATTGCTGTGCCTTTAAAAATATGATGTAATTCTCAAAAGTTTTCTGTTTTTTTGAGATTCCTTATTTGCTTAATTGCAGCTGTAGGGGGAATTGAAAGATGAAAACATTGTTCTTCTCAAAAGTGCTCTGGTAACTTGGAATCAGGTTGCTTTGTTGAGAATTTTGTAAAAATACAATGGCAGGTCATGTATTAGAGAAGCGTTTCTTGTTTTGAGAAGAGTAGTTGCTATATTACAGAAATGGCATTTCTCATATCAGTTTTCATTTGTGTTACAAGGTGACAAGACTTTTTGGGTTTCCCAGGGAAATAACCATGCTTTATATTTGCTTTGTTATGGAATTAAAAGACTATCTTACTATTTCTTTGGATGATCTCATGGAATGGAAAATAATGACAAAGCCTGCCATATGGCCGTTTAAAATAAAGCCCGTGTTTCTTGATAGGATTCTGTTCACGTACATGTGAATGCAGAACATAAGTGTGTCAAGTGTTATAGAAATGTTAAATGTTATTAAGTTGCATAGACTATAGTAGCACATGAAAAGCTATAGGGAGAGTAAGTGAAACAGCAGAGATAATATAGAAAATACAGACAACAGGAAAAAAAAGTGTCAGAGGAGGGATGTACCAGGGCAAGTACTAAGATGGAGCAAAGGTAAATGAAGAACAAACCCTGCCTTTGGAGGGAGCTTGCCTTTAGGGTTCCTAAATATTAATTATGATTAACAGGGATCTCTTATTAATCTTACCCCAACACAGTAATTGGTAGTTTTTCAATCGCAATCTAATAGGTAAAATGGATGTTGCTATCAAGTCTGATCTCCTGGATGTTGGAAGATCAGTAGCCAACACTCTTTTCTAGCCTATGCTTCCTTTGGCTGTTTATGATCACAAAGGAGATTTCCAGGTTCAGTTGTACTGTTTTATCTAATCTAGTCTTCCTTTTCCTTAGCACAAAGGGGGTGTGTGGTCACAGAGGAGAGAACAAACAGTCCTCTGTATTTAATCTAACACAAGGAAGAAGGAAAGCTATGGGAATGGGAAAGTCTCACTGCAAAAAATCAGTGATTTTATAAGCAGGTCTAGTGCATGTGCCTGGAGTGAATCTGACATGTGGATGCAAGTTTAAAAAGGATCATGTGGAGACAAGAAAAATACAACCAACCAACTAACCAAACAAACTAAAAACCCGCTGAAGGAAAGGGGAACAAATAACACAACAAAGCTGTCCTGGAAAGAAGCTAAGATGCCATACTCAGCTGGGTGAGGAGCTTTAAGCAACGGCAGCTCTTCACCAAAATTCTGCCAAGCCCCAGGGAAGGAAAGAAAATGCATAGCAAAGTAATGAGACCTTTAGATGGCTCAGTTGTGGGGCTGTCTGCTACTGAGATGCATTCATTGATTTTTCCAAAGGGGGAACACTACCTGAGTATCAAGGACATGGCCTCCCTTTACCGATGAGCCAGGCATGATTGTAAAAAGCTATTCAGATTAGGGAATGCTTGTGTAATTTTGATATCTCTTCCTGAGAAGGCTACAGAAACAGCTGGAAGGTTGTCAGGTGAACAAGGTTATGCAATTGATAAAGAAATTGGCTGCAAAGACATGACATTAACATCAAAGACACAGTATTTGAATAGTTGCTGAAATAATTGCTAGTAAGGCATTTAAAGTTGAATAGCATTCCTGGCTAGGTATTAAAGAAAACAGTGTTCAACAGAAACAGAAATGAAAGTAAGGATAGAATAATAGACAATTACTTCCGATCACAATCATTTGGTTAAATAACTTCTTGGGGTAATGACGCAGTGTTGGATCTCAAGCGTGGGTGACGGGTACAGGGATAGCAACAAGTATGGGTAGATACCATAACAGGCCTAAGGAGATGCAGACTGCTGAGGGTTGTGTTAAGCATTGTGAGATACCCCAACTTGCCTGGTGTAGGCTGGAGGGCAAGTGGTGCTGATGACAGCAGGACCCAGGTATTCCAGGGTGTGAGTGGTCACAAATTTCTCTGCTGAAGTGACAGAATTCTGTATTCCAGCCACAAGAAAAATCTTACAGAGAAAGTCTCCAGCTTCAGTGAGATAAATAACTTCCTTAAGAAGGACATTGAAAGACAGAGATATTTCAAAGAGTGGAAAACATCAGCAGTCCCAGAGGTCAGAATGGGGTGGAATGAAATGCAAAATGCCAAACGCCAAACTGAGACAGACATAGCAAAGCATATTAAAACAAATAACAGAAAGTTCGTGAGTCATATAGGAAGAGAAATGAGTCTGCTATGCAGTGAGAATTTCATAAGGGTTTTATAATAAAATATGACACCAAAACTAAATTAATCCTTGGATTCAGTTTTCAATAGCAATTATGGTACTGACTATGAGGTAAAGTTGTAACAGCCAATGGGAAAGAAAATAAGAGAAGTTTTACTACTAATATGCTAAAGCACTAATGAACCGAGGATGGGAGAAAACGCAGCATGGGCTTCACAAAGGTGCATAGTGGCTATGTAAATGGAGAGGCTTCTGTCCAAAAAAGAAGAGATGCAGCACGTCCAGGACTTCTGATTTCTTACTGAGCTATATGGGCAATTCAGTCATGCTGCAGCACGTAGGGATGAGCAGAGGGTTTCCAGGCTAGGTGAGTACTCACTCAGACAAGGCAGGAGGGAGCACTCACGGAAAGGGCAGTGTCTTGGCAGTGACACTGTGTGATATGTTTGTATTAATGACCACCGGATGAAAAATAAATGTGTGCTGATGACATTTTGTAGTTGCTTGAAGTTGAGAGGTATGGCCAGTGTTGCAGGGCATTACATTATCTTACAGGAAGAGCTGGGTGCTGTGGCAGGCTAGAGTCACAGAAGACATGACACTCAACTGGACAAAATGCAAACCTCTGTACTTGCAGACTAATTAAGACCGCTAATAAGCTGGGCATTTGTTGCTTGTGTGAGTTCATATATCAGTTATGGGATGCTCATGTACTGCTTATCTGCTAGATTTAAAAAAAAAAAAAAAGACAAGAAAAAAAAGGAAAGCAGGCTGTCCTAAAAGGCATTAGAGGAAATATTTCCAGCTGATGCTGGGGAGACCTTTAGGTGGGATGCTGTGTTCACTTCTGGCCATGGGCATTCAGAGATGAGCTGCGGAGGAGGACTGCTGAAGATAATTCAGGAAAGAGGCATCTTATGCCAAAATGCTAAAGGAAATTGTCCTACTTAGTGTAAAGCATGAAAGCCTGAGAGAAGACTTTTTACATAAGTATGTAAAAGAGAGAGAGGAAAAAAAAAAAAGCTCGGTTAAAGTTAAAGGCATGTAAATGATGGTCAAATGAGTGTATAGAATATTTTTTTCCTGGAAAGTGGGAGTTAATTCCTAACCCTAAGAGGTGTTGAACTCTGAAAAATCATTGAAAATCTGAATGACTTTTAAGATGGAGCTGGAAGTTTCTGAAATGGTTAATATGATACTGTTACCTGCAATAGCAAAGGATTGGCTTAAGAACTATTTGTCTGTTGAAAATAAGAAAAGATGAGAGTATCTTTTACATACTTGCTATTTTTTATATCTCTGAAAGCTGCCAAATCAATCTGAATGATAACGAATACAATTAATTCCTGTTTTTTTCCCATGAGTTTGAGGTATTTTTGAAGCTGATGTTTACAGTTACACCTAATTTAGTTGAAAAGTGTGTATTTAGTAACTGAGACTGTGTGATGCAAGGAAAAAAATGATGGATAACATTTTCATTTTCCAAAAATAAAAGACACGATATGGTGCAATGTTGCTGGTCATCATTACCAGCAATAAATCTCTACTCATGTTTAATTATGCAGTGACATGAAACATCATCTTGTACACACCTGCCAGCATAGGATTACTCTTCATTTTTTTTCTGCCTCTTACAGAGCGCCCTTACCATGAGTATATATAAGTGCTACATATCCATTGCAGTGTTGTTTCCTAGCTTCTCCTCCTTGTGGAAAAAAAAATGCAAAAGGGAGTGACTTAATTTTATTAATTTATAATTAATTTGGTAAGTTTTTGAAATGTATGTTTTCCTTTTATTTATAAGAAAGGCAAAGCCAGGGAATCTTGTGTTTGGAGCACAGCTTGGTGAAGGATGTGATGGTCTTCTGTGTTTGTGGAGCTTATTTCACAGTATGGACAGTCCATTACACGATTACATCTCCTGAGTTGTACCAAGAGATGCTGTGGATCATAGAGATTTTCCCAAGAATTTCTGGGAGACATTAATTAATATACCTTTAAATGACATAACCCTTATGACCTGAGTTATAGCTATGGGGTACAAGAGAGGAAGGAACATAATACTGTGAACAATTTCCCTCTTACTGGCAGAGGTTTTTCACAACCAGGGTGGGATTCATCTCACCTTAGAAGAGACAGCTACCTTTTAGAACTCTAAAGGTAGAGTGGTGAAACTAAAGGTGGGTGAAACATTGAAAGTGCAATCAAGTTTTTTCAATGATGTCATCTTTGCAGTTGGTAACATGCACCCTGGGTGACTCCTTTTTTTGTCCTAGTGAAACCACAGAAGAGAATGCAGAGAACATCTCAGGGGGAGAATTAGGAAGAAGAAGTAGGAGCACATAGGAAAAGGAAGGAAGAAATGGTACAAAGTGAGGACAGAAAGAAGAGCAGCTTCTGGCTCCTGATTGCTTGCGAGATAGAAGTTTGAGGAGGGAGCAGAAGACAGCCATTAGGAAAATCAGTTTCCTGGGGATAATGTTGACCAATAGCACATGGTAAAAACACACAAATTGTCAAAAAAGCACCAGATACAGTGTGATTTTTCTGGAGGGAGAAGTGATTTTGACTTGAAGAAAGAGCAGAGCCAGGATGGCTGGACAGAAGGAATGGGAGAGATTCAGGCCAGCAGTAGGAAAAGTTACACAGTTCCATTAGATGTGGGAGAAAATGCATAGTAGAAAGCATATGGCAAAGAAATAACAGATGCAGAAGAATAGTCCCAAAAGGAGATCAAATATTAATGGAAACAGTAAGCTTATGTATTTCTATATGCTGCATGAAGGTAGAATTTGTGTGTATGTTTGTGATCAGTGGAGATGGGAATGAACTAAAATGTAAAATCTGAGGTTCTAAACCAGGGGTCCTCAAACTACGGTCCGCGGGCTGGATACGGCCCCCCAGGATCCTCAATCTGGCCCCCGGTATTTACAGAACCCCCCGCTGGGGGTTGGGGGGGGAAACCAAGCAGCCGCAGATGGCTGCCTGCCACTGCATCCGCTCGCCGGCCCCCTGGTTAAAAAGTTTGAGGACCCCTGTTCTAAACCAAGAATATATAGAGGGAAATCCAGGCATAATCCACATTTTGAAATGAACAATTATCTGAGTTTCTTCCCTTTTCAGTTTAAAGTTCAGCCCTTAGCTGGCATGCATTGATATTTTCAGTTTGACCGTATAATAAGCAGCTGTGTTTTATCAATTCAGAAGGGAGGAATCCACATTAAATCTTGTGGAGAGGGATAAGCTATGAGCAAATCACATTACAGGAGTCAAAGAAGGGAGAAACATTTCTTTTTCTCTGGCTTTAAAGAGACCTAGACATTATGAACACAAAATTTGCAGTAACCATAGTCAGAAAGGGAAGAACAAACAGTCATAGGGAATTTCCTGCTTGTTAAGCCTACACAAAGTATTTTGAAGGTGTGATGTGTTACGTTCCTACAGGTAACAGATGGATTAGCATTTTTTGGAAAATACAGATTATAGAAAATCGTAAGTAGGTAGCAAATCTGCAGAGCAATGTTTCAGTTACCTGAACAAATTCTGCTTCTGGAAACATGTTGATTCTTTCTTCATTCATTTTGTTTCTTACCTAGAAGTGTGAGTAGAAAGGCATTTTTAAGTCAGATGAGGTTCAGATTCCGTATCTGGTTTCATCCCATCAGGCAAGTAACTCAGTCCTAGCTAGTCCATCTGAATGATGAATTAGAGGTAGGATTCTTTCCCCAGTAACAGTAAAAAATAACATTTCATCTGAAATACCAAAATTCTTTGAAATTGAGCAAAACAATATATATTGCTCCCTCATCAAAAAAAAAAAAAAAAAGCAAAGCCAAATATTTTTTGTTTGCACTTCAGGTTTCTTTGCTTAGGCTCACAGATGTAAGCTTTTTGTTCTAATAATCTGCCTGCTACTCTTCAAAAACTCCTGTTGAAATAGGAATTTCCACACAAATTTATTTTAAATTCAGACACTTCATTCTCTTCCCTTTTGCTGCAAGTTTGGTTTTGCTGAGTCTCTCAAATAAATTTTTATTTATTTTTATCTCCCAGATGAATTTGTAGTAATTTTGCTATGTCAGGAAAGGTTATTTTACCTCTGCCCCAATTTTTTTTGCAGACAATTGTGATAGAAAGGCTAAGGTTGGTGTGAACGGGCGATGCCTGGTCATGCTGGCACTTTTGGAGCCCACAGCAGAAAGGGGCTGCCAGAATGGCCTGGGTTAATGCCATCCAGATTAGCAGTTCATCAAGGCCCCATCACATCCACCTGCAGTTTCATGACGTGCTCGGAAAATCCAGTTTGTAGAAAGGCGATCAGTGCTATGCAGTTCTGTGTTGTTCTGTTTAACAATGGTTTCTTTTCCTTTCTAGACCTGATGAGATAGTTTTGGGAGCAGTTCCAAAAACAAGGCTTTGTTGGGGTTCAGTGAGAATGGTTCTGTGTTTCACAATGTGGTTTTGTTCCCTTATAAAAGTTTAAGAAACTCACAATAACAGCCCCAAATCACGCTGCACACAGTATGATTTTCGGAGCTCTCTCTGGGAAAACCTTTGCATGGTTTTGCTGTGGCAACCAGATAATAGTGAACAGCCCACTCAGTGAGTGTTTCTGCAAACTGTTGACACAGTTCACAACAACAGACCTATCTGCTCACTTATGAAAGATGCAACACCTGGCAGTCTAAAGTCAGGAAAACCTTCAAGCAATATGGGATGATTAGTCCTCCCTGTAAAATACCCAGGTGAGGAGGTATAACTGGTGAATACACAGTAACCCCCTGCATTTTCAAAAAATTGGAGCTTTTCAAAAGTCTTGTTTTGACACTGACCTCTCAGGATAATTAACAAGCCTTGCAAATAGTTGGAAGGAAAATTTAGGTGAGACTCGGGCATGTGGTTTTTTCATGCTTAAAGGCTAAAATGAGAGCTGGCTGATGTTCAGCTGTCCAGAAATATGAGCGGTCCTGCTGGCTCCCCTTCACTGGGAATAGGTGAGCTCACTTGGGGCTGGCAAGAGCCAGGTGTCCATCGGAGGCAAGATCCAGGTGTTCATCAGAGGCAAACACAAGACAATTGTATAAAGAATTTGACCAACATCATTTAGAGCAAAAGGGTGAACAAGCAACCCTGGAGCATCTTCTGTACTCCCTGGAGTAGATTTAATCCACTCTGTTGATTACAGCATTTCCAGGCAGCAGCGTAAGTCTGAAATCAGTATAAACTTTATCTCACCACAGGTGGTGGTCTCAAGTCCCTCCTGTGTGAGATAACCAAAGGCTCTGGGAAGGCAGCTGGTGGAAGGTCATGCACTAAAATATGGGTAATACAGGTTGAAAGCTGGCTGCAAATAGCCCAGAGGCAGCAGCAACTGGATACAGCATTATGAATCTAATGTGGTTCTAATTGTAACTTAAGGGGAAATCGTGTTGCTTCTCTTTCTGGTGGATCTCACCAAGATTCCTGTGCAGTTTAAGTCAATTACCTGTCTGTCTTCAACACAGATAAAAACAAATGGAAGAGATGATTGTTGTTAGACTCCTTTTGGAGATCTAGTTTGACTGTGGTGGTATGATATGCAAATGTATTTTTTTGTTCTCGCATTATTTCTTGCACAGTCCTACAGACATTTGTCCTGGATGACACGAACCAGGGATGACTGGACCACCTCTTGGGCAGAGCTGTGGCACGCTGGCAGCAGCTGGAGAAGGCTATTTTGTGCACTGTGTTATCAGACTTGGCACTGGATGACTGATGTCAAATTATTTTCATTGCAAAAGAAAAAAGTAATTTTTCATACTGGTATCAACCATCAAGAGGGTAAACTCTGCTCTTCATCTTGTGCTGAGTGCACCAATAAAAACATCATCAGCTTTGTATTGTCCGTGTGGTGCCCTCTTCAGTGAACAACAGAGTGATGTCCAAGCACAAGTCAATGGTGTTGAGGAAAAAGGAAAGCTGATCTGAGTGTAACAGGCTGTGATTTTTCTTTTTTCCTGAAGGGATTCAATCCCTGGAAAGATTAAAAGATAATTGTACCTCTACTACAGGGCTGCAGAAGGGTTTAAGGGAATTACAAAATAATTTTTAAAAGTAGGTCTTTCTACAGAAGGTTTAACAAGCCTATGATATTTCTACTATTTTATTCTTATCACATGGTGAAATACTTTTCCATTAGAGTGGAAATAAGATCTTCTCGTTACCCTTTTAGTACTAACTCTCAGCTGGGCTGTCAGTTCAAACGGCAGGGCAAACAAAAGCACAGTGCTGCCTCTGGGAGGTCCCTCATCTGAGAGGTATCTGAGGGATTGTGAATCAAGCGAGCTGATTTACAGCTCAAATCAAATTATTTCTCTCCTGAAATTTTCTGTCTTTATCATTAAGGTCTTTTTTACACCGGGGAAGACCAGGTAGGATCGTAAGAACTGTAGTTTCTGTCAGTTTTGGCATCTCTTTTTAATACTAATTTCAATTTATATTAGAAGAACTTTTCTTTGCACAGCTGATCTCAATGTCAACAAAGTCTATCCTGCTAGCAGCTCTGTGCTGCTATAAATCACGTGGTTATTGCACCTCAGGGATGTTAGAAGCTCAGTGTCCATGAAGACACATTAATATTTGAAAAAAGTCCACCATTTTAGCAGGCAATCTGACAGATGGAATCTGTCTCTGTAGGTATCAAGTAACCACTCCATCACTTAATAGTTTATTATAATAATAATCACCATGAAAATTTCCCAAAGGGAGGCTTTAATTTTTTTACTTCTGAAGCCACACCGAAGGAATTGAGTCTGCTTTTAGTATTCATGTCTTCTCATGAACTCTCTGCATCTTTGTGCTCACAGATGGGCATGAATGAAAATGAAATGAATGAGTGCTTACAGAAAAACAGACTGTAGTGACATACCAGGGGCGGTGGGGGGGAAATAAAAAACACTGTCCTTGTAAGCTTTATTCAGAGAAAACTCTCGCTGACTTCTTGTGGCCTGAGAAACCAGTGTGGGATCAAGCCCTGAATGCATTTCAGTTGTACCTAGGTTATTTATCTGAGGAGAAATCGTGCAGAGAATGTTTTCTTAGTTTTAATATTTCATAGCAGTAAGCTGCTACTGCTGTACACAGGCGTGTGCATTGCAATGCTGACCAATAAAGACAGCCTGGACTGAACTGCAACGTACAGGTCACAAGCTAAACAAGCTAATGCAGTGTCATTTGCTGATCCAGGTATTATTTTACAATGAGGTGAAGCCTGTGGTTTTTGTGAGCGGCCAGGACAGGGTGGAGGTTAGCTGGGGAGCTGCAGGATTGTGCTCAGAGATGCCTTGAGGCACTCCATGTCGGTCCTGTGCCTCTCCACAGCTGCTGCTTTTGGGAGTCCTGGTCCACATGAGATCAGAGGAGGCTCAGCCACTGACTGCAGAAGGGTAAGGGTTCCTCCCTCCCGGTCCCCCAGGTCAATGAAGTCACTTGCAGGGTCCAAAAGTCCTGTGGGAAGCGGTGCTGCCAGTGGGAAATTTCTCTTTTTCATGTGGAAGCTGCCAGACCTTTAAATGAGTTGTTTGTGGTTTTGGCCATTTCTTTTATAATACCTGGATATTAATATAATCCTTTTAGCATCTATGGTCTCTCATGGCCACCTTCCTGCCGCAGCATGGGGTCAATGTCCCTTGTCACTGCAGAGAAAGACAAATATCCTGAATTTCATCTTTTTGAATTGGCAACAAATGTCTTCTATGACTAACTGCCTTTTTGGAATTTGCTTTTTGGAAGCTTGTTTGTGTGAGAAGAAGGTACAAACGCTCATCCTGCTGACTCATTTGTTCTCACCTGGATGGTGGCTGTGGGAGAGACAGAGTGTGGTTCTTTGTACTGTCCCCTGTGTTTCAGCTTACAGGGGTTCACATGCTGTCACGTCACACTGCAATCAGATTTGTGGCCAGTCATTTAAATTTTAAAATACTTGGCTTCAGTAGGAGCACATTTTGACAATTTGTTTGAGAACAGATTATGAGGATGTTTTTCTCTCTTTCCCTTTGCTTCCCTTGTGTGTCTTCTGGTTCATAAGCTGCCATCAAAACCCCCCACCTTACCTGCTCACAGAAAGCTCATTTCCTGAGAATTTAAAAGCCACTAAAGAACAGTCATGCACTGTTATTTTATTTTTATGTTTAGTGCAGTAGGACCTGAAATGCATGGCTTTTCCCCCTGAAGTTTATTATCCCATTGTAAAAATGAAGTTGAGTGAATGGAGCTATTAGTTAAAAATGAGGGACAAAGATTTCAACATTGAAATCAGAAAATTGCTTAACTGAAGGGAGATGCTGCCAGCTCCTCCTGGAAGCCAGCTGGAAGCCAGTTCTGCTCTGTAATGGCGTGGTGGGTCTCTGACAGTGTCCTGGTGCCTCCTGCCTATGACCTCCTCCCAGAGATTTGACTTCTGCAAGGCTGTGTATGGCTGTTTGTGCCTGATGGCCTCTAGCCATATGAAGCTGTTGCTGTGTAGCTTGTGGGGCCGGGAGAATTGGCTCTTCCTAGTCCCTGCATTGCCAGCTCCCTCCTCTATGTAAAGTGTAAAAGCTGTTTCCTAGCTTTAGTCAAAGCTTCCAAGACAACCTCAGTGGACGCAACTTAATATAGTGACAAAAGCATCAATTTTCACCATGATCTTATCTCTCAGATACTTCAATTCTAGATTATGGGAACTAGTAATTTTGATTAAAATGAATAGCATCGTAGTACTGAAAACCCTCGTTTGCTCTGCCTGGAAGAAGAGCTGCAGAGAGAATGAGGCTAAGGGAAAACAGGGTCTACCTGTTTGTGGGTGGAAAAATGGGCTGTTAGATGAGTCAAAAATGGTGTGGACCACCAGGTTCAAAGGGTGAGTGACTCAAAGTTCATTTGGTCAATAAGAAGTGAAGTGCCTCAGGGACTGACGCAAGTAGCTTGGGCATTCATCCTGACCTTGACACCAGTCATATTTTCAGCTCTGCATGAGGAGACAGAGTGTACTTTTAGAAAGTATGGGGATAGCACTAAATTAGAGGGAGGGATTGATGGGTTAAATGGGAAAGATTTGATTCAAAAGGAATGTGAAGGATTTTGAGGAGTGGCTTGACAGAAGCCTCACAAAGTTCAGCAGAGGGGTGTGAGGGTCTGCAGAGGGAGCAGGATAATCCCCTGCACCAGCTGACCTGACTGGCTGAAAAACCACCCTGTGAGAAAGGACCTGGGGCTGTGATGGACACTAGGCTGAATATATTAATCAAAACTACACTTATATGGGAAACAAGGTGAACTGCCCACTGGGCTCCATCAGGGGTAATGGGGCCAGCAGATCAAGGGGAGTCTATGTTCCCTTTTGTTTAGTGCTGGACAGCTATCTGTGGGCTCCCCAGCTCAAGAGTGATGTGGATGAACTGGAGAGGCTCTAGAGCAGAGTTCCCAAGGGTCAGAGGCCTTGAGGAGGGGCTGGGACCTGTGAGAGCTGGGCTTGGTTGCTCTGGGGAAGAGGTGGCTTCAGGGTGATCAGCTAGCCACCCGCAGCTGCTCATTGGGGAGTTGCAGTGACCCAGAGCCAAATGGCTCTCTGATACAGCAGAAGGAATAACAGTGGGCAATGCACAAAAGTGCCTACAGGGAGATTGAAACTGGGGATGAGCAAAAACTTCTTCTCCAAGAAGGCAGTGGTAAAGAGACCCTTCATCTTCATCCTTGAAGATTTTGAAGCTGTAGCACACCTGACCTAATGTTAGCAATAGATATGCATTCACAAGAAGGCTGGATTAGGGATCTTCTTAGGACCTGGCATTTGATCTTGCACTTACTGAAGCCAGTAGTAAGGCCATACCAACCAAAGGATTGGAGGCTTTTCTATCTTCACTTCTTAACCCAGGTGGACTTTGTGCTGTTGCTTTGGCTCATGTGTAAAATGACTCTAAAATTATTGTGGTTGAGCAGAGACATATGTTTTAAACTCCACAAATCATGGCAACAGAGTGCCATGGGGGACTGAGATATACTAAAGAGTTAATGATTTTTGAAGCAGGGAGAAGAGGCAGGGTAAGAGAGGTAGTGAGGTGAATGGGTTGAGCCCTGGCCAGCAGAAGGGGTTAGAAGTGTATAGATGAGGCATAGCTATAAAGAGTTGGGTGTGCATGGGGCATAAATAGGAAAACCATTACTCTGAAACAATCCTGTGAGAAAAATTGAAGGGTTTAAGGGGTGTTAAAGGCTTTGCAGCCCCAAACTAATATTTATGGCCAATCTAGAAGAAGGACTTTTGTTCTTTTGCATATCAGCTCTTGGTAATTATAGATGTTTCTCCAAATTTGCTGGAACTGTTCATATGTAATAGTATGTTGCAGAGTTTCACAGGGATGTTGTGAAATACTCTGTAGTATCAGATTATGCCTATTGCAAGTCAGTGTTTAATGCTGGCTCGAGGAGCTTAACCTAGAAATTTGCTAGCGGTTACTGAACACAAGCCTCGGTGAGGTTTCTGAGGGTGCTGTGGCATTCCTCAGGAAGAGCAGATGTGCTCCGCCAGCTTTGCAAGGCTGTTGGATGGGAAGAGACAAAAAGGCTGAGACTGTCTGGGAAAGGCGCTGGCCCAGCACCATGCCCGTCAGTGGGGCTATGCCGCTCCGCGCAGGCTGAGAACTTGGCGTGGGCTGCGGTGGTGGCTATTGTGCGCTATGAATGGCTGCTTCATGCTAACCAGTCTGCGGTGGCTATTTTTAATCCCAAATTCTAACATGAGGGTTTTAGAACAGCGCTTGTCTCGAATGTGAAAGAAACCACAGAGCAAGGGACTAAAGGGCTGTTCTGAAAAAGATCCGGAAGGGAAGCCACACAGACTGGAAAGCTGCCCTGCTAAAACCTAGCTTTAAAGAAAAAAAAAAAAAGAAAAAAAGAAAAAAAGAAAAAAGAGACATCTCCTGAAGAAAAGGGAATAATCCTTTTGAAAGCTTCCAGCCAGAGTCATGGATTCAAGGCTGGGTCAGATGCTTGGGTTGATCCTAATTATGTATACCGATGTTACATTTTAATTATAAACTTGTTAACCCGAGATTGTCTTGACCTAGATGAATAAAGAATATTGTACAAACAGTAGTTAGTAAGACGTTAGGAATGGCTAACCAACATTGCTCTTTCAGAGCCAGAGGAGAAAGCTGTAACCTGCACACAACTTGTGTGTAAAAGAAATTCTGCAGGTGTGTAAACGACCGTGGTCCTGACAAAGCCACATGTTGGAAGTAGATCTCTTACCCTGTCCTGTTGGCTGGGAAGCTCTTCTGAAGCAGACTGCAGGCACCTCCCCCTCATTACAATCTGTTAAATAGTAATGACTGCTTCACACCCTTGCAGAAGTCTTTGTGAAATTCCAGCCTTGCTTGAAAATACCTGGGTTGCAACAAGATGAGACTGAATAGAGCAGTGTGTTGGTAACGTTCAGTACTGCCCAATTATGAATTTAGCAGCTCCCCTCAAAAACGGAGAGCATAAGCCTCAAAGCTATATTTTTTCTCAGACGTTTATGTACCTTATTCCTTTTAGAAATCAACAGCTAAATATGCAGCAGTGTTCACAAAAAGAGATTTTCGGGTTTTTTTTCAAATTGATAGGTTGGCTGAAAAGCTATAGTCGTGTATGCAACAGCTTGGCTGAGGCATATCTGGCACATATGTGTTAGGGGCATCTCAGACTGCTGCAGAACTTTCTTATTTACAGTAAAAGAGGCCTTGGCCCCAAGTGCTTACTTACAGCCTTAACAAGGGGTGTAAATAGCAATTACTTGGGTAACTGAGTCAGACCTGACTGTATTCATGAGCCTTTAATGTTCCTTTTTTTCTTAATTCTATGGGATTCTTTTGTATGTGACAACCCAAAAGAAGGTAAAAAAATTCCTATGCATGATATCATGTAAACGTTACTGATTAGAAGAGCCTTTTGTCATTAAGATAGAGAATTTTTCCCTTCCCTCCAGGCCCTGGGGTAATTCTTACTTCCCACAGGTTTGGGTCTGATATTTTTCCTAAAATCCTTTAGTGATGTTAGACTGCTATTTTGATGCCCAGACTTAAGATATTACTGCATTTTACAATAAAAGGAAATGGAGGAGTTAATCTTTTTTTTTTTTTTTTTCTTGTTCTAAAGAGCACTGTGACACATAAGACTGCTTCAAGGAGAGGTGGAGGTTATTGCTAAAAAAGAAAGATCTTTCCCTCTTGCTAAATGGAGAGGTCTCTTGAAGAAAAACTGAAGTAAAGGAGGCATGATCGAAAGTGTGTGGAACCACAGAGCTCTTTCCATTGACTTCACTGGGTTTTGATTTAGGCTCACAGAGTGTCCATTATATTTTTATTACCCTTTCTGGACACATAAAATGTTACTTTTATTGTTTAAGAAAAAGAAATCATGAATGACTTTAGCATTCACTGGAGTGAGTCATTGACTTGAGCCAAGTGTAGCGTGACTCAGGGGTTCAAAGCAAATCCCCACAGCCTCGTCCTCCACTTTGTGAAGCTCCCCTGCACAGTCGCTGTGCTAGCTCTGGTTCACAAGCAGGGACCTGCAGCACGGGCAGAATTGCTCATTGCTGTGTGTTCATGCTGGGGCATGATGGGTAGGAGGCAACGCAACACATTCCTGAAAATAATTTCTTTTGGTGACATGCAAAACCTTTTCTGTGGTGACCTCTGCAATCATGAATGCATCTGATAGCAAACATGTAGGAGCCCAGGACTGAAATCTCATCCCAGCCCAGTGGCTGCTGCCAGTTGAAGCTGTGAGCATGGGGTTGTTCCTTGAACTGTGTTTCATGGAGTTACACTGCTGTACCTAGAAATCAGAGCCTGTGTATATGGGTCTTGCCACCTGCATTGCCAGTAGGCACTGTTGGTTCTCAGCACATCGTCTGACTCCTACTGCGTGGCTGTACTCCTTGATGGTGGTGGCCTGCTGCACAGCTGTTGGGCACAGCCAGAATTAATAATTAATGTGGTTTACCTGAAAGAGTGATGCTGAGTTGCCCCTTCCCTCAGAAGGTGAGGAGAAGAGCAGGGATCAAACATCCCAAATGCCTGCTTTCCCACTCCAGCACACGTGTCTGACAGGGCAACACAGTACTGGGAGAGCTGCGAGCTGTGGGGCTTCTGCCCACCATGGAAAGCTGTTGGCTGCACTTTACCTTCCATGGAAGGCACAGTCAGATCCGTAATTTACTATAGCATTATAAGGTTGAGCACTTTTTTACCCAGCCCCTGATAAAGGAATGCCACAGTCAGGGTTCAATGGAAAGCCTACACAAACCTTGTAAGAAGCCCTGTCCGCTCTATTCATATAGAGTATACACATACATATGTACATATAGCAAACACAGTTCATATAAACACCATAAAACTACCTTTGGTGGCAGCTGGAGCAGGAATGGCCTCAGACTGAATATCCTACCAAAAAACCTTCCAGGTCTCTGCAGGTGGGTTCTGTCTTTGGGTGTGACAGTCACCAAAAGCTGAAGTGCTGAATATCTTGACAAAAAAAACTCAGAGTGAAACTGAAGTTAGTGGACAAATCTGCCCATGGATGCACAAGCCCTAATGGGTAGAAACTGCTACAGGGACTTGTGGGGCAAAGCATAATCGTTGCTGTTACTGAGTCCCTCTTTCTTTATGTGGTAGAGTTTTCTTTATGTTCTCAGGGCTTTCTCATAAAGCTCTGCACCTGCACAACTCTCTGTGCTGGGGCTATTTAGTATTTTAGCAGAGTTCAGCCTTCTTTTTCCTTGGGGTCTATTCTTGTTCATTTTATTTTTCGGTCGGTCAATAATTCTAGATAGTCTCAGGAAGGGGTTAATGGTTTGTTACTAAGAGAACAATTCTGGCCTGTGGAGAAATCCTGAGGGTATTTGTCAGAAATAAGCATCCTTTTGAAAGGTATTAATTTTCTTTACAAATGATAGAGGTGAAGGAAAGTCACTGCACTGTGTGCATAGTTAATTCTGGGCATGGAATGTGATCGTTGTAGTTCACTGTCCCCGTTGCTGCTGCCTGGGTTTGTCACACACCATACTGCCCCACGTTTTGCTTTATGTTTCTCATGGAAACCCTTCACTGTGTGTCCACCCTGTGCCTTCTCTAACAAAGTCCCTCTCCTAATTAAACTCTCATATTCCTGCTTTTATATAAAGAAATGGTAACAAGAGAAAAATAAGTTGTTCATGAGATGACTGTGGCCTGTAGCAACACACAGAACCGCGTTCTAAAAACATACAGTTGATTTTTGTCATGGTAGAAGTACATCACAAGGTGGTGCACACAGAGTAAACATTGCTGTGGGGGGCTCTTGTTCCCCCTCCCGATCAGCAGCTCCTGTTGTGGTTTCTGTTCTGTATGCTGTCATCTTGGATCCATCCCCTTCGTGATTACACCCGCTGCTGCATACGCGCAGGAGATGGTTGGGCTGCAATACCATAAACCAGGGGCTTGTGGCAGCCGCAGGTTTTGATCCAGTCTGCAGAGTCTCACTGACAGCCCAGCTCTGCTTTTTCCTTGGGCCGGTTGACTGACCTGTGGCCGGGTGATTTATGACCACGGGAGAGACCTGCAGTGTCACAAGATCGTATCAGCTCCTGATGGCTACTAACACGTTAGGTCCCCAAAATAAGTGCCTCTTATCTGTCATCCTTACACAAATATGTGTTTACATTGACATTTATGCTTGCAGTCTTGAAGTGTTGCCAGACCACTGAGCTTATTTTGGGATGATGAACATATGGTTCAAAAGCTTCATTGTTGCAACAGTGGAAGTGAATCAAACTTTGTCTTCTTGTTTGTGGTGGGTTTTTTTTGTTTGTTTGATTGATTTTTTTTTTGTTTGTTTTTGTTTGTGTTTTTTTTTGTTTGTTTGTTTGTTTTCCGGTTGTTGTTTGGGGTTTTTTTAAATTTTTTATTTTGTTGAACAGTGGCTGGGAGCATTAAGGTGGTATCCCTAACCATTGCATTTTTGAATTGAGAAATACCTTTCCTTTTACTCCCTTGCTCTATTTTTTTACTGCTGTTCTGGTATTTTCAGAGCTTTTCTAAAGAGTTAGCCGAGTTGTGGCTTTTTTTTCTTTAATTGTGTCTTTCATACTTTAGCATTTTAGATACTTATAAATGTCTCAGTGAGTCTGGTGCATGTGTTCAGTTGACTATGCATGGTGCTATGCTAACTCATTGACATGCTTTTTGAATGTACAGGTCCAGCCTTCTGTTGTGTTTCTTTTCAAAACCTCTGGCATTTTCATCCCAAGCCTGTTCACCATCTGGGGCCAGTGTTTGTAGGGCGGAGGAGACAGAGCATGGTGGAAGGCGGCATGGCTTTACATGCGGATAGAGTTGTGAAATAATGAGCACCCGGATTATGCAAACACAGACAAAGGCCCTTTAATAGTCCCGTCATACTTCATTTGGACACATTGAACTGGAGCTCGTCCTGATCCTGGCTCTGAATGAACTGATGAGGGGCTTGCAGGTAGCTTTGCCTGGAGTCCTCTGCAAGGGGTACCCTGTAATTGCCCAGCCCCAAGAGCAGGATTTTGCATGGTGTGATCAAAGCCGTCTCCTAATCATGCTGTTCCCCAACACTTTGACTGAAAATAACAAACCTATTCAACCTGTGAGGAGTGAATGCGTGAGAGATTTTCACCTGCTTATGGAGGCTTGGAAAAAAGCACTTGATTGTACGCCTTACGGTTCAAAGCTGTCTTAAAGTTTTGCCTTTTGTTTGGGGGGTGGAGGTGCCTCATCCTGCCTTTTGAGGGCTTTTGTATCCAGCTCTTCCCATTATTTCACTAAGACATATGAGCTTGGTTGCCCAACTTTTATCTGTGCTAAATATAAATGGAAAAACAAACTGAACACAGCAAGGTAAATAAAGAACAGGAAGTGTCAGACAGACCTCTTGAGACTTTCAGTATTCCCACATGTTTTATGTTATAAACCAGCAGGCAAACACCGGCCTGCCACACAGGTGGAAATGTGTGCGTGGAGGCCACTGAACGCTGAATATTTACCCTGTATCAAATGACAGGAAGGGCTGAGTGAAACAGCATTGTGCTGAGCCGCTGTGAAAGGCTGTGAGGCTTCCAATATTCCCCAAATTTCTCTAGGGTGGGCTGGTGTTTGCATAGTTGCTTGCAGTATAAAAACATGGAGGCAGTGGCTCAAACTACTAATGTTCTTTACGTTGCTGGTCAACAGACGTGCTGTTGAAATTTTGTGAGCTTTTCTTACTAGGTAAGAATTTTGGGCTAACTCTGTGGAGCCGGTTATTAAAATGAATACTATTTTATGGTGAAGAGCTCTCTCCTCCATCTGCAAGGACAGGCAATATCTGACATTAGACCAGCTGATGCAACTGGACGGAGCAAACAGGGTACACTTGATTTTGCGGACAGGACCATCCAAAACATGTCAGTAGCTGGCTGTTAAATTTTGAAGGGTTGTCTCCTAAAGCTTGACACAGCCCATAAAAAATTGGTTACCTGAGAGAGAGACATATGGCATTGTTACTGGAACTGGGAGCAGTGGAAGGCTGTCAAAGACTGAATAAAGATGCTGGTGTTGAAAAGTTGCAAGGGAAGAGGCAGTGGGGGGTAATTCACAGTATCACTGGAAGTTTTAGACATTTCCCAGAGTATGACCTGCTGTCAGTGGGATGTGAAGGTCTTCTGCATTTAGCAGGTTTGGGCCCTTAGTGAAGGTTTCTGTGTTTTCACACAGGCAAGATATGATGAGGACCTCATGTTGGAATATTTTTTTAAGTATGCCTTTCCTAGAGGAGTTCTGAAAGGGGGACAGTCTGCCAGGGCAGAGGTAGCAGTGTTCCTGTTTTCCCAAAAGGAAAGCTAAGATGTACAATATTTTACAGGCTTTATCAGATGTCCTCGGCTGTTCTTATCAGTTCCTGTGAATTAATGGAGGATATTTAGTTTCCACAATTTAATTTCCCCAAGTACAAAGCCCAGGCTTTGTCAAGTTCAGAATTTTACACGATAATTGCAAGTTTACGCAGACTTACTAGTTGTGATGAAGAGCTGTGAGTAAAGCTTGCAAGTTAAGGGCAAGCTCTTGGTGGTTTTTTTTCTGACAGTGGGAGGTGTCCACTCTACCTCTGTGGGTGCCACTATATCTGTGTCTGCACTCAGAGACCCTCCAGCTGCCACTAAGTTTATAAACAAGTAGAAAATACAAAAGAAAGGATAATTCTTCCCCCAGGATAGATGGGGAATGGATACATAAGGCGATACCTCACTTTTTTGTAGATACCAATGAGCGGGGTGCCCTACCAGAACTTGGTTGTGTGGGTCCTCCCAGCAGCTAGGGTTGAGAAGGCACAGGTCCACCTTGTACATAACCATGAGCATTACCATTTTAGCATTGAGCCTACCAGGAAGACATGTGACTTTCCTACATGAGATGAGACAAATGCCACCCTCAGTGACTTGCCCAGCTTAACACAGTTGTGGGAGAGTCAAAAGCTGACCTGAGTGCCTTTGGGAATGAAACCAGAACCTCCAGCATCCATCCTCTGTCATGTCAGTCATCCTTTCTATACATCAGTCGCAGTAGAAAGTGCCAATAAGAGGTTCCTGTGAACCTTGGCAAGTTCTGCCACAGATCTGAACTCCCAGAATGGGGCAGGAAGCAAAGTCCAAGGCCTTGGGGTCCAGTCTGCACATTCAGCTTGGGAGAAGGGGATGGACACATCACTACACAGATAACCAATTGTTACACTAGAAGTAGAAAAAATTTCATCATGTTAGAGATCTTGGTGTTGGCATGAAATTGCTTCAGATGAGGCAACTGAAATTGTATGTGCCACTTTGCATCTGGGTTGTTCCCCAGATCAGTGGTGGGAAGATGAAGGGAGTGTTCCAGGAAATGTCCATGAGGATTTGCTGTTTTGTTTATCATTGCTCATCTTCCTCTGTCATGCATTTTTTCCCATTCTTTCAGGAACTGTGTGTGGTACAGACCATTCACACTACATTAACTATAGATTGCTGGGATTGTAGCTGGATGAAGTATTATTAGGGAGATGATTACATACTGTGGGTAGCTGTCAGTGCTCCTGATAATATGTTGCTGGGGAGTTCACACAGAGCACAAAGCTGTGGATCATGGGCTTGTTTCCACAAATGGATTATCTGTACAGAGCATCTATTGCCTTGCACTTAAGGTGACTGGAAAAGAGATGGAATCGTGCCACTTTTCTATGAAATCCAGGGTAAGGCCTGAATATCTAAAATGGTTGTTCTCTCCTTTTCATACCTTTGAGGATTAGGTCCTGTCTGGCTTTCTTTTATGGGAAAATTTCTGCAGTTTACTGCAAAGCTGCTTGCTTTGGCACCTATGTCAAAGGTGTGAACCTCAGCAGACAAGGCAAGCATGCCCTTTATATTCTGGAGTGTCTGAGGCTTGTTCTCCATTTCATTTCTGCACACAGGTGGCAGAGGGTCCTTAGGCTGGAGAGTGACATCGCACCCAAACAGGGCCGGCACAGAAGCAGGAGCCTGGTGGGGATATTGCTGGGGTGGGGGCTCCCCAGCCGCCCCCCGTGTCTGGCCGCATTCGCGCTCATGCTGGCTGCGTGCAGGGGCACCGTACCAGAAGGTGGCACTCCAGACCCTCCAACATCTGTCCGGGGCTGTGTCAAGCCCCTTCAGCACACCCCAAAGGGTGCCAGCGCTGCTCCTTGTGCTGGTACGGACACATCTGGGCTGGCTGGGAGCTGACAGCTGTTTTGCCGCAGAACTCTGGCCCGGGCTTATTCCCTGCACCGGGAAGCACGAGTACATCCCAGACCCCGGCTTACAGCTGCGTGCTTCTCCTAAACTGGGATTTGAGCCCTGTACAGGACAGTCTTTTCTGCTTGCTCGCTGGCTCCCTAGAAGAGCTTTGGCCATGCTGGTTAGCATTGTCCGAGGGATGCCCGGGCAGGGATGGAGGCAGCGCCCTGGCCAGACGCTCTCCTTAATGGGCCTTGGTGATAAGGGTGGCTTGGTTTTGGAAGAGAGGGAGTTTCCCATTGCAGAAGCAAGCCGTGCTGTGCTGCTTGTCCTCAGAGCCAGTGAACCGGCCTCGCTTTTTTTTAATTCGGTGTTATAGAGGGAACCGATAAAACTGCTGACCTTGCTTGTGTGCTGGGAAGAGTGGCTCTGGCAGGTCGGTCTTGCTCTAATAGGCAGAAAAACACAGAGATTTTGAAAGCAATTACAAAGCAGGCTGCAGACTCAAAAGAATTAGTGGGCTATTAAAGATTTGAGCTTAATAACAAGCTTGACTACCTCCCTACCAAAACACTGTTCCCCACTCTGCTTTTCCCATCCTCATGCCCAATTAGTGCTGCCACCTTTACACTCAGGGGCAATGGCCCCTGTCTCTCCCTCCCGTGCCCTTCCTGGCAGTGTGTTCTCAGCTAACATGGACATCTCCGTGTTTGATCACCCTGCAACCTGTCAGCACGTGGAAAGACTGGCCAGTTAGTGTAAGTTGTCCCTCAGCTGTCTGTCTGGTGACTCAGTGCAAGAACCTCTGCCGCTGCACAGAGACCTTTGTCACTTGAGGTTACACAGGGTCCCTGAATTTCTTAATCTGTATGATTATTTGCTGGGTCATTGGACTGACTCTGTAACAGAAAAGAAGTTTTTTACAGCTGAAGTTCAGCAGCTCCCGGTTATGCATGCTCCTTGGGAACCAGAAAGAGTTGTACCTATTCAGCACTTTGTTATCACTGAATTTTTCAGTTGCTCTGATGCTTACATGGTAAATGTAGAGGTTGATCTAAATACTTTCATAATTTCCTGTTAGGGGTATGATGCAGATACTTCATTGTCTAAAAGTCTTTAACAACAGCCCTCATAATGGATTAAGTTATAATTTAACCCCAACCCTCTCCCCTGCCAAAGATGAGTGACTGAGCTTGGCTTGCTGGAATGTGATTAAATGAGGTATCTCTGATAAATCTCTACATGTTTCTCTGGAAAGCAATTTCCACTTTGTTATATTACAGTAGCCGGTGCCTTATGAAGTAAAGGAAAACATTTGTCCAGCAGGACATCATAAATTTCATGACAGACTTTAAATTTTCTTGGATGAAATGTTTAAAGTGGAGTAGACTGATCTTCTAAAAACACAGTGGCCTTTCCTGAGTTCACGAGAAGCTGCTTCGTCTCCTCTATTCACAAGCGTATGAAATCCCCTCTGCAGAGGAAGCCTGGTGGTAGACGGAAGCAATATAGGTATTGGCTGGGTTTCAAACCCAGGGAAAACCAACACCATCTGAAAGCCAATATTATAAATAATTAGTTGGGATCATTTTTGATAAGATGATTGTGCCCCATAAAAGAGGGATTGTGGAACCCACCATAGCCCCAGCAACTTGGACATAATCCAGTTTTTACAGTGGATCAAGATTAATTTAAATCACTTTTCCAAATAACCATCATTTGTTTGATTTGCTTTCATGAGGGCTTTTCGTTATGTCAGTAGTTGTCAGATGCAGACTGATGTTTGTGATGTCTCATGCCTTTCAACTTGAGAAAGTTGTATAAACTTTGCTGCCCTCCAGTTAGAAGGAGTAACAGTCTTCTGAGAATGAATGAAATCCTTTAGCCCTCAGCCCTGAAATGTGATGCTTGGGTCAACCTTCAGTGTTGCAGGAAGTCTGTATGGTGATGTTTTATGCTGTAAACCTACCTTCTTCATATTAAAGGCATACTGAGAGGGGTACTTAAATAAAGAATGACTGAGAGCCTTTATGTGCAGCTGCTTTCTGAATTGCTGAAGGAAACTTTTATAGAAGACACTTAGGTTCATGTATGTACATCTCCCAGTGGTGACTGAAAGCACAAAAGTTGATTTTTGATGTTAAAAAGTGAGTAGGGTTTGGTTTTGAGAACTACAACTTACATGTACTCATCAAATTTTAGTGTCACTAAAGTAACTACAAGTTACATGTACTCATACGTTTTAGTGGATGAGCATTTTCTCTGCATAAATTGCCATGGTCCAAAGATTTTTCTTATTAAGGATGAATACTATAACATTCCATGAGGTACATGCTGTCAGGAGGAATGTGACTACAATAGAAATAGAAAAGAAAACAAAATAAAAACTTATTTGAAATGAAAACTTGACATCTCAACAACATCATAATAACATCAATAATATCAATATCATAATAAAACAAAACCCAGAATAAACAAAACACATTCTTCCAAATAAGAAACCTTTTGCTTCAGGGAAATTTTTGTAGTAAATTAATGAAAGCAGGGAGATTGTGTGAAGAATGATTTTCAGTGAAGGAGCATTTTCTAATGGCAAATAATTTTGATTAATTTTTTTCCAGCAAGTGACAGCTGATTCAGGCCTCTGACTCCACCCGGGTCTTCTTGGCACTACTGAAATTCAACTAATCCCCTGTGATGCTAACAAAGTACAGGGCATACTCTGTAAAACTTCTGAATAACCAGAGTCCAAAATGTGGCCAGTCTTGCTCAAGCTTAAGCAAAACCCAGTAAGGATAAATCTTTCCTTCTAGTCCCCCCATCAGAATTTTCTTTTTAATAATAATAAAAAAATATAAAAATTAAAAAGAAAGACCCAAGACTTGTTCATGCAGAGAAGTACTGGAGATTTCAAAAAGCTACCCACAAATTTGTGTCTGGAGGCTCTTGAGATGCAGGAGTCCTGAGTAAAGTTTTATTCCAAATGCTGTCTGTGGACTGTACATGGATGACTGCAACGCATTCGTTTTGCCTTTATTATTCTTGCACTGTAACCTGACTTTGGTTCAGGAAGAGGAAATCCATGGCCTTAATTGAAGCCAATCAGTGAAAGGTCATGGGGTAATACTTAACAGACAGGGATATGGGGAAGGAAAAACAAGGAAAAGGTAGGGTCTCCACTTGCTTCAAAGGCTCAGTTGGATCCCGGAGACAGAACACACCTGGAAGGAGAATGCGCTTGGACCCCAAATATATACATCAACTGGGAGTCATAAAATTAAATGGAGTTTGTTTAGATTATTTGCTTCCCGTTTCTCCAGTGACCCGTGCAGCAGTAACCTTGCTGTGGGGAGGCATGGGTGCCTACTGCAAACATTCAGGTGTTTATTACTATGGTGTAACTGCACTGATAGAAGCCTCAGTGTTTCCATTAAGGACCAGATGTGGGGTTCTGTGTTTTCAGGTAGCCCAGAGGTTGGATTTAAATGAAATATTGGCAGACACTCTTCCAGAGTGTAATTAGTTGTTTCTGGAGTTTAATTTTTATCTTGTTTTTGTTTTCACTGAGATCCACTATTCTCACAACTTTCCCTGTGTTGTAGGAAAGTATAATTAGCTCTCTAGTTTATTCCATGGCTTTGGTTGCCCTCAAGTCAGAAAGTATTTTGTGACATTTAAGCTGTATTTCCTTGTGTTTTTGAAGTCCATTGTTCCTTCCTTTAGATACAGTGGTTAAATTTTATTTTTTTTTTCTAATTGTTTACTTTTTTAAGCTAGTTTGAGTCTAAGATGGTCATGGTCATGATCTTTTCTGGTCTAAAATGGAATGGTCATGGTCTGGTCAGAGCTAGTTATGGTCTAAGTTTGCTCTCCGAGTAGTCCAGTGTGAACTTTATGAAGCTCAAGGTTTATTTGAAAACATCCAAGTCAATTAGGTGCTTGCGTAGGTTAGCAAGTTTACACATATTCATAGGCTGAAGCAGTTAAGCCAGATTCTTCATTATCTACTGGGTTGTTTACTGTATGGTTAGCATTTCTAAAACTCATACAGTCTTCTTATAATCTGAAGTGGGCTTCCAGAGCATCTGCTGATCTACACGTGCCTAATGGAAGTGTTGCATCTGCTCAGGCCCAAAGAATAGTGAAAGGTCCTGACCAGCCTCCGTCCAGAGATGACAGATCCACACTTCGCTTCAGGACATCACTTTCACAGAACTGCACAGAGCAATGTTGGTATGCTTCATGACAGACAAAAGGTGAAAGCCATTTTTTTGGAACATGTTCTCTTGTTACAAATATCTGTGTTTCAAATTCTTAGACCTGAGCAGGCTGTATTCACAGTGTGAAAGAAATCTTACAGTTGATATGGAGGATAAGTCTTCATCCTGGCTTAACCATGAACACCCAGTCATACACAATGCTGCGGGCAGAACTGTTGCCTTTGTGCAGATACATTTGCTGAGAAAGTCCAGGACAATCATGTGTCCTCAAAAAATAGCTCTGCTTAAGTCTGTGTAAAGAAGCATCTGTTTTAAAATAGCAAACATTGAGAGATTCTGAGTCTTAGAAAGCTATTTTTAAATGGTTGTGAGGGATAAACAAAAGGAAATATGCCATACCAAGAATAACTAACCTCATTCTAAGTCCAAGGCCGCAACGCCAATAGGGCAAAGTCCTTGTCTTTTCCCCACAACTGGAAAAGAATTTCATATTCAGCATTTCACCCTGTGTAATGCAGACTCTGTGGCCTCCTTAGCTAAACTAAGCAGCAGGATTAAAAGTACATTGTGTGGGTAGAAGTAGGAGATCATCCAAAAGAAAAAAAAAAAAGATTGAGGAACATTGTTTGGTTCAGACACCTACGGGAAGTAATTTTGCTTTTTAAAATATTTGGTATTTGTGATATCAAGGAGAACCCTGCTTTCAGAGCTGGGCTGCCAAAACTCCCCTTGACTTTCACATGTTTGAGTGTTATGGCAAAGCTGTAGTTATTTCCAGTCACAGAAAGGTATATCTATACACGATATTGCTCCTATTACTGCTGTTCTTGGTATTATTGCTGTGCTGCATTTCTTCTGTAGTAACAGTAAGTTTTGGCTAATTATAGGGTAGTTCACCTGCCACCCTGGACTCTCCAAAAATAACCACTTAGGGGGGACACAATGTAGGAACTGCTGCTACAGGGTGTGCAAGTCCTTTGGATTTTGGGCTTCTCAAGAGGAATTTTGCTGATGCAAACCACAGTTTCTGCTACCTTCAGAGCAGTGGAGACTATGTTGGTCTTCCATATCTCGCCTGCAAATTGTGGCAATGATTGCTTCCCCCCCATTCCCCATTTGCAGCTCACACAGACCCCTACATGCTCTGGTTTGGGCAGGTTTGCTAAAACATTGCTCTGTGACTTCCAGCTCATGGTCTGCATTCCATGAGCAAAGTCTACTCTAAAAAACCAGCTTATTCTGCTTCTTTCTTCTGGGAATCACTCTGTGTGTATATGAGGGTCTTACAGCTACACAATTTATCATTAAAATGCAGTATCCCATAATCATGCCAGCCCTAAGTGGAATTATGATACACTGTTGAAAAGACTCAGAGCTACATCTCGCTACATTGGGTGGGAATTAATTCAAAGAATGTAAGCAATCAACATGTGGTATTGTTCTAATAAATACTCAAAATGACAACCATAAGGCCTGGCCAATGCAAGAAAAGCAAACGTCCATACAAATTTTCTGTGGTAAGCACTCTCAGTGCTTAACGTATCCCTAGAGGCTACTGTTGTCATTACTTTGCGTTCCAGTTATTTTGAGTTTTTCCACTTCTATACACTTCTTCAATAAAGCCCTGTGAACCCATTTACCCACAGCACTACTTAAAGGAATGTCTAAGGGATAGTTACACCCCACGCTATAATACAGGAGCAGCATTGTGGCTTTGCTCCTGTTTGAGCACAGGTATTTTGCAGATGAGTGTTCCTGGTTCTGTAGGATTTGCACTGAGCATTTACCAGTCTGTTTTGTTCCAGTGATACCTGGCTAATAAATACCACTGGCTTTGAAAAAGAGCTTATCAACTGTCTTAATTTTTCACCCTATGTGGGAGCAACATTAAGATTTGTAGGAAACTAGCAACAAAAAGCCATAAGGATAACTTCTAAGTTATTCCCCAAACTTGGGAACAGCAGCATATAACGCGGTTACACAGAGAAATAAAAGGGTACTCTGTTATTTAAATATTGAAAATCTGAAGTTGTTTTTTCAAAAGTACATCGAGTAATACTAATTCAACACAAAGAAGGATAGTCTAGAAGTTTAAAAGTTAATGTGAAACTTGAGAGACTTGGCGGAATATCTGCAAATACCATGTCTAAGCACAAGAAATTCAACTCATCTGTAACCAAAGGAGAAAAATAGGTCTCAGATAGGCCTCTCTCCCAGCTTTTTACACAGGTTTCATACAGGAAGTGAGAATTTCACTGGAAGTCACAAAAAGAGTCATCAAAAAGGAAGATACTATGGATCCAACTTTCTATTTATACAGTGCGATTCAAGACATCTCTGCGGAAGTCTCTACAAGGTGTGGCACTAGCAGGAACAGGAGCAGACCTAAATATGGATGGCTTTGGTTTTACCATGATATGGAGCAAGGGCAGATGAAACCTTGCTCCAAGCTTTTTTCACAGAGTGCCTTCTAGAAGAAGGAGAATAGCAATTATCTTAATTTCACAAATTAGGAACTAAAGCCTGAGATGCATTCTCAAAGATATATTTGTGCTTAAAATATCTGATACAGATGCCAGACATAGGATGAGATCCCATGCATAATCAGTCCAGTGAGCCTGCTTTTGACCACCTAACTTGAAACATCTGTTGTAATGCCCCAGCTAGTAACCTAAATCAACCTATAAGTCAAGGGAGAGTGACAGTATTCTTCAGTGACTCACATTTCATGACTTCCCCTCTGAATCTGCCTCTTTCCTATAACTACAGAAGGAGGGTAGGCATAAACAACACAGTTATGTGCCTAATGTTCATTACAGGAAATATGGCCTCAATGACACATGAATAAGCATGGAAGTGGCCTCAAAAGGCTCTCCCTGTGTTACTGTGTTGTGTTGTCTCCTTTATAATCTGCTGTGTCTGCCTGACACACAAGTTTCTACCCACAGTATTGATGGTCATTACCAAGCTTTTGTGTTCTCACAAAGATTGTCACATGATTGGAAGTTTGTAATCTGCTTTTTATTTTAAAACTGGTTTTCTCCCAGGAAACAATTTTTCCCATATTCTTTCACTTCCAGTAAAAGTTTGTTAGGGACACTGTTGGGGGTGTTAGGGACACTGCTCTTTAGGTGGAACTACACCCTTTGTGGGTCAGGCCAGAGTAACCAGCTGTTGGGTTTTAAGCCTGGTAGGTAAATAAACCCCACATAGCTGCTCGCTCATCCTTCCCGCAGTTAGGTGGGGGAGAGAATCACAAGGGTAAAAGGGTTCAGATAAAGATGTTTAGTAGGTAAAGCAAAATCTGAGCATGCAAGTGAAGCAAAATAAGGAATTAATTCAGTGGTTCTCATCGGCACACAGGTGTTCAGCCATTTCCAGGAAATCAGGACTGTACAAAAGACAGACACCATCCCTCTAAACATCCCCTCTTCCTCCCTCTTCCCCCAGCTTTTATTGCTGAGCATAATGTCCTATGGTATGGAATATCCCTTTGGTCAGCTGGGGTCAGCTGTCCCAGCTGCATCCCACCCCATTTTCTTGTGCACCCCCAGCCTCCTCGCTCACGGGGCAGTGTGAGAAGCAGAAGAGGCCTTGATGCTGTGTAAGAACTCTTCAGCAGTAACTGAAACATGAGTGTGTTAGCAACTCTGTTTTGGTCACAGGTGCAAATCATAACACCGTACAAGCTACTATGAAAAAAATTAACCCTATTCCAGCCACAACCAGTACAGTAGCAAAGCAGCACGTATTGCTTGGGTGTCAAAGTTGGCTTGTGATGTACTGCTAGTAGCGGAAAATATTGCGAGGCTTTATTGTCCCAGCATGGCACCTAAGCTAATGAGCTAAGAGCTCACAACAGTACGTGGCACCAAAGGGACAGTAGCTTGGGGCAGCAGCAGAACATCATCTCTGTGATGTACATCGGTGTGCAGAGCGGGCAAGTTCTTGGAACTGGTCTCCAAAGTTAAAGGTGAAGTAAGTCCTTGGAGAAGGTATGTGTTTCTCTTGAGGGACCATCTGGGAGATGGGTTATATATACTCACCTTGGAAAAGTTTGATGTAAAGCACCTCTTCAGGCCACATGCTCCATCGAGGGGAATCATTGTCTGCAGCTTATTGGCAAGTCCCTTCTCTAATCTGGTCCTGAATACTTAGGGAAATTTTTCTAACTGGTCTGGGGAGTATACAGCCTGACACATACACATTATTGTATAATTTTTTTCCCTGAGATTCAGCCTAAATTTTTGTTGGCTTAGGTTTTACCCTATTGTGCCTTGCTCTATCACTTGAATGGCCTTGAGCAACATTTTTTTTTTTCTTTCTTCCTCTAAGCTTCAGCCTTGGTAATGTTTCACATTGTTATTAATAAGAACACTAGGCAGATGTAATTTATGGGGCACATACACAGCAAGGCACACTGCACAAATGCCTACTGGCCTCGGAGTGGAGGAACAGGCCTTTGTTTCTGGATGATGACTTCATCGGCTTTGGATCAGGCCCATGGGGAGCCACAGTTAAAATAATCACTTAAATAACCAGAGTTAATGTATAATTCTTTCAAATCCCAACAGTTTTTAGAAGCTAGCTTACTACTGTCTTGGCTGCTTTATTCATTGCTAGTTGTTTTCTTTCCATTTGGAGATGATCTGATTTTCTGAAGATCTCATTTAAAAAAGGCTCAGTGCAATTAATCAATGCTGTTGGGCTGGTTTTCTGGAGTGCTCGTTATATTTCAGTTATGCTGAGCTCCTTTCTGTAATGCTGTCTAAATGCATTCCAGATTTAACTTTCTGACTCCTTTGTAGGATCTGTTACACTTCACAGACCAGGCCAGATGAGGTAAGTTCATGTAGCGCCATTGGGGTGAGTGCTGTCATGAAGGTATACACCAGATGAGGGGTGGCTTCTATTTTTTCCCAACTAGACAGATCATCTGCATGGTCTGTGTTGAGAGGAAGTTTCCTCTCTTCTTGGTACTCCATTAGCACTGAAGAATAATACTGTAATAATCTGAACCTCGAAGCACATGGACACCCCACCCCCAAAACCCGCCATGTACGAGGCACCATACTGAATGAAGAAAGCAGAAAATGTTATCAAGTAACTTAAATTCTAAGGCAACAGATTCAGATAAACAAATGGAGGTAGCAAATGTAAATTCAGTATATTCAGTGAAAGACATGGTCATCCTGACTTGCAATACCCTTGCCACACCACCTGACCTGGCTGTTGTCAAGCTACTTTGTGAGAAGTCACTGTTCTTCTCTTATTGTGGAAAAACATTCTTCTTTACTTACTTCTGTAGACCTTCTAGATGAAAACTCGGACTCCTGACACAAGGTATGTAGCATGGCAATGTAGTCATCACTGTTTGAATGAGTAAGTCAAGAGTTTCATGACACGAAGTTTTCTCAGAAGGAGGGACCCATGGCTAGCACAACATCTGGCAATGCTGACATAATCTGCTGTTTAATTGACATCATCTGTTGCCAGCAGAGACACCCAGAGATGCGACATTGTAAAATGTAACTATTCTAAACCGTGCACAAAATTTCACTCTGAAGGTTTTGGGAAAGTCACTTTTCTTGCTGTGCACATGTGACACATCATCCTTGTGGCTCAAACTGATTGTCAATATCATGTGATTTCGCTGAACATCATTTCTTATTCCTGGATAGGCGTCTGAGCTGTGGCTTGAAACAGTTTTTCACCCAGTGAGATAAATGGAAGATGGTGAAGGTGTCTCCACTGATTTTAGCTGGCCTGTGTAGAACATTCATGGGATGCAGAAGCCTTTCTGTGACTTGTTGTCATGCTTCCACTGGCCTGCTGTCTTGCATACATGTGATGCCATGAATTTGATCTTCCACCATGTTTAGGGAGTGGGGCAGAACTGCTGCCTTGGGGAGGGATTGACATAACATACCATGATGGCTTTCTGAAAGATTTTATGTTGCTTTCATTATGAAAACCTGGGGTTTAAGATCATGTGGACTCAAAGATTTGAAAGCTGTGATCTCATAAGTGGTGTGATAGTACTGAGAGGGGGATTAACGAGACTAACTGCATGAAGGAAGTGCTGAATCCTAACCTTTCAATCAACGTCATGCTCAGCACTGAACACTGATTATCTTTAATGAAAATTATTTAATCTTTAATGAAGGTTCTCTCACAAACACCCAATATTTTTGAGGGCATATTACACCGTCTCTCTTGAAATCGAGATCCTTGAACCCCTTGTCAGTGCTTCATTCTTCTTGGTGCTTGGTTTGGAGTCATGAATCTTGTTTTTCCAGGACAGAGTAGATAAAGGGTATCTGGACTGAAGGTGTCTAGTTTATTTTTTCTTGAAAATCTCCAGTGCTTAATGTAATAAAAGGCTGTGGGGGTTGTGTAGTTTCAGCCACAGAAAGAACAGCTTTTGCATTGGAGTCTGGTTTTCAAATCCTGCCATGGCAAACCTTTCAAATAACTGATGGCCTTGCAATTGTCACTTCTAAAGAGAGCAGATAGAGTACATCTGAAGACAGGAAGAGCAGTATTACCTAGTCTGGAGATCAAAGTACACTTCCACTGGGACCAAATCCAGTTAATGCTATATTTACTTTAATAACCTCCAAGGACGGGTACCTATCCATTTCAGTCTCACTATCATTTATGAAAGCCACCAAGGAGGAAATTACAGATTCGTAAAGTCAGCTGCAGGAATTCATCAAGTGCCTATTCAAATAATGGCTTGCTGATTACTGAAGCTTTCATTTCTGAAACAGAAAAGAAAACCTGCTCTTTGAAAGCCACAGGGAGGCATATGAGATACAGAAGAGCACTCACGGGTTCAGCACTGATTTACTAGGCTCTTTGAATGGGCAAAATCTACTTCTGCCTCCTTGTCGGCTTCTCAGTGCACCTCTGACTGCACCATCTAACTGTCCTAGGCATCGGTGCTAGGAAAATCCTCTGTGCCGTACATGTGGAGTGTGACCTACATGCCAGGTGGTGGGGAGTGGTGTAGGAGCTCTCCAGGGCACAAACAATGCCAAGATGGCAACTGAACCTCACTGTCTCGGGCTTCTGTAAACAAGTTATTAAACCCAAATACACTTCCAGAATAGATTTGCAGACAACTGTTTGTGAGCTCAGTGTGTTTTTATGGTGTGCTCTGTGAAGAGTCAGTGATCTATCATTCAGCTTCATTTTAGATGCAGGTTAAAAGTGAAATGTAGAGAGGAATGCAGCGTTCTTAACCCCTGGCTACACCTACGCTACTAAAGAGTCAGGTATATTCTCTGATCTGGGCCCACCATCACAGCACGACTCATAAATGTATGGCTAAACTCTTTCCTTGAAACGCGGTGGGTTAAAGCTGCCTACTGGGATGAATCCTCCACTGTGGCCAGACCCATTGTTTGGAGTTGATGGTAAGGGTGGCCATGAGACAGCACTCAAGCCTGTACCCTATCTTGGTTAAGTTTACCAGTGTAGATGTAGCCAGAAGGCCAGGATGCGTTTCACCCACTAGTGTTGAAGGATTTTGACTGCACTGTCACCATCCTCCCTTCTTACTTATCCCTGGCTTTCCCTTGCCCTCTGCACCAACGCTGACACAACAAATGCTGCTGTTGACAATTAGGTCTCCCTAGTGATAATATTTGTCCACCTCTGAGAGCATCCCCATGGACCACACTGAAAGGAGATAATGCTGCCAGCATGATAACGTGAAGCAGACATATCCCATCTGAGACACAGTGGAGAGGCATCATGGGACACAGGAGGCCAGTGGAATGTAGTCAGAGTTGCATGGCCTGGTGCTCAGGTGGTATGGAAGAGCCTGGGTCTAGCAAAAACCAAGATCCTGTCTGGGGTACCAGCTTCTCCTTACTTCTCATGATGGCAGTAGTAGCTGGCTGTTAAATGTCTTTTGAACATCTAGCGTAAGTGGCCAGATGTTTCACTGCAGTGGTGGCTCTGTCACAGATTCCTCCTTTCCTTGGCACTGTTGAGGCACAGAAGGGAGAGTTCTGAGACAGGGCAGATTATAAAGAGATTTCTCAGGAAGTGCACAAAGTCCATGCTGAGGGTCAAACTCAGGTCTCGACTTGTCTATCAGAACCAAAGGAATCTTGTTGAGGACTCAATGACCAGAACAATTGAAATCAAACATTTGGTTAAATGAGGCCTTTTATAATATTTTCTTTTCCTTTCCTAGTCATAGGTAAAGTAAGTATATAAAAATGCTTCCAGCAGTAATCTTCTTCAGTTTGTGGCACCGTTTAAATCATACAGCTGTGTGCAGAAGAGAAATAAGGTAAAAGGTATTATATATACATATATAGAGGCAATGAGTGAAGTTACACACAGAGCATATGTGGGAATAGACAAAAACGTGGGTTCTTACATGTTTTAGCTTTATTGTGTGGTCACAGCTGGAACATGTGCAGAAGAACAGTCACTCTTTTATCAACAGCTGGTAATTCACTGCATTCTCACACACCAACATAACGTTGGCATGCAGGAGATTTGGTGAGGAAGACCTGCTGTTCCCACCACTGCAATCAATCATGCTCGTTATGGCTGGAGATTAGAGAGAATCCAGTAATACTTAAGTATCCATGGGCTCCTTAAGTGAAATTTTTCCTATTTTTACTTCTGCCTGTCAAGAGGGAATTGCCAAGTACCCCATTTAAAAATCTTTAAGTGGATTAATTTTCTTATTCCAAGCCGAGGAGTCTCAGATCTCATTAAAATAAATGTTCATTCTCAGGTCAGGAAGTGATAACAGGACATATCCTACTTCAAGTGGAATTGTCTAATGCTTTGGGTGCTAGTAACAGAGAGCAAAAATCAGCCCATTCTCAGAAATTCACCCTCAGGCTGGACTTTTTTGTAATTGTAAAAAGCAGCAAACAGCAAGATCCTAGTGGAAAACAGAAAAGGCTTCAGGTTGGGACTTGGAAGACCTGTACTTTATCCTTGGCTCTTGGACAAGTTGCCTCAACTCTTGACTTAATTTTCCTTTCTCACTGCTTTTTTTGCCTGTCCCCTTCGTGGGAGCATCTTTGCTGTGTGTTTGCACATCTGGAGGTTTGTTGGGGTTTGCTATTGCACTGCTTGCAACTGCTATTTCCATGGCTGTAGCCATAGCCACCCACCTGATGTATCTTGGAGAGGTTTGTCCAAGTGCTTGTTAGATGCTGTCTAACAGTTTATTGTTCCATTGTTTTTTATTCAGACAGTCTGGTAACTCTAAGTCCATTTGAAACAACATTTTTGTTCTGTGGGACTGGCTTCAAATTTTGGCACTTGGAGTTTGTATCCCGTCATGAGTTAAAATTTACCTTGAATATTTCAGCTGGGAAAAGGCTTTTGTTTCCTTCAGCATCTGGAACACAGAGTAACAGTGATCAGGGTGGAGCCAAGGGCACATTACCTAGAAAACAGTGTTTTCACTTTTCTTTCACATGAATTCCCATTTTTCAAACACCACTCAGCTTTTAGCCAATTGGGTGGTTGTGGGGGGATTCAAGGAGACAGACGTGACATTGAAGTCTGCCACTCAGATTACTGATAGAGCTTAAAATGAAGCCCATGCTATTCAGCATACGCGTTAGGTCTAGCCTGTGGGAAATGGAGACTCTCCTTGCATTTATCTTCTGGCATCGCCAGCATCAGATAAAGAACAACACAGCCACAGGCAGCTTCCAGTTTCCCTTGATGACTGGACCACAAGAGCCAATGAACATGCTGGAGATGGAAGAGATTTTCCTGGGAACCAGCTAAGAGAATAGGAACGATGTAACCAAAACCATGGCTTAATCTTTTGAAAATAGAGGTCTTCAGCTGTTAGTTTTGTGAAACTAAGTCCTAGGTTGCTATTGTATCTGCAACCCTGCTTTCTGTGCTTCCGTTAACCCCCACACCTCCATTAGCCAGCTCCCACCAGCTTCTGCATGGAGGACTTGAGGAGCTCTTTAGCTTGAACATTGCTTCCAGCTCTTCTCATTTCCTCCTGGCTTGCTCACCCCAACACATGTTCTCTCTCTTCTTCTCCTACCAGCCACTGGATTTTCCTCTTATTTCCTTCTTTTACTGCTTCCAACACCCAGAAAATTTCTTGCCTTTCACTCAGGCTCCTCAGGCTCCTGCCAGTCTATTGCCATGGCCCCACAGCCTTTTCTGCAGGCAGAAGCTCTACCCATGGCAGCAGGAGCTGGTGGGGCATGATGGTGCCTGAAATGATGCCTTGCTTAATTTTGCTGTTGCATTGCTGCCACAACAGACATTTTGGACAAAATTGGCAGAGTTTAAAGTAATGGCACCAAGTTTCTGGTGCCTGCTCAGAACCTGGGAAGGGAAGTTTGTAGGGCAGAAAACCTCTGGCTGGCAACGGGCTGATTGTGGGTGAGCAGAAAAGTGATCAGCAAGGTTAGGGTGCATTTACATGCAAACCCAGGAATGAAGCTGGTGTGCATAATATTTTAAATATTTTCCCTTGCTCATATGGCTAACCTGGAACAGCAGTTTGTTTATTTAAGTGGCACTGAAGAAATCTACTTAGGACAGAGTATAGACTAGGGGTTCATCCACTGGCACAGATTCTTCTGATGCTACCACTAATCACAGTGCTGCTTGTGGTGAGCAAATCTTCTTGTTTCCCACGGATTAGTATCTGTCTCAGCTTTGTACTGCTCTGTGGTATGTGGCAGGATGGTTTATGTGTGTGGGATGATGGCAAGTGCTGGCTGCTCATTAGCTTCCCTCACTTTCTTTGATCATAAAGGATGATGCAATGTGCTGAACTCCTCTAAGGCTGATTCAGCACTACTTACATTGATTCAGCACCAGTTCTTCACTTCCTCAGCATGTTCACAGGCAGTGCAGTTCTGTGTCACTGGGACATAAATATCTTGTTTTATGATCAATGAGTTGATGTATTGGGACACATTTGTCTGTCTAACTTCAAATGTTAATGTGCTGTCATTTAATGTCCTGTCGTTTAATGCACCTGACACAAGCATGATTTCAAGAAAAATTATTTGAGTCTTACATTTGGGGAATGGTGTACCTCAGCAACTTGCATAGGCGCTGTGCAACGTTGCTTGAAAACGATGTTCAAGTCTCTTATCTGCAGCCTACAACTGTTGTTAAGAAATCAGAAGAGGTTCAGAAAACATTTCATAAGCCTCTGAGATTGGGAAAACCTGACCAGCAGTGCACTTTGAAGCAGCATCTCCTATTGCCACTGGGTTAGGTGGCCTGTTGGTGTCACTGAACATGTCTTAAGTTCTTACTTAAAGAAACTTGCTGAAGAAGATTGGGAAGGGAAGGTTAAGAAGATCACTTGAGACAGTGACTGAGGGGGTCTTATATGGCCCAGTGTTGGCACATGTCCTGGATAACAGTGCTTGTTAAGCCTGGGAGTGTATACTCTGTGTTTGTAGATCAAGTACATAAATCTGTGAGGGTGGTTGCCCAAATACGCTAACACTAAAGAAGATGAATGTAAGATGGATTAAACAGTAGTTGGGAAATTACAACTTTGGGTGTTTTTTTTTTAACAAAGAAGGAGTCACCCTGAAAAGAAATGAAGAGCAAACATTTATGATGTGGGGAGAGACCTTGGAGAGGAAACCACTGCAGCAGCAGTCATACCCTGGTTTGACACCACCGTGGGCCACTCAGCTGGTGTTGCCTTGCTGCCCCAGCCAGACAGCACTTTGCTTTGTTCTTTATTTGGTACTGAGGCAGAAGATGGGCTCCCTGACATCTCCTTTAACAGCAGCAGCTGAAAGAATAGGCATCTAGTTGATGCCAAATCATTCTGCAGGAAAGATCCCCAAATGGATTTCTCTGGGAATGTGAGGTGGGAATGATCCATTTCCCACTTAGGTCAATTTTAGCGTGGGACGAACAGCCTTCTGAAAGTGTCAAAATCTTCCTGCTGGGAAACATCGCTCTTTTTTAAATTAATGGCAATGGTCTTGCAAAGCCTCAGGTTATCCTCTTACCTCTCTCCCCACTACAGTCTGCTTTCTCTTCATTTGAGAGCTTACCCAGTGCATCCAGATAGCTACAGATCCATCGACTTTGCTTTCTGAAAGATCCCTGCAAACAGCCTCTGTCGGAGTGGTGTCTTTAAAAATACCTCCCTCTGTTATACAGAGAGGCATGATTGCAGATGGAACCTCCCAGCTTAAAATTGTTTTTTCTTTCTTTTCTTTACCTGTACTAGAGCACTTGAGATAGCTTAATTTATCTGAAAGTATAAGGGGGTTATATATGCATATACATTTTCACTTTTACCATATTATATTATACATTTAAATGAACTGCGGAAATCTTGTTCAGTATTTATTTTCCACATCTATGTCAGACACAATGGTGCTTAGTAATAGAAAGCAATTACACACAATTTTAGGGGACAGAAAAATATGCATGTTATGGTATATTTTTGTATGTGTGCAGGGAAGTACAATGGAAGAGTAAACTCCAGAAACCTTAAATCATAGAGTATATGGAGACCATATGGAACTGATTTCTGGCATATTACACAGTAAAACAAACCCCCCTCCACAAGTAAAGTTTTTCGGACAAATTATTTAGCTATAAAATGATTGTTGCAAGAAACCATGTTTACAGCACAACAGCGTATAGCAGGGACTTATTCAGACTCTTGCTCTGACCATAGATTTGTAGCTAGGAGATCTTGTTTAGAAATGGATTCTTTTTCCAGCTGATAAACCACTGCTGTGTTAGTGCAGTGAGTTCCTCAGCAAAGAAGGGGGTTAAAATGCCACGTTAATAGACCCATAACTCCTTTCCAAACTCTAATGTAGCTGCTCTAGAGTGCTTTGATTTCTGAGCATTAATATAAACCATCTTTAACCTAAGTATGTGTCCTGAACACAGATATACATGTGTATTGTTTGTTTATATTTGTTATTTAAAAAATATATTTGATATATTTAATTTAACAAACAACAGAAAACTTCAGCCTCCCTGTAATAATTCCTTTGAAAAGAAATTCAGAATTGGCTCTATGCAATTCTCTCAGGACTAAATGCAAGCTAGAAAAAGTGTGAGGAGCACTGTCACATCTCTGCTGCATGGGAAGGAAAGATGAGCACTAGAGCTGTGGAGCCCCCTCTTAACATTGCATCATGGGGTCGTAGGGGGCATTACTACATGGGGGCACCATTTCTATGATTGAAGAGAATGAGATGCTCAAGGAAAACCACCTGAGAAGCAGCAGGAAGTGGGGGAAGGGAAGGGTAAACATAGTTTATAAGCTCCTGATCTGGTCCATGTACTTACTCTCTCCTTGGATATACTAAATATATCAGAATTACCACTGTCATATTCCCAGCAGTGTTCACTTAGGGCATTGTTTTTGCTGATATGTGGGTAGTCCAGCAAAGATCAGGTCCAGTTAGTGAGTATGGTCAAGGGGCAGAAGTGGTCAGAAAGGCAAAGAACTTATTTCTGCTGGCTAAACTCCTATACATGAGAGAATGGGCAAAAAGAAAGAGCAACCAAAGAAAGCCAGATCATCTCTTCCTTATACCTTCTTCTCTGTGTTCTGGCAAAGCCTCAAGAGTGATAAATGAATACCATCACCTGTGAGCTCTGCTGTATACCAGGATAATACAGTTGTGATGGTAAGACATGGGGAACTAGTGAATCCCTACACATTGTGTGCTGAGCTGTCTCATTGGAGCTACATGCTGTGTCACGCTGAACCTCTGTTTCATGTGGGATGAAAGACAGTTAGTCATAGGTGTCATCTCTTGCTTTGATCCTGATATGCAATAACACTCTCATTATCAGTTGGTTTTATTGGATGTAAGTTATTAGGTAACATTGCTCATGTTATGGTTATATTAATAGCACGGGCACGCAGTACCTCTGTAGTAGTGGATGTTTGTTGTCTTGTTTAGCTTAATCCTGGTGGATGAAAACATCAATCAGGATTTTATGATTACGTGTTTTAATATGATGCCTAGAAAATGAATCAGATATTTGCACACATCATGTGAGTAGATTTGACTCAATGACAGAAGTTACTGCAAGTATTCATATGACAACGTAACCTTTATTTCTGTGCTCAGTTGCTGTTATGCAGCTGAGATGGGCCCAAAATATTGACTCTACACAGAAATCTTCCTGAAGTTTTGGTACTTAGTACTCCTTGACACTGAGTCAAGGAGAAGCTAAGAAATTTTAATTCTCTTTTCAAAGTTTTCCAAAGGTGACTGTGCTGCCACCTAAGATTTTGGTGTATACATGCCTCTATAATTTTCTTCTCTGAGGCTTAAAAAGAATAGGTGCTAAGATGCTGAAAACTTAAGCTGTTATTGAAACACATTGCTAAATATAGCAGACCACCCTTTTCATGCATATCTTGTTTTCTCTAAAGCCTGCTCACAACTGGTGCTCACACATGGCTTTAGACAAAAACTACAGGGAGAAGTGAACTGCTGTTCCATGAAAACTTGGCTGGACGACAAAGATAATATGCTTACTGCCCTAGAGGTCCTTGTCAGACTGAGCCTTTGCCACCACAGTCTACAGGCATTTTTCTCCACACATGTTATTTGATAGGGAAATCACTGCAATACCTCCTGTTACACATACTGGTCTTCTGTCAAAGGGAGCCCAAGACAGTGAACAACAAGAGCTCCTACAATGACTGGAGCTGACTGGCTAGTGTTTGGACATACCAACTTTTACTTATTTTTGGCTTGGAAAAAATTTACCACTAAGCTTGGTTATGTGCAAGTTGCTTCAATGTCTGTATTGTATGAGTATTTTTGCTTCAGAATAGTCACGCTGCAAGCTGGGTTGTCAGCTATTTTGACTGTTCTTCCTGGTGCAATATGCAATCTGGCAGATTATTCTATTTCTGATCCACAAGGGGTTTGTCAAATAGTTATTTTTGTACAGCTAGGAGGAACTGGAGGAACTTCAGGGATTCATTAACAATATTGTTTATTTCAATATCCGGACCTCAAATTATGGACAAGATTTGCTGTAGTTTGCATTAATAAATCAAGCCGGTTATAGTTCCTCAGCCAGGAAATCCCTTGCTGCACAAAGGAGTGATGGGGAGGGGGTAGAAATCTCTCCAGTCATTTTGAGAACCTAGATGTGGAGAGCCTGTGTAACCTCTACACGATCTCCATGCAACCAGGGTACCCGTGGTTCTCCCTGGCTTGTACGTGGGCTGAAAGGAAGGCACGGCCTTGCAGCTCCCAGTGTATGAATGGAAAGGTCCAGCTGATATTCAGCCTTTAATAGCAAACTCAGACCCTGTCAAAGGGCAATTTTGTGCCTCTTGTAAGTACCACAGAGTTTCCAGCACTTTGTGGCTCTTGAGTCTTTAAAATAATACCCAAATCACCTTAAATAGCAAGGCCACCTCCACAGGTACTCCTGCTCCTAAGAGGCACCACTGACCTCCTCTGTTTTATGCTCAGATATAAGGGTCTCTCCTGAACTAGTCATCTTTTCTAGTGCTGACTGGAAAACATTTCCCTTTTAACTGCAGAAAATTTTAACTTTTCACATATGCAAAAAAGGAAGAACCCAAACCAGAACCTTTTTTCTCCTCAAAAAAGGTTATTGCTTTATTATGGAAAACCTGAAATTCTCCATGGCAGATAGATATTTTCAGAGAAAAATGTTCATATAACTCATTTCTCTGTTGAAAAAAATTGTGTTGACTTAGCTGCACATTGTTGACCAGCTGTAATCCTCGAGTCTGTCTCTATCCTACCTCTGCAGTGGAGCAGCGCTTCCCAGGGTATATTTACTACTTTGTGTACTCAAAGAGATTACAGGATTTACAAAGCTAGCAATAAGCATCTTAAATTGATTGTTAACAGATTTACTGTTATAGCCGTTGGAAGCTGGGTCCACACATTTACCCATCCTGGTGTACAGTATGGCAGCAAAACATGGTAGCAAAAGACTGCACCTTAGGAATAGTTACAGCTCAAGACTGATTTAAACATAGCTGTCATTAAAGTGTTTTCCTGCAGTGGAAACCTCTACCTAATTGCGTATGAAACATAGCCCATCTTTCGGCCCTCTGAACTGCAAAGAACATTTTGAACATTTGTGTCAAACCTCCCATAAAATCAAGGTCACTGTGTAGCAGATAGGACCCAGGAATCAGGTTGTGTATTTGACAAGGCACCGGGCTTCTGGGAGGTGTTCATGGTGGCCTTGAGGGAGAAGCTAACATTACCCAAGGGGTCTACTTTTCTGGAAAGTAACGGCACGATGGCAAGAGCCTTGATTCAAAGTCTCACTCTGGATTAATAAAACAACAACAACAAAAGAAACCAAGTCTTGCCTCATCACCGTTGTCAGAGGACTGTTCTTAAATAAAAGGGCTCAATGAAAGGGCAGGGGATACAGAGTAAGTAGCACGTTATAGGAAAATCTTCAAAGCAAAGACTGACACAGTCTTGCAAGTAAGAAAGGCCCCAGAACAGCTCTTGTCTTTGGTGGTCTGGGATGAGGGTCCTTCCACTGATCTCTTTCCAGGGCTCGCCCTGCTAGTGCAGCTCTGCTCTGTGTTTTCTCTCCAAAGACACTGCTCAGGTTCAGCACAATATCACACCAGCTCAGGAGCTGCCGTGGGCTATCTGTGGAGAACATGACAGTCTGGGTGGAGAGGCAGGGTCCATTTCTTTTCCACTGACTCACAAGTAAAGACAGAGCCTCCTTCCACCTTGTTTTCTTCCACAAAGGGCTGCTCAGCTGTCTCAGTTTTTAGTACAGGTGTGTGTGTGCATACATGTATACATTTATTCAGCACAGCTCTTGCACTACACATATACTGAAAACAGTCACTGTAACCACATTGTAATATTTTCACTTATAATGTGGTAAGAATGACTGTTTTAGCTTCCTCTCAAATCTTAACTTGTGCCTTCAAGAACCAGTTTCATGGTGGAACTGTAGGTGCCAAAAACGCCAATGAAGCCAGCTCTTTTTTTTTTTCCTGTGACACCACAGAGTTTTGTTTCTCCAAGTGTCATTATGTGCTTAAAACCGCTGCATTCTTTACATACCGCTAGTTGGCAAATTCATATTTAGAACACAGTGGGGCCAAGGATTCATTCTTCAGATGTATAAGTAGTGTTAGGGCTGTGCAATACCTACATACATACCTAAAGAGCACAAGTCTGATGGGGAGCGGCTGAGGGAGCTGGGGGTGTTCAGCCTGGAGAAAAGGAGGCTGAGGGGGGACTTTGTCGCTCTCTGCAGCTCCCTGACAGGGGGCTGTAGGCAGGGGGGGGTCGGTCTCTTCTCCCAAGTAACAAGTGATAGAACAAGAGGAAATGGCCTCAAGTTGCACCAGGGGAGGTTTAGATTGGATATTAGGAAAAATTTCTCCACCGAAAGGGTGGTCAAGCATTGGAACAGGCTGTGCAGGGAAGCAGTGGAGTCACCGTCCCTGGAGGTATTTAACAGATGTGTAGATGTGGCACTTAGGGACATGGTTTAGTGCTGGACTTGGCAGTGCTGGGTTAATGGTTGGACTCATTAATCTTAAAGGTCTTTTCCAGCCTAAATGATTCTATGATTCTAAATAAGAATGTCATCAAAGAAAGACATGGCAAGGTAGGGTCTGGTTTGTTGTAGTTGGAACTCTTTTTCTGGTGCAGAAATCTATATTTAAAAGCTTTACTTCACATGTCCATTTAACAAAATTTGGCCTGTGCAGCTCTATAATGCCTTTTTATGTATTTGTATGACTGTCTTCAGGGATCTGCCTGTTTCATAGTACATTCTTTTTACATCTACAGCGTTCATTTAAAAACACAACAGATGATGTGTAACTCAAGATTGTTTCAAATGATGTGAGTTTCAGCATTAGGAATGAATGAAAGGCTGAATCAGCAGGCCTTAAAGAGTCAGCGGAATTTATTTGTTCAACAATATTTATTCTGCTATGTATGAAAGAGGGTAGGAGTGACCAAAGTCCTTCCTGGTCTCTGGTCCTGCCCCAAAGACTTTGTCAGGTATTCATTACTTCACAGACTGAAACCCCAGTGAGAACACATTTTTTGGGGGCTGTAAAGATTTGTTTTAGCTTCTTTTCCTCTCTCATGCATTTAAGTGTTTATTATACCTTGCAAAGTAGAACAACTAGAACTGAGAATAAATGTAGCATGTGGGAGCCATCCTGGGATCCAAGAGTGCAGATCCCTTTAGGCAGCACAAAGAAGCAAACTGATTTCTCCTGTTCCGTGTTTTGCCACTGATCCATACCAGTACTGGTACCCATAGGGTACTGAGGCTGCAGCCCATCTCTTTTTATGGCTTGTTTTGGATGTTTGATGTCCTAGATGTTTGGTGCCCTGAGCATACTGTGAGAAAACCTACTACGCTGGGTGCTTGATGCACAGCTGGGAAGGGAATGACTAGTAGTCTAAAGACATTGAAATAACTCAGGATTAAGAGGCAAGCCAAAATGCTCCATGCTGCCAAGACAGAAGTGCTTTCAGTGTTGGAAACCTCAGTGCCAAGAAACTAAGATGTACCTAGGAAGAGTGGGCTGCTGAGTGAGGTTTTTTTATTTGTCTGACAGGACCAAATGTCTAAGCTCGTGTCAGAGCCAGTGGAGAGAAATAGGTGCTTGTAGTCTAAACACAAGTGCTGCTTCCAGAAGTGCATTTTCTTCCCATGGGCTACAGAGGGAATCTGGGCGTTGGGTCAGATGTAACACCTGCACTATCAGTAATTACACATGATGATGGACCTTATACCTTCTTTCCTTCTTTCCTTCTTTGCTCTGCAAGACTGATATCAAGGTTCTGGACCTCACTTTGAGGGATCTCACCCAGTTTATCCTTCCTACATTGCTTGATTTATTTCTTGGCTTCTTCAATTTCTCCACTTTTTTATCCTTGGAAGCTGTTTCTTTGCTGGAAGGAAATCTCAGTGGTTATGCACGTGGTAGCAGGTTCTCTAGAAATACCCACAAAGGAGCAGATCAAGCATTTGTGCCAGCCCTTCAGAAAAGTGCCAGCACAAAAGACAGCCACAAGTCACCTTGGTATTAACTTTCATAGGTCACTGCTGTTGTGAATTCTTGAGGTTTTTAGTCTTTTTCACTCTCATTTACAAGGAAGTGTTAACTTGCAGTCTCAGAGGAACACCGACAGTTGCCTTAATGTGCTGACTACAGTAATACATGGGAAGTTTAACGACAGATCCTTCTGCTTAGTGAAAACTGTCTCACAGCAAAATACATATAGGGATCACGTGCAGAAACTGCCAAAATTAAGAAGAGCAGGGAAAATGTAGTGGCATAGAAGTACTTCAGGGTGATAATAAAAAAATCTCAAAGCTTATTTAACCACTTTTGTCTAGCTTGTCTTATAATACTGCTTCTACTGATTCAGATTATGCAAATGTTATTTTGGAAGCCAGTGCTGTTACTCCCAGCTACTTTGGTAGAAAGCACTGAGCTCACAGAGTCAAGGAACTGGATGCCTAAACCAATGTTAAGTTCCTCAAAGCTCCAAGTCACTCATGAATCACATTGGTAATATTTCATAAACCACACAGGACAAGCTTTCCCAGTTTCCTTTAACCTTCAATTCAATGATATTGATACTGAAAGAGCTAGAATCTGGCTATTTCCCTGATCTGTGTGAAGATCCTGGCAAATTACAGGGACTCAAGGTAAGTTTCAGGGTTTATTCAATTGAAACAGGAGCCCATATCAGGAGCCCTCATGAATATTTGAAAGCTATTTGTGCAGACAACATGGGTTTTTTTACCTGCTTGCTGGCCCATTCCTTACTTAGTGAGACTGACTACAGCCCCCTAAAGTGGTACTGATTTATGTCCAGAAGAAATCTGGTTCGACACACTTCACTTGTTCAATGGACCAGGCAGGTGGGTTAATGGCACTTTTTAAGGCTGTTGAAAGCTCAGTTAAAAGCACATGGTGTGTGTAGGCATCAGATCTCACCAGCTGAGCTGGCTTTGCCTGGGGCAGTAATTGGAAGGGAGACATACAGGAAACTTTACGTGCTTCAAGACATGATATGGCTGTGAAACAGTAATTGACCCAAGGTGCATTCAGTGTTGCCCAGAAGGCGCTGCTCAGGGTAATTAAAAGGCGTGATCAAAGTAGCTGCAGCTCAAGTTGAATAACAAGGAAATAACTGTTGAGAACCTTTCGGACAATGCAGTAGTTGTGTGCTTGCACAGGAGTTGAATGGAGAAATAGTGTGCAAGAAGGAATTGCACTCTAGTGCTTACACAATGCGTCACTTAAAGCAAACTCCAGTGTCTCGGTAAGGATGATATAAAGTCAGCTCCGTATTTGCAATGGGAGTTCATCTGCAACCTTGCTGAGGTTTTAATTTCCTTTTATTTTGGCAAAAGAAATTGATGAGGTTCTGCTCTGCTGCGTAGGGCTGGACTGCAAAATTGAGGGAGTAATTTAGGAGGTCTGCATTATTGTGTTTAGCTTCAGCAATATTTATGTGGGTGAAAAAAATTGCAAAAGAAGTTACAGGAATTAAATGGCTGCCTTTTAATGAACTCGAGTGGTACCTGGTGCCAGTGGTCCTTAGACTCTTCATAACCTCAGTGTCAGCATTCCATGGAGGATGAAATCCAGGATTCTTTGCCTTGCTGCTTGGGCAGCACTTAAAAATCAGTGTAGGAACAGTTAGTTGTTCTTATAAGAGAAACTGAAATAATGACATTACATGGGTAACTATTATAATATGGAAAGAATGACAAGAAAAGCACAGAATGACATAGCTTAATGTTCTGAAGTACGAGCCTAACATGTTAAATGAAGAGGAAAAAATTTTAAAGCGAACTACTTCAAAAAATAAGAAAAAAGGCTTGCCTTACAAAGAAAAGCTATCAAAGAAAATGAGTCATCTAGGGACCAGGAAGGAGTTTGGGAAACAGATGTTCTTACATTTAGGACAGATGTTTTATGATAACAGTGCTTTGATAGCAGTTGCAACAAGAACCTACTCTAATTGAAAAATGTTGTGGTATTTCACAAGAGGAAAGAAGATAAAAAAAAGCACCAAGTTTCAGGCAGACATACGAAGATAGATTTTCACACTATTGTATTATAGTGACTACGAATCTGAAAGGGCACAAAACGGTGAAAGTCTTGTTCGTTTGAAATATAAACTAAGTGCTTGTAAAGTAATGAGTCAGACCCTCAGAAAAGGCTTTCAAAGGGTTATATGAGAGGTGAAAAACTAGGCTGTGGGTAAATAGGGTAGTGATAGTAATCATCGACTGTGCTGTGGAAAGATTAAATGATAGGTGCTTGTTACCTATAAAATAACTTTAATGGGAACAAGAATAAGGAAACAGCGTTGCTCTGAGTGAGGCTGGCAGCATCCCTTCTGTCTCAGCCATTTGATGTCAGTGGAAAGACTTTGAATCTGGCCCAGCTGCTTAGGAGATTGCATAGATGTTTGTGAATGTCACAGAATAGAGGGAAATGTCATCATCTTTGATTATTCTTTTCTTGTTCTTGCTACCTGTTTACAAAGCAGATTTAACACCCATTAACATTGAAGTGTGTGTGTAGTGAGTGGTTCTCATCTCCCCTTTTAGCTCCTAGAAAGCTAATGCAGCAAAAAGGGGGAGAACTTTAACTAGCCCCAGTTTAATCAGGAAAGCATATACAGCCTTTGGAGAAAATCCCCTTGAGAGCTTCACTTGGCCCCAGGATAACTTCTCATCACAAACCTCTGAACTTTCAGCAGGACAAACTCTTAACTCACCTACAAAGTCAAACAGGAGATCAGCTTCTTCTCAGAGAGTGTATCTCGAAGAATTTTTCTTTTAAGAAAGGAGGACAAATAGGTTGCCAGATTCTGTTACTAGGTCAACATCTCTGCTGTCTTCAAAGAGCCAGAGAGATTTCATAGTTTGGGTGGAACTGAAAATAAAGGCTCACAAGATTTTAAAGTAATTTTATACAAGTTTTCATTTTATGGTTGCGTATGATAGAATATATAATCCATTTTATTTCAGACTACCACATTAGAACTAGTGGAATAAAGACAGTTTGCTTTATATTTCTGGAAGCAAAAACAACAGCCAAGAAAACAGCAGTGCACGTGACTTTTAAAGCTTCCTTTCCGGATGCTTATTTTTTCAGTGTCCATTCTTGTAACCAGAGACCCTGTAAATACAGTCTGGGGGCACTATAAACTTGAGTGGCAAGGCTCATTTATGGATTATCTCTTACCTTTTTTTGAGGTCAGGAGAGCTATTTCTTTTGTGCTTGTCTGTCAACTACCAAGCAAAATGCTTGCAACCATCAATTCCAGTCAGTTAATTTTTTTCTGAGGGTAATAGGGTATTTAGCAATACCTTTCAGCAATGGACACCAACATTCCTCCTAAAATGGGACCCCCCTGCTACTCTTCTTCCTCAAAGCCTGGCATGTCAAAGTGACATCTGACCTGGACTGAACCTCAGCCATAGGGTGTAGCTGAGTAGAAGTTATCCATGAGTTATCCTGCACAGTTGGTACTCAGGTCTGAATAATCCCTTCTTTCTCACGTGACATTTTTCCTATTGTGTTTTTTAGTTTTGTCCTCTGTGACTTTGACTTTTTTTTCCAACCTGGGGGCTAGTGGAGGCTTGTCACTAAAAGCTTTCTTCTTCATGTTTGGGTAGGTATGAGCACAGAGGAACTGAATGGATAGAGATCAGCTTTGCTCCCCAGACACGATGATCAAGACCAACAGACCCAAAATAGCCAAAAGTTTTAAAGCAGTTATAGCAATTTCCTGCTAATCCAGCAGCAGATCACATCTCCCATGGGGTTATCATAAACTTTCTAATGAACTTTACAGAGTCTTCAAACATTTATCTTGTTCAGCTTTGACAATTAGGTCTGTTTTCCAGGAAGCAGCCCTCCAGATTTACATCTAACTAAAAGGCAGAATGTGGCATCTTAATTTTACAATATAACTTCCATTGGATGTCCTGTAAAAATATTGAGGAAAACCAAATGTATCATTCCACAAGATCTGAAGAAATGTCCTATTAAATGAAATACCCTTTCCCATTGAAGCATTAGATTAAATGTACATATCTGAAGAGTTTTATACCCCTTGGCTGTTACAATGTGATGGCTCATTAAACAGAGTAAAGAAACAGGAGGCTATTGTAGAACAGAGAAATTAGACACTTATTAAAACCTGGAGTCTGAAGACATAATCTTTTTTTCCCTAGAAAATTTGTACCCTCTGTAAACAGTTTAAAGATTTTAGTTTTTTTTTTTAATAAAAAAATGTAGCTTTTCCTAATCATTTCCAGGAGCTCTCTGGGTTTTTTGGAACTGACTGATCTTATACAATTCCTGTTGGTGACTAATTTTTGTATGCTCATAAACCAAAATGTAGTGAGACCAGAGGAAGAAAGCTATTCATTCAAACTTGTCAGCACATGTCTCTAAATGAATTACTCCCCCTAACTTACCACGATTTTCTGTTGGTAGAATAGAAAACTTTGCGGAAGATGAAGGCCAGTTCAGAGTTTGCTACCACAAGCATACATCTAGTTGATTCATATTTGGTGTAAAATGTAGCAGTTAGCAAACAGTAACTGAAAACAAAAGAAAGAGTTGAAGTATCCTATGTTTTGCGTCATGTCCAGGTCTTCAGAATATGGCTTACATTAGTCTAACAATCAAGAACATATTTTTTGAGTCTGGCAACTGTTTTTTGCATTTTATTTCTTATTAAAAAAAAAAAAAAAAAACGAAAAAAGAAAAAGGAAAGAAAGCCAGTCCTGTTGTCTGGGCTAAGAAACAGTTTGCCCAAGAAAGAATTCTCTTAACCAAAGAAACAAAGATGTGGAGATGTATGCTAGCCTCCAAAGCAAGTACCAGTCTCATTTATACTGATGAGAACCCACAATCATCTCTTGGGTCATCCAGAAATAAGAGAAAAACTTGGCAGAAATAAGAAAAGGTTGTTACACCCCTGAGCTACTCACTCACATGGGCTCTGATCTGGGTCCATGTGAATAGGAGGGGTGGAATCCTGCACCACTGAAGTCAGTGACAAAATTCCCACTGAATTAATTGGGTCAGGATTTCTCCTCCAGGGTCTTGCACAGAGCCCATTAAGTAGGTGGAAAACTACCCGGAGGAAAGACCCTACATTTTTTTGTATTTGTTTCTCTGATCTTGTTTCTTCGGCTTTCCCAGCAATAGGGTTATTCCCATATTAATAAGAAATACTCATGGACTTCTTTGTAGGACAGGAACTTCAGTAAGGTTGCCAGCATGGATGCTAGATACTGCTGAATGTATTGATGACTTGTGAGAAGGCACAGGCTTGGAAACTGAAATAGCCCAGTGCATTTGCAAGCTACTATCCAGCATTGTTGGGGTTCATTATTTTGCCTCCATTGATCCACAGCTGGATTTGAAAACTAAAATGATTTAATGCAGTTTGGATTATCCTGTTATTGTTAAGCGCTACTAATGACCCCATTATTTAAACATAATATTAATGCTTTTTATTTGAAAGATTCTTTGGACTGTGAAAACGTTTCCCTCAATACAACACGGATGAAAACCAAAGCCATTTCAAGAATAAGAAACAAACTGGGGGAGCTTTGTGTGTTTAATTGAGGAAGAAGAGTATTTATAATAAAATAAACTAAGTTTTCCTCTGCCTATTGAGAAGAACGGGGCAGATTTTAAAGTAATAAATCCAAGGTATGTATCCACAAAGGGGACTGCATAACAAGGTGGTGTAATAAACAATTTTTGACAGAGGTCAGAAAGGTTACCAGGAGTTTGTGTGACTTGAGAATTTGGATAACAGGATTTAATTTTTACAGGATAAACTAGATACTGGCTGAGAAGAGGTAAGCATGTGCACAGAATTGTAAGGTAATGGAAAATCAATAAGATCTGAAAAGGGGTTACTTTGGAAAAGAAGTAGGGATCCTACAGTGTAGAAAGACAAGCTGTGGAGGTGCAACAGACCATGAAGTAAAGACAGGGTATTCCAAACCAGCAGGTTGTAGAGAAAAGAAGTAAATCTAAGGTTATGTCAATGACTGAATTAAAAATAAATATTATATTAGTGTTAATGGTCAGTGGCGTAAAGCTTGTATCATATTATTCTGGTTGAAAAACCTTTGGAAGCTAGAAGGTATAACAGCTGTCCTTAATTCAGGATAAATGTAAGAAACAAGTACACTCTATGGAATTAGATAGCTGCAATGATGGGAAACATCATCCAAAACTAAGGTATATGCAAAGCTAATCAGTAATCTAAGATGTCTGGAGGCTTTTCATTCTGAATTGAATTTAAACAAAGAACGCAGACTGTTGCTTCTATGGATTGATGAAGATGTGAGTAGACAAGCCAAAAATACAAAGATGTTAACAAAAAATTATCTGAAAACCAAGGGCATAACAAGGCTGAGCATTGGGATTGTAACTATGAGAAGAAGCCTAGCAAAAATTTTCCATGTGGTAGCTGGAAAATGCTTGGATCCAGGAATAAAGAAACATAATATCTTCTTCACAGATTGCTGGCCTGCCAAAAGAGATGCTGGACCCCACAGTTCATCCCCTCTTACATCAGAAACAACCTGAAGTCCCACAAACTGTCTAATGCTGGGGTCCCAAGTGGTAACAGCAGGTCAGCTGGACAAACTGAAGGCAATGTGGCAAAATAGCTCCATAGATCTGTCAGGGATTTCCACTCTCCTCTGCTGTCGGCATGCATAGGAGCTACATGCCGTGAGAAAGACCCACTGGCCCCTGACCCAAGGACATGTGTCAAGCAGCTCTGGATATGGGCTGCGCATACATGATCAGGACCATAGTCTGCTTCCTGGTCTCATAAAGATGGAGAATCATTTGGAGCAGAACAATTTTCTGACAAGTTATATCTGGCCTCTGAGTACTCCCTGGACTGGAGCAGCTCAGAGTCAGAGGAGCTGTCCCTGCATCACTGTTGTCATGTTTACGGAAACCACGGCCAGCTTGAGCTTTCTGCTTTCCTTGTCAAAAATTAAGCTGCATGAGGCTTAGGCTTGGACCCAGACACTTGTGCATCTTGATTTTGTTCTTCTCTGTGGATTTTACATACAAGAAGTAAATCAAAATCAAAACCCCAAAATAGAAAGCTTTTTTGCTGAAACTGCAGACATTCCAGCACAGCAGGATATTCATTAGTCCACTTCTCTATTTAGATGCTCTGCAAACAAGGCTAACTAGACACTTGAATAATGTATTCATCTTAAATAAAAGGACATGGCTGTTTTCTATTTCAGGTTTTCTACTTTCAGGGCTTCTACACTGGCAAATGGCTTAGCTTCCTCTGTCTCTCCATAAACGTGCTAGCTCTTTTCTCTTTTGGAGCGAGCCAGCTGACTTCCTCTGGGATAAAACCCAGATTTGTTTTTTGGAGTAGGTCTTTTCAAAATACCTCCCTACAGAATATATGGACGAGATGGCTTAGTTTTGCTCCAGTAGCCCTAGGACCTTGTGTAGTCCTTCAGTGCTATCTCAGCAGGTCCTGCACTCCATACTCCCATGCTTTCTTCCAAAACATGTTTTCTTGGAATCATACTAAAATGTACTTCTCAGGTAGGCTCTTATATCAAGCACTAGGAACTGGATCCCCACAGTGCTGCATTAGTAGCATTATCTCAGAGCCCCATGTGTACACCTTGGCTGCAGGTGGATACAGCCCACTGTCCTGGAGGCACCAATGTGGGGCAGCCTGCATGCCAACCAGCTTCACCTGGTTTGGCCTGGAGATCCTCTGTGGGCTGTGGGCACTGCTGGGCTGCTTTGTTCTGTCTCCGGTCTGTTCTCTCCCTCCGGTGCTCTCTCAGTCCATTCTGAGCTTTCAGCTCTCACACCATTTCCATTTTCTTCATCCTCTGTCACCTGCCATTAGCACTTTTTCTCTGTATTTTTTTCCTTCTAGGTTTTCACCCATCCCAGACTGACAGTTTGGCTAGGACTTGGCTAGTGCCTGGTCCTTAAGGAGGATGTCAGAAGACCTACATCACGTGGCTTGTAGATGAGCATTGCTTCCTTTGGCAGATGTCCTATGCCATATAGAGATAAACTTATTAACCTTATTGCCTTTGTTTCATTGTTTTGTTAAGTTGTAGCATGCTACTTGTGTTTTTCTGATATATTTCGGACAATCTTTGAATGATTTGCCATGAAAATTTCCTGCTGGAAGATCCCAGTTCTTGACATTGACACCATATTCCTCCTTGGGTAGGAGGAACTGACTCCTCTGGAATTGCACTAGGTTTGTGACAAAATAGACAAGACCCAGCATCTTCTGGGAAACTGCTGGTCTGTGAAATGAACAGGGAAAGTGTCTTCCCCTAAATTAGCAGAGAAATATGACCTAAAGAACACACTGTTTTCTTAGACCCTGAACAACCCTGGCCCTCTGGGTGATTAGGTCAGTGAACTTTTACAAATCAAGCTTATTCAAAATCCTAGGCTAGTTTGTGAAACTGGAGATTTGCAAACACTCTAGTGCACTCAGGGTTGTACTAGCCACACTGTTGTTTTTAGCCCCCTGTTCAAAGGTTTATGGTTCCATAATGAACAGTTGAACAGCCTGTACAGCCCTTAGTTTAAGACTGGTTATGGCTTGGCATACTTCAAAAATCAGGAGTCACCAGGTACAGAGAATGGCCACAGAAAACCACACTTCAATTTGTGTATCACTTCTTTGTACATCTTACTAAAAAGCATGGAAATTTGCTACTCAGAGTGTTAATTCATGTCTGTGTATTCACTAGGAATCCTAAGTTTTATATACACATACTCAAATATCCATGATTTCAGTTCAGCCTCTAGGCATAAACTTTTTCAGCAGGGCTGGGGGTGCAATGCCAGTTAACATGAAGTGGCATTGCTTTCCTGATCCTGAGAGGCTGTGCTGGTATAAATTGGTTAAGAATTTAGCATATTAAGCACTAGACTTTGTGGATTGTTTGTGCAGCTTCAAAACTACCATAAACATACTAGGCACTAGTACCATGGGAATGCTGATAGCCGCATGCTTGAGGTTTTGGTAAGTACTTCTGGAAAACAGTGACAGAGGAGGGGCCAGAAAGCTAGCAGTTAAGACAGTATTACAGAAAAGCCCATGAAGAATTGAATACAGTCAAAGGGATACAACAGTAAAACTGGGAGTATGTGCCTGCAATTGAATAAATAGGAAGAGAATCATGTTTAAAACTTTTTGTTTATAATCATGAAGTCTTTGTGTAATTCTACAATGTCAAGAGTAAATGCTTGCTATATGTCTAAGAGAATAGCCTAAGTTCAGTTTGTAGGATAAACACTAAACAGTAGCATAAGTGAGCCAGCAAGACCTTTTACATGTTGGAGACATCCAGTAGAAGACCACCCACAAAATCTACGAGTGCAGTCCATCCAAAAGAGGCTCCAGTGCTTATTCTGTGGCTGTTACTTCTGAAATAATTAAAATTTGGAAGAGATGAAGATGATCAGTATCACCAAATGTGTTATTTCAGTGAGGAGCATCTTATGATGATTTAATTTCCTAGTCTTTTTCAGCAGTCTTCTCTGAAGTCTTCCCCAATGAAAATTTTTTTCCCTACCATCTTGCCTCCATGAGTGTGGCCCTTCAAATCTGGCAAAGTCAGACTTGAGCTCTACCATGGTAATATCAGAATCAGTAGCAACACTCTTTTCCAACTGGTAGAACTGCGTTATGCATTACCTAAGGCTGAGAAAATGGCATCATCTCACACTATATCCTTTTTCTTTCATCCATGGTAAATCCATTTTCACCTTCCCAGGAGGGTTTCTTCCTGGCTTTCAGTGCAGGAGGATGTGGTATTCCCTCTGACTTCCTTCAATGTTTATTATTGCTGAGACATGCCATTTTTATTTCTGTTGAATATTATATTTAATATTGTTCAGTAAAATCTGTTTAAAGAACCTAGCTATTTGTAGATTCTACACACAGTTTCTCTAAAGCTTTCACCTGGAATGAATTAACCACAGGAAGCAAATGGTTTGCAATGTAAAAGTAGCAAAAGGCATTTTGTCGTCATTGCTAACAAAGACAAATCTGTCTGGACAACCACTGGAATTTGAAATATGGGTCATCCCAGCTTCCTTTCCATACTAAATCCTATGAAACTCTTGCACTTCAAATGTAATATCATCAATAGAATACGTCAGCAATGCTGCTTTAAAATATCTTCTTTACTCTTTCATTAAGATGAGATCTGGCTGAGGAAATGTCTGTAGCCTTTCATGAACTGGTAAACTATTAAAGCTTTGTCTAAAGAGGGGAGAATGAAATGCAAACAACTGTAAATAGAGGTGAACAGGAAATTCTTTTTCCAGCTATTAAGAATGCATCTACCTCTTGCTAACATTAGGTTCTGCCAAAATAAAATTAATAGAAGTATTTGAATTTGGGGCTGGCAGTAAAGTGCTGCTAATCTTAGACCAGTGGCTCTAAATGACCCTAGCTGAAGGAGTCAGGAACTGCTTAGGAAAGCACAATGCAGTTAGTAAAGCACCATGCACTTTGTTTTCTCCTTTATTATTGCTGACTTTTTGAATGAAGTTGTCACATTGCATAGCATTTCTGCATCTGTTCCTTCATCTCTAGTGTTTTCCCCAACATGATCCTCAGGGACAGTGCACTAACTGCTACAGTTAGTGGCATCCATCCATCCATTTTCTGAATAACAATTTGAATAAGATCAACACCTGTGTAAGCAAGTAGAGGAAAAGAAAAGGCCAATTTGTTGTGTAGGAATCAAAATTAAATTAAAATACAATGTAAATTTATTTATTTTTAGTAAAGCCAGGAATTTTTTCCTATGTGCTGCATAAACTGACCTTCTATTGAATTCAACTGCCTTTTACATACAGAAGGATACTGTGGAGTCCTGGAAGCTAATTTTGGAGCCATTCTGTGGCACCATCATAATTTTCAGCCAGTGATTACTTAATAGTAGTAGTTTTCCCTGCTTCTAGCAGATGACTGCTAATGCTCAGGATCAAGAAATGCTTGACAGTATTCCATTAAGAAACCGTAAGGAGCATTAGTTTCATTTCACCTTATATTAGTGCAAATCACACCTTTAAGGGCATCACAGATATGGCTCTATGTTTTTAATGCATTTCACATGTTCACAGTCACAAATATATGAAAAAAAAAATCACAAATGAAAATATATAAACCTCTAGCAATGAAGGTACGTGCATTTACATCCATGTACCAGCCAGACTTGCACTTTTGGTATTAATATGTAAATCATGTCACATGTATGTGAAAAATCAAGGCCTTATTTATCTGGGTCTCTCTGCTGCTAGCTGCATAGTCTGCACTCAGAATGCAGTGCATTTCCTCAGATCCTTTTATGCTGTGAATAGCTTTAGCTTGCCTATTTATAAAGGCAGCTGGATATTTACTGCTCCCCTGGTCTGAGGCCACAATAAGAACTGACGACTCTACATTCGAAGGTCCTACTCAGCCTGAAGCATCATCTAATTACGTGACTGATGTAGTAATTCATGTGATTTCAGGTGAATGATGTGGACAAAGGCAAATCTCAAGTCCTATGACCAATAATAGGGTCTATTACCCTTGACCAAGTAGATTTGTACTGACAATCCCAAGCAGTTATGAACACAGCAGAGATGTTCAAGACAGCTGCTCTGCCTAAACCAAAGAAGCCAGAGCCATCGTATTTGTGAAAGGACAGTAAGGAATGCAAAGGCTGCAAGGAGATAAATCCTTTTTTTTTTTTTTTAGTTCAACTGGAGCATTTTTATGACATTTGACTTAAAGGTGGCAGATGGCAAGCTGTGGCTGTAGTAGCTAGATGGAGACGCTTTTGGAGCCTGGGGGATAAAGCTGACAGTCAGCCAAGCTGCCAGGCGGTGCAGATAGCAGTGCTAGTCAACCCCCTCCCTCTCCCTGAGATGTTTGGCTTCGAGCCTGTCTTGCTGCAAGGGAGGTTTTCCACTGGGACTGGTCTACTGGTGCAACAGTTTTTCCTGTTTCCCAAGGGGGGGCCAGTTACATATAAAAGAAACTGGAGACCTGTGTTGTGTTTCATAGTTCCCCTAGCTCCAGATGAGTAGAAAACCCATTGCTAGTCCCTGCTAACTGACAACAGGATTGCGGATCAGCCTGCTGCTTGGTGACAAAGAAAATGACTGAAAACACCTCAAAAATTACATGTGGCCTGAGACCTGAAATTATATTAATTAGCTAATACCTTAGAATAATTAATCTCATGGCTTTTGTTCCTTTTTATTGAATGAGATTTTCCCACTATCCTAACATGTTTTAATTTTATTTTGCTTGGCAGTAAGTAGGCGGTCTTTAATATGTTAATGTTATTAATAATACTTGGCATACAGCTAACTCCTTCCATCAGACTCTCATGGCCCTTGGTGAATGAAAGCCTGAAATATTTCCCTGGAACGGCAGGCATTAGCTCAGTGCTGCACAGAGACACTGTGTGGGATCTGGGAACATAACCCTCATTGCTGATTCCCATAACTTAAAGCAGGATTGCGAACTGGATTATATGTTCATGCAAAAGAGAAGTAGCGATGCCCTTTATACACCTGTCTACAGAGGGGTCACTGCGTGGTGGGTAATGATTTACTGCTTATTCGAGACTGTGGTAAATTTGTATCCTTCATCTGGCATGAGAGGGGAGGAGGAAAAAGAAGAGAAGCAGATAGAACACCTGGTAAACCAGCATTTTCTTGCTTGGAAATCATGCTCTGACCTTGAAACCAAGTCATTCCCAATTCCTTGAGAACATACCTCTGTCATGTACTAATAACTGCTTACATCCTTCTAACTAGGTCAGGAGAACACATGGGCACATGGACAGGTTCCCTCATGCCACTTGATCATGCATGTGTCTCTTAGTCATGGTGACTGAGATCCTGTAGCTCGCTTCTGGAAGTAAAGCAGACCTGAGTCACTGCATCTTTGGGGTTTCAAAAGCTGCATCCAGGTCACTGAGGAAAGTGACTTCATGAGCTGAACAAGGAGCATAAGACTGATGTTTCTGCAGGTAGTCTGAGTTAAATACAATGCGATTTTTTACTATAAGACCACTTTTTTAATGAGACCTGTAATCATGCTTGGCCATTTTCCCCAAATAAACTTATTCCAAAGAAGAGTTAGAAAGCTCTTTTATCTGTATGGTGGACTGCCCATTCACTGCATTAAACTTTTCCCAGGTCTGATGCTATCAAAAACTGGAACAAAACTACAATCCATCTATGTCCGTAGTTTGTTCAACCTCGTGGCTAGAACCACGTCTCTTCCATGACTTGTTTAAAATCAGCCAGTTGTCTCAATCTGTTTCTAAAAGTACAAGTGTCTACACCGAGCAAATAAATAGCAATGTAATTATGACTGACACATGCGTTTTGCATCACTGTCGCCACAGCATTTCCCCTCTTGGGCTTTGATGCAGGAGTTATTGAGCCAGACAAACTCTTGCTCACACCCTCTGCATGTAGGTCAACACATGCACAGAACGGCTGTGTGTGGATGTGGTTGAGGAATTAAATTTAGCCTCTGGATTTACCTAGTGATTCGACAGCAGCTTAATTTTTCTGGGAATTAAATCTGGCTAATTAATGTATGATTTAGAAAGAAGGCTAGAGAGATTCCTACCACAAGGTGGCTTCAAGACAGATATTGTACATACTTAGAGTCTAAATAAAATTGTATGTTTTTTAATGGAAATATAAAAAGACATAGCTATTTTAAATACCTGTTGTAGGAACTGGCAGATGTTTAAGTCCTTTCCATATAAACACCTCTATTTTTTGTTGCACCTGCAGAACAGCATCTTTAACCAGAACATGTGAGAGGTCCTCAGATAGCCAGGCCTGTAAACGTGGCAAATGGCTGCTCTGAAGTGACATTTTAGGATATGTTTGATGCATTACCTCACTTATATCTTGTCAGCTAAGGAAAACAATATCACCGACCTTTTGAATTCATCTTAAGTCAGCAAAAAGCTAGAGATACTTTTAGGTGTCCCCAATATGGGTATTACAGCTCTGTGGGTCTAGGGCTGCAACCAGTGTGTATCTAGTCAGCTAGGCTGACAGTTCAGACTGTGATTCGTGTCCACCAAATATTGGCAACTAATTTAGGGTATGATGAATTGCACCAAGAACTCCATTGACTTCATTAGCTAGCTCTGCACTGACAGCAAAGGGAGGGTAGGATGACTTGCACATAAGCAGGTACCTGGATATGGTCAGAAGAATCCCACCACTACAGTATGACTGCTAGTCTTGGCCTTCAGGTCATTTTTTCTTGAATTATTGTTGTTAGACACCAGTATTACTGCTTTAAATTACTCATTGTGAAAATATACAAATAAGGCTCCTAAGGTTTTTGAGACTTAAATACATGCTTAACTTTATTTAGACTGATTGAAGTCAAGGCTTTTCAGTCCTAAGTTTTACTGGAAATCAAAAATTATATGGTGTTACAAATATTACCACCCCCAAAACCCCCAGAACTGGCAGTCTTTATATGATTTTGTCCTATCCTTTTAGGGTTTGGTCCATGACATTCAAAGGCACTGCATTACGCTAATCACCAACAAAACATCACTGAGTGAGATTTACAGTTCCTTCTTTTAAAAAGTTTTTTTTTTGAGATTTCATCCAAGGTTTCTCTGTGTGGTCTATTTATTCATAAAACTTAAGGGGAGTTTGTGGGAAAACATCTCTAAGTGGAAAAAGGATAGCTAAAAAAACAAGAGTTCATGATGGTGTCTGAAAATATCTCTTTTCCCTTATGGTCAGTATTTTCTTGTTCATCTCAGAGGCCAATCTCTCAAAGAACCCTCTGTGCTTGTGTCACTGGAGTATGTGGGGATCAGGACAGTCATCTGGCTTTGTTCCAGCAAGACCCTGCCTTGATGGAAACTACAAAAACAGTGCTGGCCTTGTTTTTTCTTTTTAATTATTAATTCATAGATAGGGATCTCTTTCATTCCTCACATAAATGCAAAGTGATGTAACTGAAGAGACTTAAAGACAATGAAGAGAATGCGAAGTTAAACAGAAAGGTTACATCATTCATTTGCTTAGAGAAAAGACACAGTTATGGGCTTGCCTTTGTTTCTATGAGATGGTTATAAAATGCAGCTGATGCCTAGTACTTCTTAAGTTTTCTTATTAATTTCCATTGATCCCAGTTAAAAAGCCAGTTAGTTTTCATAGTCATTTCACACAAATACTTATAAACATGTAATTTTAATGTGAACTGTTTTCTTTTTATTTGAAATGAAAAGTGCAATGTTTTGGCATAGATAATCTTTCTAACCACTTCAATAAGGTGACAGTAACGTTTCTGTGATTGGGTATATTGTTGTTCAAAGAAGGACTTTATGGGCCATATTGGTGTTACTGTCCAGAAGAATCATGAATATAAATCTTCAACAATCAAACATGTGTAAGACAAAAAACCCAAGTGCACAGTGGTCTTTATTAGTAACGGCCATGCCTTACACAGATGTAATGAGACATGCAGCCTTTCCCCATTATTAGACAAGAAAATAATACCATTATTCACTAGAAAAAATGTGAAAATAAAGGCTTTATTTTACTAATTTTTGTCTGTAGAATTGCTGCAATGAGTATAACAAGGTGGCCAGCTGTTGTTAATAAGGCTGCAATGTTTAATGTAAAGCTAGCAGTGATATGTTAATGTGTGTTGTCATTCTTGCTCACCTTATCTGATGATTTTGACATTGTCTGGAAAAACAGGCAGAGGTAATTTACTTTCCAGTCCTGCCAAGAATTATGTATATGCAGTACAGAGGCTGAATGTCACCATCATTTCTCCACAGGCTTATCTTGGGCCTGACCCAATGTGTATTAAGCCTTGCTGATCTTTTAAAATTATTTTATTTTAATGGGATCTGAATGAAGCTTCTTGTTTAGGGAAAAATCATATAACATTTTAAAGTGTTTTAGAACTACTTTTTTAACTCAGGTGGTATTAAAACCCCAGAAACAGGTATTTAGTGTCTATGCTGGTGCTTACATAAAGGAAGCCAACAAATTCTGTTATATATGAGGATAAGGCAGTGGTCAGGCAAGGATCAGGAAAATTCTCATTTCATAACATAGCCCCACAACAAAATTTTTATGGAATAGCAGGTGAAAAGCTTGCTTGACCAAAGCATTTTAAACATATTCTTGCATTTTAAGTATATTAAGTTTTACTGACACCGGTGAAGCATTTCTTCAATTTCAGTAGAAGGAAAGAAAGAGAAATATACAGTCTTTGGGCTAGATATAGCAACTATTTCATTTCTTGTGGGTGGTGGCCACTGATTGTCTTAACACCATCACTGGGCAATTGTATCGCATGTGCTGGTGCATAGCCTGTCACAGGTGGAAGAATGGTTTTGCTGGTCCTCTGCAGAGAGACAGTCTGCATAGATGATGTGCCAGATAGGATTTCTTTGAAGACACATATGGCAAGTGGATTTCTATTCTAGGATGTGTTCTTTCTCCATTGCAAGACTGACCTAGTCATTATGTACAGACTGAGAGGCTAAAAACAGTTATGAAAATGATGATATGTAAAAGGGCAAAACAATAACTCTATGCCTTCTCTGACATTCGGATCACATTAAATGCTGTGGAATGTCCAGGAAAACACATGTTGATAGCTGTATATTATTGCCTGTGTTTAAATGAATAAGATAAATGACCTGGATAGAAGGTCTATTGCTAAGCTGCAGTTTTTGTCACTAGATGGCAGAAAAAGATGAGTTATCTTGTATAATTAAACGTTTTTTCAACATATGAACAAATTGAACTAAATCTGTGTATTGTAGCTGACCAGAAACAATGCAAAACCCTCTTACTAAACTCTGCCTTGGTATTGCCATATTTACAAAACACATTCTAACACCCTGTTGGTAACATGGGATTACGGTGCCCTCTTTTAAACATGATTCCCAGCTACGATCACTGAAACTAAAACAAAACAATGTAGAACCTTTAATGTATAAAGCAGAAGAGAACAGAGGAAGCATCCTTAATTACTATGTGTGGGAAAGCCCATTGCTTGTATTTACTTTACTGGTTAATATTGACATTGGGTAACTGAACGACCAGTGATTCCTTCCTTGCACATCCAGACACCCCACTGAGTTCAATGGGAACGTAAGTGTGGAAGACTGGGGCTCTATCCAAAGCATCCTCAAGTCAAGGGGAAGATTCCCATTGACTTCTCCAGGGCTGGGATTAGTCCTAGCGAGGAGCCGTCCTTTGAACAATAAGCATTCAGCACTGAGTAGCCGGCACAGGGTGCTGGGGGTTTGCAAAGCACTAAACAAATAAATGGCACACATTCCATTTCTCATTTGTCCCAGGGTTACACACACGTGCCGTACTTGGAAAAGATCAGAGCTTTTCCCTGGGAGACCAGCCACACAGATTGAGAAAGCCACATTAGATAATCTCTGCTTATCCTTTCTATCAAGAGTTCAGCTGTGAAAGCTTCTTCACATGTGCAATGGATGCAAGTGCATTTTGGGGACAGGCTTTATTTTGTGCCCGTCACTGGACTTCTGCTGCATGTTTGATGTTTCACATCACCCTGCCATGGTCAGTTCCCATTAGAGTGCACAGTATGGTAATGCCTGTCCTGACTGGCACACACACAAACCACCATTGAGCACCGCAATGTTATGTGCCTGCTTCAGTAGTTCAAAGAGATGCATTTTCCACATATCCCTGGGAGATCTGTGTAGCACCAAGAGTTCATGGAAGCACTCTTGCTCCATGGACTGGTCTGTCTCATCTGGCTTCAGTTACAAGTGCCATCCAGATATTTTGTTAGTTTAGCTCGTAACAGACTTTTGTGCATACTCAAAGTTCCTGCTGGGACAGTCAAATTTGGTGGATGGCCGCTTGTGTAGGTCAGGGAACTCTAGAGAAAAAGGAAGGAGACACTCGACGAAACTCAAGGTGCAACCAAAATATAGATAGTTTGTGCCGCACTGGCTGGCCAATGGCTGACCTGAATTAGGTTCACAGCCAGGCCAAGGATCTAATGCACCTGGCTATTTTTTCATTTTGTATGGAATAAATGAGCCTTATTAGAGCCCCGAATAAATGAGGAGCTTTACAGCGTCAGTCAGCATATGCTATGACTATTTTTTTCTCTTATAATGGTACTTGTGACATTTGGGTTCAGGCTAATGCAAACAAAAAAACTCACTTATGGTCTTTGACTAAGATAAGGGTGCAACTAGTGCTTCAGTGAATGTGATGAGTGTCAGGCTATGGAACCCTGTAGAAGGTTGGTGTTTGCTATAGCAAGCAATCCCAATGCATGAACACAAGTCCAATTTTTTATAGTGCAGTGCTCTGGAGAGGACTTTAAAAAATACTGAATACATTCTTCTGAAAGAAAGCACCAGAAAAAAGCCATGAAGGGAAGAAAATCAACTTTTTAACTAGAATTTAGCAGGTTTTTTGACCACAGCTAGGGTAAATAAAATTTTCTAGTTTCATACTGAAACATTATGGCTTAATACCTCTTACTACATTTTTGCCATCTGGCTTAACAGTTGCAATAATCAAGCAAATGAAATGTAACAGCAGACAATTGTCTTAGGTGTGAGAAGGGCACAACAGAAGCTCATAGCTGGTGGTGAAGACCTGGTTGTTCCTGGGAACCTGCACTGTCGTTAGGTAGGGATGTTGTGGGTATCTTTGAACTGGTATTACAGCATCTCTGTGGAAAGTGACAATTATTTCAGGGGTTATAATTCCTGTGATGCTTAAACCAAGCGGATACTAGCACAGAGAAAAATCAAGGTCTTACTCTTGCTTGCACCTGCTGTGTCCTAAAATACCAAAGCAGTTCCAAATTGACTCAGTTCCATCCCATACGCTTCTCTGTAGAGGTGTTTTTGCAGCGGGGATGGTAGTAATGCTATGGCTCAGACAACCTGATATGCTGTCCGTAAATTAATCCCGATGTAGTTTTACAAAAGCGAAGAAAGATTTGGTAGAGAGGCTTTTGCCTGCTGTGGGGAAGAAAAAAAATAATTAATTTAACAGGAATGGCTACACTGTTCTTCAGAAACCGAGGAGGACTGAGCTGGAAGATCTGGATGCTGACATGATACTATGAACCAAATACAAGCTGAAAAACCTGTAGTGCATCTGCAGCGTGCCACTGCCTGTTGTCTCTGTATATGAGTTTCTTTGCTCTCTCTCAGTGTGGACTCATCTTGGAAATGACAGTCACAAACCGTATCACGACTTTCTCCTAATTTCAAGAATACCTCTTGGCGCTCACCTTTTCCAAGCAGAATGGGACATACCTTACAAAGAATAGAGCTAAGAAAAACCTCCAGTCCTCCTCCAAACCAGAGCCTCATTGCTTGTTCTATTTTCTGCCATTCTCCTAAGCAGACAGCGGTCATGGTGCATGCTAGCTGGCAGCCACTGTGCTGCTTGAAGGTGGCCAGCACCAGCCCTAGAGCAAAATTTAGATTGTCCAGGTGACATCGCTTAGGTGGTTTCATCAATGAACAACATGCTTATGAAATTTGCCATTGTGGAAAATGTGCAATGGATCACTGCAGACCATATTAGTGAGTCTTGATAGCTACCCGACCTGCCTGGCAGAGACCTGAAACCACTAATCCCTGGTTCACTGATAAAGAAATTTTTTTTCTATTTTTTTTTTCCCTGACCTACCATTTCAGGGAGACAGAAGTATGTAAAATGAAGATTTAAAGCCTCTTTTTTATATTTGCAAAAGGTCTGTTAAAATGGAGTCATAATAAAAGGCACAAGTGAAAAGTCTTGTTTTATTTCCTGATCCCAGTGTTCTCCTGGTCTGTTCTTCCAGGGTGTTTGAAGCTGAAGTACAGCTTTATCCTCTGAAAACTTCAGGATAACAAACACAGCTTTACTGCTCTCTTAACACAGATGTTAACAATTAGTTTATACTTATTGGCATTAATTGCTGTAGTGGCTGCAAGGAGTGGGTACATTATATGCTTTGTGGGACACTGTTTAAAAGATTTTGCAACCTTTTTAGTCATATTCAAGCTGCTCTGTCCAAAGGCCTGGAATCCCTGGTGGAAAGAATGTTTTCCTCTGCCAGTTCTCAGAAGCGTGTTACAGGGCAATACACTTTGCCTCTCCAGCTAGTTAAAGAAAGGATGACTTTTGTTCAGACTATTCAGAAATGGTGTGATTTTACTCTTGCCTGTTAGAAAGCCATGCAGGTAAAGGAGTATTCTGCTTCTCTGTGGGCTGTCTGTTACGCTTCTGATTGATAGTCAAATGCTGGCAATTCAAAGTGATATCTTGTCTAAATAATTTATTGATTTATAAAGCAGGAGGAAATTTCACCACTAACTATTCCAGAGGGTGTAGAAATAATGGGAGGATCACGCTATAGTCACAACAGTCATTTAGATAAATTGCTTTTGTTTTAAAACAAACTCCAATAACTGAGAGACAAAGTAACTCAGGGCCAGACAAAAGGGATACATTTTGCAGACATTCCATGGCAGGACTGACTTGCGTCAGGCTTCATAAGCTAAGCAGGGTTGAGCCTAGCCTGTCTACAGTGAGATCTCCTTGAAAACATATACACATAAGAAACATATACACAACCAAAAGCACTGCTATTGATGCAGTGAATTATGTTTTTCTCCCTGAATCCTAGTGGATCCCCAGCTCAGGCCTAGTAAGCTGTGAGGGGCACATCTGATGAAGCCATCTGGTACTTCTGAACTTTTAAAGCTCTGCAGTCCCTTTCGCACACTCCCACCTTCTTTGGCCTCATATTATCATAGGCACTTGCAGTCTGCTCCCACCTAATCCTTCTTCTCTCCTCTAGACTTTTACTTTGAAGCTCCTACGTCACCTCTCATTGTGTACAATCTAATTTTCCTGAGAAATCAGCTTTTGTGTCCAGCAAACCCAGGGTATACACTCTGCCAACAGGTCCAGATAATTTTATTTTCAAATATAGATATACTCTGCTGTTTCATGCGTTTTTGCTCCTGGCTGAGATGTTTCCAAATACTCACATAGCTGATTTTTTTCCCTGTTTCAAATTCTTGCTCAGATCAGATTGTTACCAAAATGCAGCCACGAGCAGGCTGTTAGTGGCCATCATGCTGCCTGAGGCTCACCGTGGTTTCTTTACCCTCTCCCAACTGTCCATGTCCGTTGTCTGCCTTTAGGCTAAATCCGTTAACACTTTAGGGCAGGATCTATCTTTTAGTTCTTTATTTGTGCTGGCAATAGGGTGGGAAGAATCCCCATTCTGGAACTGGGTATTGGCAGGAACTCAGAAACTGAATCAACTGAATCCAAACCCACAAGAATTAAAATGGCCTGTAAGAGCAATAGGATGTAAGTGGCCCACGCATCCATTTAACTTGGGAATGAAAAGAAATTCTTACAGTCTGAGCAGAGAGACTCTGGAAGAGCTTCCAGCCCAAGAAACGAGGAAAAAAGGAGGAAGATGTGTATTTTTATAAAGGTGATTCTGATGCTTGCAATAAAAGTGTCTGACCTCAACAGTCTCCACCAGATATATGTTCCTGCTCCTTGATTTGTACAGGCCATAGGCATCTAAAAAAAAAATATTAAAAAATCACATATAGTAGTTTCCCAAAATCACATTTCTTATTTTCCTTCTCTTGCTTGCAGACAGTGGCTGTGTCTGAAGGCAGACCTGAGCTGCTGCACTGGAGCTCGGGGTGCTAAGGGCTCTGATGTGAGAGCTGCGTGTGAGGTAATAAGCCTTGCTGAGAGGCAGGATATATTATCCAGGGCACAGACTCCGCATGAAGTTAGCTGTAAAGCTTCCAGACTCGGTTTGGTTTACATCTGACCAACTTCGATCACAGACAGGGTAGTTCATGTCTGTCTTCACCCATTCCCCTATCCAGATTGGCAATGCACACACAGCATCCCTTTCTGCTGTGCTGCCAACGGGGCATTTGTTTTTACGAATAATGGTATACATCAGGTCCAATCTCTCCATCAGTTCATATTACAGAGCTTGGAAACCAACCAGATCCTGCTCTATTGTCTGACTGAGGGCCTGTATATAAAAGGGCTGCCTTAGGAGAGGGACTTGCTGCAGGACCATGTTTTCTGGCTAATGGAAACCATCAAAGTGAAAACGCTCATAAGCTTATTTCTGTTGAAAAGAACAAATTGCTCTTAATGTTTTTCAGCTTTTGATCAACTTATGAGGCATTTTTCAAATTAACCCCGTATGGTAGGGATTCGGTGTGCAGAGCTCTTGCTCTCTGGTGTGTCGTCTGAACGCAGCAGGCATGGGACAATCAGGAGTCACAGGTGAACAGCACTGAGACTTTCCAGATGTTTTTGTATATATTGCCTCCTCAGAAATGAAGAAGCAACATAAATTCACAGCTTAGCAGAGGATCGTTAGAATGGCACTTACATATATTGGATACATTATGAACATTGAGCATGGCAGAGCAGTTGAAAATACAGTGCAGAGTTATTTCTGGTCCTTTGGTGGCTCTGAGAAAGAACACTAATCCTTATTAATAGTTTTATTTAATTAGGACATTTCTTTTGCCTGGCAGGTAAAGAACTACAAATAGAAAATCATCTTAGGGAAAAGTTTAATTATTGTCTTCTTTCTGGAGAAGAAAGAGATTACTAAACTTATAAAGTAGAGAAAGTCCACACCACAGAGGCATTGTAATGTGAAATACGTATCACAGTCAAAAGTATTTGCTCCTGATTTACTCTGGCCAGTAAGGAAATACTTAATTTTCATTATCTCATGAAAGATGAATGAATTCTATGCCTGAAAGAAAAGGAAAAATGTGCATGCTTGGAATGAATGCAGCAGAGGAAAACCACTCATTCCCTGTCTTAATAGTCTCACCAGCGTCTGCCTTCGCTGTACAGCATCTGTTACTCCTACATGTGTTGTTCTGGAGACACCGATTTTCCTACAAAAAGCCTGCTGAACAATGAATGCCATATCTTCCCTGGATTAACCTGTTTGCCAATTTGCTAGTGATCAGTGGGAGATTAGTCACAACTGAGTGCTATGTACCTTGGCTGAAATGAAAATCACAGCTATGTAAGGACCAAGTCAGGAAGAAGTCCTCCACACTACCATTCAGGAATGGTTTCATGCCTGTCAATACCCCCTGTGTAGAAGTCCTGGGGGTATGTCCTAATTGCCTTTGCAGGAATTGCTGCACTACAAACAGGAGACAATATTGTGTCATAGCTTTAATAGATCACACATGGTGGACTCCTTCACTTGTACGGAGCCTTTTTTGGATCTTTGTGCAGGGAAACATGAGAAGCCAAGAGTGGACAAAACCCCTAGGTCTAGGGACATAACTAGCTGCATTTGTACTTCCTCTGTAACTTATCTTAATTCATTTAAAAGAGGCTTCAGAGGGATCTCACTTCAGAATATATGATTAGCCTAGTTTATTTCTGATTCTATTTTTAATACCACATCAATACCTTATTATAACTTTTCCTAGCTGTGTAATATTTTCATTCAGAAATATCCAGAATACTGGCCTCGGCTATTGCTATTTTCTTTGGACTATTTTGTATTAATTACTGATTTATAAACTTCTCATTCTTTCTGTGCATGTATCTAGAAAAGAGAATTACTCTGCATTATTATGTACACAACCCATGACAAAATACCCACCAGTGTTTTAAGGAATATCTGATCATTTAGTATGAATGATTCTGTTGCACAGTTTTAGGGAGAGACTATAAAGGACTGAGATGCTCTCCCTGGAACTGCAAAGATTCAAAACAGTCAATGAGGAGGAAAATTAATTTCTCCTCATTAAACAGAGCCATATGAGCATCACATTTTCCAAGACACAGAGCCTGTAACTGAGGAAGCTAAAATGCTCAGATTGTGTTGGATGGAACAGGAATTTATACCATGTTACTCCAGGAAATTACGAGTGGTTTTTGTTTTTGTAAGGGGAAAACAAAGGCTTAGCCATTGTACTTCAAACAAGAACATGGCAGCCTGGTAGTCATTAACATCAGTGCTTATGGGTTAAACTTAATCATCCAGTTATGGATCATTACATTTTTTTCCATGTGATGTCTAAGCTAATATAATGCTTGAGTGTCAACAATGACATGATAGGAAGAGTTAGACGAAGAATTGGATATTATCCAGCTCTGAAGGGATATGATCAGTAAGCTAACTGATGAATGAAGCCTTCAAATGGTAATGAAAATTCACACTTATTGCAGCATAAATGCTATGAGATCGAACGAACTCTGCAGCGGAGCTCTCATAATTCCTATGTTGGATGATCTTATTACATAGTGTCAGTGCAGTAAAAATTTCTTTCAGGTGCTGCCACCTTTACCTGTTAGCATGCATTGACCATTACTGATGTTGGAGCACAGGAAGTTCCAGAATACTCATTTTGAACAACAGTTTCTGGAAGAGAGAATGTGAACGGTGGTACTGCCACAAGGACCTAATGATGAAGAGTGTCATGTACTCACCGTAAGCCTGCAAATGAAACGGATAATTAGAAGAAAAGATGAAAGAAAAAGGGAGATCATCTCTCTAGGAGTGAGAGGGAGAACGGTGTGGTTCTTAGTGAACTACATCGTATCCAGAAAAATTACTTGCTTTGTTTTCCTTAACCACTCTGTTTCCAGCAGGGCCAGAACCCCAGCCCCCTCAGCAAATAGTATCATTTTTCTCTTGGGTTGACATATTAACCCCCTGCATGATGTACAGTGGAGTACACAGGCAGACAGCACAGCCGGAGTATAGATCAGCTAAAAGAACAAAAGCAGCAGGAGCAACAACTACAGTTACAGCTGAAGCAGCTTCTCCAAGAGAACAGAAAAACCCTCAGCTGTTTCTGCTCCCTGTGCTAGGTCTGAGCAGCCCAGGCTTCCAGCGTGTGACTTCCCCATTACCATAGGAGGGAAGGGAGGAGCTTTATTTTTAAGAAAGGGTTAGGTAATGGCAGACTTGAAAACTTTCTGAAGCCATTCAGATGCATTCCTTTCCTAGTCATGTTCACTGGCACAGACCATCAAGACAAAGCCCTGCTTTCCAAAGGGCTCTCAGCTTCACATCGTGAGGCTTTTTGCATTGTACTGAAAATACCCATTTTGGACCAGCACAATCTTGTAAAAAAGGCTATCATGATTTACTCTTGGCAGCTGTGGAATGTCTGCACTTGCAGACACATGCCTTGGGATGAGAGAGATAGAAGGCAAGGAAGTGATTGCAGCGTTAACAGTTTTCTCACATTGCCTGGTACACACAACATCCCAGCCAAGGGCAGTAATTACCATGAGGAACTTCTTGGGGGTAGAAGAGAACGCAAGACTCAAGAGAGACCCCTGGGAAAGGTCTTCTTGAGAGTGGGGTCAGGAACAGCCCATGCTTACGAGTTCATAATAAATCTGAATTTACTCAAAGCCAGAGAGGTGATCACATATCCAGCCAGAAATATAGACCACTGCCATGGCATATGCGATGCTGCAAGTGCTCTCATTAGCCAGAGAGACACCCTTTGCTCTGCTTTTCAATAATGGCCATAATGTGTAAAAACAGCCCCATGAGTGTTAATGTGTCCAAGCCTGGCTTTAGAGGCCTTGTGCACTCCACCTGTGTGTCCAAGCCTGGCCTTGTGCACTCCATCTGCATGCAGACTTTTTCTCTTCTCCCTGGGTTAGGGGATGTCTTTTAGCATGAACATGGATACAAGACACATCCAAATCCCTGATCAAATCCATGTGAGTTTTCACTTGCTTATCAGTGTGCAATGTTCTTGGGTTCTGCAGATCCCACCCTGCAACATTCACTTTTCCCTTTGCGACCCAGTGATACACTTGAAATGTCCTAAAAAGAAACAGAAAGCATGCATTTGTTCAGAGCTTTAATGCATCCAAGTTGCATCACAGCACTCTCCAAACTATCAAGCTGCAACAAGGTCTTTTACCACCACATACCATCATACTCTTCATGCCAGTCCCTCTGCCGCCTTCTCCTAGTCTCACCTCATCCAGGGCCTGCTCTCTCCTCTCATGCTTCTTCTGTTCTCCCTTCCTTGGCTGCTCTCTCTTCATCAGCTGCCCAACCCCTTAACAGAACAGCCACAGCCGCACCTTATCTACATCAGCCAACCCACCACCCCTGAAGCCAGCCCACAGCTGTATATTATCAATGTTAATTAACCCAGCTTCATTCCTCTAAAAAATTGGAATTCCAGCAGTGCCAAACCTTGCACTGCTCGAGGAGCAAGGTGAAGAGTGGTGCACAGCAACATTTACAGGTAATGAACGTGTTGCATGTTTAACAGTGGAAGGGATGTTAAATTCATAGCACTCCCTCTGTAAAGGCCTTTGCCTCTCTGCTCTTTATAATAGAAATAGATCCTAGATATGTGGCCTACAATTTTTCTGTTCTGGGAATCACCAGAAACATATTTTCTCTCAGCAAACATGAACTTGCAAGCTTCAGAAATGCAGTTAGCCAAGAGCTGCTGGAGACTCCAGAGTCAATACCATACTTTCCTTGATTTTTGACTGATTGAATCACTCCTCTTCACTCACCATATCTTACTGACTAACCCTAGTGTCATGAAAGCAAGATGCTGATTTCCAAACTAACCGTGGATTTGTGATGTTCTTGCTGAATGAGAAACCAACTCGAAGTCCAATCAACATCCAGTCATTAACCTAGGGTAAGATGCTGTTGGGTCTTTATACCAGGCTATAATGACTCCAAGAGCAGCCTGCCTTACCATCTGAATTTGTCAGCTGCCGCTGAAGCCTGTTTAGAGCAAGTTAGGACTGACATGGCATGCAGTTTATGTTTCAGCTCTGTCCTGGATTGCAATTAGTATCAGTATTCCCATCAAAAACTTGTATTTATGCTACTAAGGTGGACCAGCCAGGAGCAGGCAGAGGTCCCAGGGTTAATACATCACTTCCCCCAATTCTGGACTCAATCAACACAGTGAATCAATCCAGAAACAAGAGAATTCAAGGGCAAGGGCAGCCCAGCAAATACTGAAGGAGACTGCAAGACGGAGGGTTGATTTGGCTCTCTTCTTTTTATTTCAAACTTCTTTAATTTCAGACATTAAGATGTCAGAGGCCTGAAACAGTCCTTGTGAATATGTATGTTTTTAAATGCTATTCCTTAGGGGTATTTTCCCCTACCAAAACAATATTGTGCTTTAGTAAAAACTTTATTAAGTTACTTCAAAAGTTCCTGCTTGTGGCAAGAGGTTACAGAAGAAAACCATAGAATCTGAAAAAACCAGCCAAATAACCAGAAGATGGTTGTCATACCTGAGAGCATCTGTAGTGGCGGTTCTCCTGCCTGTGCTAACAGAGCAGTTAGGAGCAGAAGGATAATATGGTATGGTCACATACACAATAATTTCCGCTGTTATCTGTTCCCTTCAGAAGACAGTATCTGTGAAATACAGTCTTTCTGTCTGTCCATATGTCTGTCTATTGATTAAGAAAGGAAGAGATCAAAGATTTCAGAAAAGTTCTCTAGATATTTTATTGAATTGTCTTTGATCCTACGATATTGATATATGGAAGTATTTCACAGCCAGCTAAATCCGTACCTACTCTTCCTTTCTTCTATCTAATAGTGTAAATCTACTTTATCTTTTCTCTGTTTTTTTTTTTTTTTTTAACTTCTATCCCTCAATGCTGATAAACCACTCCTTTTCCCATCTTGCTTTCCCATTGTTTCTCCCTATCATTCCTACCCTCCACTTGAACTGTCAACACACCTCCTGTTATTCTTACCCTGAAAACTTAGTTTTCACTAGGGGGAAATGTGGTGTTTTTAAATCAAGACAGAAGACTTAGTATACTAAGATGAGGTAAAATCTTGGGGAAGAAAGTTTAATTCTGATAGATGTTGGCAGATCTGATTAAAGCCTAGGGCAGCCCCAGGGTTTACTTTGACCCACTAACCTCTGTGAAAGCTATCAACTACTTAGTCTTCATTAGGACTAAGCACTGTGGTAGCTAATTCAAGTTTAAAATATATCTTTTTTCCTAGGGAAGATACAACCTTACCTCTCTGACTTGCTGATTTATAACTCATTTGCCATCAAAGACTCTGCTGCCTGCCTGCCTACAGGGGATCACCCTTATTATTGTGCTCAATGAGGATTAGGTAAAAAAGGATTAAATATAAACTCTGTGCACGTTTCAAGTAACTTGTGTTTTCTTTGTTATTAATAGACTGAAGCAAGTGTTTGGATGTGAGCATAGCTGAGATCTTGGATTTTGTTTCAGTCACTTTTGTGTCTCCGGTTTTTCTGTTTGCATTTCAGTGAGAGATGTACAGCACATGCAGAGAAAAGTTCACATTAAGTAGAGTCTTTGGCAAAAAGACTGAGGGAGTCATGATCAATGCAATACTGAATTTATGTTTTTAATCACTGGACCATAAGCAATCCAAACCCTTTAGCAATCTGTCTTCCTTACAGAACGTTTTTGGGTTTTTTGATGTTTAATGTCCTGGGAAGCTAACATTTGCTACGCTGAAAGACAAGACATATTTAACACACCAGAAAGCAATGGATTTTTAAATATAATTTGTAAATTAAAATAATTCTGATGAACTGTAATAAAAAAGCCTTTGACCAGTTCCCAGGGCAGAAGGAGTAGGACCTGATGTCCAGCCTTCCCCAAATACAGTAGCTAAAGATGTCTTCAGGGAAAAGAATGAGCTTAAGTCTTGGTTATCATTTAAATCTCAGTTTAGCCTGAATTTTCATTTAGGCTAAATCATTTCAGAGGGATTAAGGAGGTCACTGGCAGTCTTCTGTCCCTTTCCCAGGGATGAGCATCATGGCCTGCCAGGAGCAAGGTAAACATGTAGCATTTCTTCTTTGTGATTTATCAAATCCTGGGTCTCACCTTTGATTTTGTGTGGGAAATATCCAGCAACTTTGCTCAGTAATACTAATAACAGGTGAAGCTGGTATCAGTCAGGGCCAGTGACAGATGTTATTTGCTGCTGGACCATTTAGGAAACAGCAGCCCATTCAATACAGTGTATTATTATAATTTGTGATCTAATTTTCTAGTTTTTCTACTTTCCCATAGTGGCATTTCTACAACTTGGAGTACAGGTCAGCTGTTAGACTCACCAGTAGGACATTGCCTTGTGTTTATATATCCAGGGAGAAAAAAAATAAATGTTATTCTCTGGGACTGGAAGGAAGCGGAGCTGGTTTTGTGACCTTTCAGCTTCTTCATTCTTTTTAAGTACGGAGGTTGGATAAGTGGAGTTGTCAGAAGAATTCCTCACCCCCAAAAGAAGTGTGAGTTTGGGAACATGAGCCAACAGTGTTTGGCTGTTTATTTATCAGAAAGCTGCCTGTTTGTAAATCCACTGACCACTGGAGACTTCTCCTCTTGCACCATGTGTTGGAGCAAGCAGCTTTCCCACGAAATTTTCCCCTTTGGGTATGAATGGCAAGGTAATCGCTTATGTGGTAACAGTCAGCACGTTGGCTGCAAACTTGCTTCTCCTACAATAGGATATTTGCAGGTTGTAGATTTCTTAATGATAAACCTTTGTGTCATCTATAGAATCATAGAATCATTTAGATTGGGAAAGACCTTTAAAGTCATCCAGTCCAACCAATAACCCAGGACTGCCAAGTTCAGCACTAAACCATGTCCCTAAGCACCGCATCTACATGCTTTTTAAACACTTCCAGGGATGGTGATTCCACTGCTTCCCTGGGCAGCCTGTTCCAATGTTTGACCACCCTTTCAGTGAAGAAATTTTTCCTAGTATCCAATCTAAACCTCCCCTGGCACAACCTGAGGCCGTTTCCTCTTGTCCTGTCGCTTGTTATCTGGGAGAAGAGACGGACCCCCACCTGGCTACAGCCTCCTTTCAGGTGGCTGCAGAGAGCGACAAGCTCCCCCTTCAGCCTCCTTTTCTCCAGGCTGAACACCCCCAGCTCCCTCACCTGCTCCTCATGGGACTTGTGCTCCAGACCCTTTACATACACAATTATATAGGTTATGTATAGTTTTATTTGAAATGCCTGCAATAAGGTGGGAAGGATCTTTGATAGGCTGTCTTGTACAGATGATTTACATGTGTGGTTCATGATATCTTGGCAATTGGGAGAATAAATAAGTTTTATGGGGCCTGCGAAGGGTAAGAAAACTTTGCTGTCACTGGGCTAAATTTGGTCTACAGAAGTTATACTCCCATGGATATTTGTTCAGGGATCTGCTAACAGAGAAAAGTGGAAACCAGGTGATTTAGTCCATTTCCCTGCGCTCAGGTAGGAGGAATTGTATCAGCATAGTTTCTGACAGATATCTACCAAACTCACAGCATGTGCTGCACTCAGAACAATGGCTTACAGTGTTTTGGAATGTACTGTGTCTTTTTATTTATCGGCGAGTCATAAAGGTAGGTAAGAACTGTTTTCAAAACCTTAATTTCTCATAGCAAGAAATTTTGGCACTGAACAGACGAATCCAAGAAAAATGACTGTAAAATGTGATGACAGAAAACTTGACGTGGTCCGTGCTAGTATTTGCATGAAAAGAGAAGTGTGACTCCACTGAGTGGAGTATTTGCTTTGTCCCATAGACCAGTGGCCCAGAGTAGTGACTAACCTGCTGAGCTGGGTATGCATAGGCTTGGAACATGCCCCAGCCTTATGACAACTTCTTAGTCAGCCACCAGAGTTCCTAATTAACTTGGAAAAGGCACAGTAGAAGGGAAAAGCACAACCTATCTCAGGGGCTCCTGTCTTTGCTGGTGTGATTTCTCTAAACAAGAAGATTCCTTCTTTTCCCCGTTGCAGCAGCCAAACCCGGGTACTCCTGGCTGCGATCAGCTGCATGGTTCTTGTCTGATACTGGAGCCTGTATGGTCTAATAATCATTAAGTGCTCAAGAGACCTGACAATTATTTCCAGCTTGTGGAGTGACTTTGTAGCATCTATTTTACCTCTCTGTGTATCAAGTGAAGGGGAATTGACTTCTGTTATGAAACTCTTTTGATTGCCTACTATAAAGTGTAGATAAAATTCAGTGTCATTACATACAGACTCTCAATTAAAGTAAGTAGGATTTTCGCAGATTGAACCCTTCTTAAACAATAATTTTCAACTTGTGCCTGAAAAATATCCTTCATTTCTTTCTCACTGTTTAGAAAAGGGTAAAACCTTCCTGTTCCCTAGAACAGGAAAACAAACAAAACTTCCAGTGTGATTGATTGGAAAAACTCAATTAGCTGTCATGGCTATAATTACTACATAAACACAGTCCTGGGGTAGAGACCAAGTGTGCTGGAGACCCCTTCATGAGGCCCCAGTAAACTGGGGTAACCTCCATCGCCTACTCAGTGAGTGATAAATGGCAAAGTGCTAACGTATGGGTGTCTCTTTCTGTGAGGTCTGCAGGCCCTGCTACACAGTGTGGGCTCCTTATGAAGGGGTTTAATTCACTGCTCACAAAATCCCAATGGGCAAAAATGGAAAAAAGTTCGGAGCCGTTGCTGCAGTCGGTTCTTATTGTTCCCTGAGAAAATCCCTTTTCGCCTTTTGGATCTCAGCTCTCTTCTTGAAACAGACTTTGTTTCCTCAGCATATTAGAAAGCACAAGTTAAGCTCCTAAGAACAAATACTATTTTTGAAGGTAGCTGGTTACTTTTATACTGTTCAAACACTAAGTCAAAAAGCAGCTTTGGAAGCTAGCCATTCATTTGTTCTTTCCTTCCTTCCTTCCTTCCTTTACTTCTTTTTTTCTTTCTTTCCTTCCTTCTGTCTTTCCTTTTTTCTTTCATTCTTTCTTTCATCCTTTTAGTCCATATTTCTTTTTCTACTTTTTTCTTTCACTCATTCTCTTGGTTCTTCTTCCCTCCCCCTCTGCCTCCCTCCCTTCTTCCCTCCCTTCCTTCTTTCCTTCTGCATTTAAACTTTCACACAAATCCCTTTCTTCCTTGAATACCCTACATCTCCACAGTAACATGGCTAGCAGTGAGGCAGCCATAACTGTGGCTGCCACCCTGCCCCCTACCCCTTTCCACCAAGTGTTATCCATTCACTGATTTTATCAGCCTTAGATCAGGCTCTAAATGGGACAAGGTGCTTAAAAGCAATTGCAAGATCCATGACAGAGAGTTTCAATACTATTTCAGGAAATATTCTCCAGTGAGGTACAGTTTTTCCTGGTGTATGTTAGCACAGCACTGTCACATGGTAAAGGGTGGTGAGATGCGCTAGGACATGCCTGTAGGAGAGGGGCTGCCACGCTGATTTGCAGATAGCACCCAGTGAAGTCTTCTGAGCCTGCAAGCATGCTGAGATCAGAGTGGCGGCTGACCCACCATCTGCTCTGCAAGCATTTGCAGGACACTGTCGTTAGTTGAGTTTGATGCCGAGGGTGTGGGATTTCTCAGGTCGGCAGCTGTGTGATGCACCACAAATAATTCAACAAACACACAGTGCAGAAGATTACCCTGACTGATGTAGCAGAGGAGTAACTTCCTTGTAACTGAGACGTAACTTACTGTAGCGTATCAGAAAACATTGAAAATAAAGCACAGCTGCTCTCAAGCCATAGCTGTTTCCAAGGCTACATGAAGCCACAGTTGATTAGAATTTGTTTATTTTTCAGTTCAGAGTCTCCAAATGCAGGTTAACTTTGAATTTCCAGATGTGTAATGTGGTACAAAATGCCATGTGTTTTCATCTTTTAGCATGCAGCTGTGTAGTGAGCACAGACCTGACATTAGGAATCTTGGTCACTGATGCAATTGTTAACTGGTGACAAATGACACCATTTAACTACCTGACAACCAACTGGCCCACGCACTGGTGAGTTCACTAGTAAAGGGTCATCGTCCTTTATGATTTAGAAAGCTAGAAAGAGTCACAGCATCTCCAAATTGACCTCTGGAGTTCAAATCTCACTCACCCTGAAAAAAAAACAGCCTTGCTTTTGCTCTGTGCCTGGCCAATGTGACATTTTAACGTCAATATGCCTGAAGGTCCTAGGAAGATCTGTAGCAGCAGTCACGTGTGAGCTGTTCAGCATGCCTACTTTGTGCGTTGTCTTGGGATGCTGGCGTCCTGCTGTGTGCTGGTGTACTGTACGGACAGGCAAGGATGCTGGGGAGGGAATGGTGCCTGTCCCCACCTGGGTTTCCCAGGGCGTTAGGGTGCAGCTGGAGCCATGGGAACTGAGAGGCTCTCCTAAGAGCCATAACTAAGGCAAAGCCAGGCTAGATGAAGACAGTTTACATGACTCTTTACAGCTGGTCCCTCACCTCTTCCAGTGAGTACTTTGCAAATTGAATTTTAAGATGCTCTGGACATACTAAACAACAGGCTGGCTGTGGTGGTACCAGTCCCCTCCCAGGATGGTCACTGCATTCCTCAGCTGGCTCAAATCAAATCACAGACTTTTTTTGATAATGCATGGATTTATAACCAAATATCTTTGCCCCAAGTGCAGGGTTCCATCTCATTCCTTCCTGCAGATACTTTTTCCACTCCAGAATCCCCCCTAAATTTCCAATTCAGATGCCACATTTGCAGCTGGACAATCACTCTGCATTTAAGCAGAGAAAGGATCATAATAGTTGTATGTTATTAACAGAGGGAATTCACATCCCATTGCAAATACCGAGGGCAGGAGGGAATTAATGCAGCTTTTCCAGCTTTCATAAAGAACAAACAGCTTGCACATCCAAAAACCTGTCCGTGTCTACAGCTGGGCTAGTAACATATATTCCTTTTCCTTGCAAACTCTGAGAACACAACAGTTGTTTGGGTGATGGGGGAAAGAGTATTTATTTTTCCTGCTTATTTAGTTTATTTGCACTATGGTCACTAGTTAAAGTAAATCGAAACAGGAAGGGCAGGGGAGTTCCTCTTTCTTATTCCCTGTTTTAAACTCCAGTGTGGGTCAACTTTTTTAACTCATGATTTTTTGGCGTGAAGAGTTTAAGGCCAGACTTTGAAGATCAGATTCTTCTTCCTCTGAAACTGATGTAAGTAATGACTTTAGGTAAGGTATTAGTAATGCACTATGTTGTATGCAGTATGTTGAAAGAGAATCAGTCACTAGGGCCAGTGTGGTCTAGTAATTTTAGGTGTCTCCATTTTCCATACTCAACTCATAACACTTAAAAGTGGCCCAGCTTTCAGTGGGCAGCAGCATATGTGCTGCAGTCTCCATTTCTGAAGTCTGTACTTGAGGATTAATGCTGGTAAATTGGAGAAGGTTCCTGTGAAAAGCTGCAAGAATTATGCAAGGAATGGGAAGTGTGCCACAAACCAGACTCAGGGATCTCCTTCTACATGGTGGGTTGAAGAGAATGCCTCTGAATGACAACATAGAGAAAATAAATTTCATTCAAGAGGACTCTACTCTTGGGAATCAAGTTAAAAACACTGGGAAAACTCAGCAAGGTGAAGTCTCCCTGATGTTTTAAAGACGAACCAGAACTATCTGGTGTTTTTCCATAGGATATGTGGTAGTACATTCATACCTATGGGATCTGAAGGAAATAAATTGGGGAAGTTACATGAGAGGTTAGACTATGCGCGTAGCTGGTTACCAGAGTGCAATGTAAGTTCATACCGTTCTTATCCTGTTGTAACTGGTTCATCTGTTTTTATCTTTTTAAGCTTAAAAACTGAAGAATCAGAGTCTGTTGAGTTAGAGTTGTGATTACATCAGTGCAAAACTAAGAGAATTACTCCAGTATCTATGCTATGGTTTATTATTTACATAGGTAAGAGTCTTTGAGTGCTGCCTTGCTGAACTGAGAATGCTGAGTGGAAAAACCACATAAAAGCAATAGGAGCGGTTTGTGACTTGGAGGGAAAAACGCAATTAGCAATTTTCCAGGCTGGATTCCCCCAGTGGAATCACTAATGTTGCAAACAAGCATTTATCCAAATCCAACTAAAACACCTTGGCAGTTTCAGAGGGTAAACAAAATTTTTATCACCCTTAGAAAAATGGATGTTATTTAAGTAACAATTAGCAATTTTTTTATACTCTGTCATGGGACAGCAGGAAGCAGAACAGAGCTACGTTAATTTTGCACGAATGATCAGAATGAAGAACATCATGTGACTTTATAAGCACAGTGGGGAGGCTCCACTAGATTCCTCATATTAGGCTAATAACAAAAGCTACACATTTTTTGACTAGCAGGTGTCCTTGACCTTAGTCAGCTTTAATTTGTAAACATCCTTTCTACAGCTGTGTGAGCTTTGAAGTGCCCAACTTCTCATCACTATCCAAGAGTTGACTTCAGAGCTTTCCTCTGTTCATCTTTGGACTCCTCCAGGAGCCTGACAGTGCCAGTCAAATTCTACATTCTTGATTTGACACCCTCATTGTTGGACTTGTGCTGCCTAAAGGAGGAATGATTATTCAGGGTCTTCAGATTGGTAGAGAGCATAGATAAGATAAGATACTTACACTGTTGCACTGTGTAGTGTGAAAATTGTTTCCAAACTGGAAATCCTTTCTGTATATAGAGACTCTGACCCATGATCTTCATCACAGTCTGTGAGGGACAATTCATGGCTGTCTCGTTTTTCATGTCTTTTAAACCACAGAGGGCAGCACTAATGTATTCCAAATTATCCTGCTTACTCTGGACCACTTTTATTCTCAAATTCAGTTCTGATTTAAGAGTGGGAAGGTATTACCATTGTGCCTGATAAGGAAAATATATTCCATCAGCTGGCAACTAGATTGTCGGGAGAATATAGCACTAACATCTTCTTGATACATATACTAAGTTCGGGAGAAAAGAACACATAGCTTTTCTTCTACAGTGCAGGTATTACATTGAAAGTGATATGCATCCAAGTCAGGAAGATGATGGACCCATATTTCCTGCATCAGCCTTTGGTCTTTTTCACTTCCTTTAGAATTAAGGCTATAGACACAACAATGAGAACTTCATCACTAACTTGAGTGACACCAGTGTAGTCTGCCCATGAGGGGAATGAATTTTGAAGGACTTACTTTGTTATACAACATAGCTTGGGTTGTTCAAGACTGGATCATCACAAACACAGGCAAAGACAAAGAAGTAAAAATGGCTTTACCAAGGCAATGGACTTCTAACAAGTATAGATTAATTTTTTACCGACTACACATTGTAGCAGGTCACAAAGTGGTCACTGAAGCGAAAATAAGCTTCTAATTTATACAGTTGTTGTGTTGTCTAACTTTGTAAGCAAAAAAACAGATTCTGCCTCCAGGACCCTGTTGCTGTAGAGCTGGTGGGTCCTCTCCTTCCACCACAATGTAAGCTCCTTGTTGGGGCACTTTTGGGTTTTGAATAATTGTTGATTTTGAAATGTGAGTGGCCCTCCAATCTCACTTTATTTTGCCAGTCTAAGGAAAGGGAAACTGCTTATAGCCACTGAAGTCAAAACATGGATTTAATAGGATTGCTTTTATTGACTGTCTCAGGATGCTGTCCCACCATGTGAAGGCAACTTGAACTCCAAATTGTCTTCAAGAAGCATAAACTCAGCGGAAATCAATATTGCATCGGATACACTAAGTGAACAGCTTCGCCGTGTGCTGATTTCCTCTCTCATGTTTCTAACCTGTCTTGGTGATAATAAAATTGTCATTTATTTTTCTAGCAATTGATCAGAAAAAAATAAATAAATAGCTTGGACTGTCTAAGTATGCCAGTTTAGACAATAACTATAATATAAGAATTTATGTCAGATCATGACTGGAATAGATTTGGCCTGGTTTACCAGAATTTGCTGATAAAATCATGGGTGGTTATCAAATCACCTGGTGGAAACTGTCACCAGCAAATTCATCTATTACCAGTGCTGTACCCAAACCACATTTAACACATTTACCTTGGCAGACGTTTCCTCTTTCTTCCTCCTTATGTAGCCAGTTGCAGCTCTAGAGGTCTGGGTTGTGACCTGGAAATCAACTGCTTGTGCTGATCCTGTCCCCAGATCTGCTTTCTGGCCCCTGGTCTCAGGACTGGTTGACAACTGTTGTGCTGCATAGCTCTGACTTGAATCTCAGCATCGCTCTGATGGAAAATAAAGAAATCTACTAAAGAATTTTATACTGGGAGTTCTGGGAAAGGAAAATTTAGAGTTAAGACCTGTGGGATCAGTTTTTGAAATGGATAAATCAGCCTTAATTTTTTCCTGGTTGTGTTATTTCAGAATCTTGGATGCTAATTCAACACACAAGAAACTGAATTTGTGCACACCCACTTATATCCCAAATCAGTTAAATCTGCAAAATGCCTATAGACATGTATTTCTGTGCAGCAAGTCAAGTGTGAATCTAAATGATATAATGCATTTTTCATGATGAAGTTCATAAACAGATCTAAGAGCAAAACTCTCTTGTGGGATTGTCTGGTATGTAGATGTGAAGTTGTAGTGGTCTGTTAAACATTTGAGATCAAAAATGTTTAAATGTAATTGTTCTGTTGCATTTATCTGTCCAAATTTTGAATAATTCTTTAATGTATTTCAGATGCAATGTCAGAAAATTTAGAGAAGGATATTAACATGAAGAACTGAGAGATTTTTACAAGATACAGTAAAAGAAAGAAAAGCTGTAGGCTGTTACAGTGTTATGAAGGTTCACCCGTCAGTTCATGAAGTTCTGTGGGAAAGTGAGTCTGTAAGGACGAAGACCATGTATCTCTAAGCCCATGTTCCAGAAAATACATGTTTGTATTTTAGTAATTCTGACAGAAACCATGACATCATCCCTGCTGGGCAAAGCAATATTTGTAACCTCTTCACACAGACTGTCCCTGGAGGTTCCATTTTCCACATTGTTCAATTTGCACAAAATAGATGATACCAATTTCATCTTTTTTTCCTTCTGGGATCAGATGGTGCTTTTCCCTATGAGACAGCCATTTCTGTGAAAAGCAATTAGCAAATGGATATTGAAATTTTTTCAAATTTTTTCATGAGCCTTGAATATAGTCACTGATAATTAGGGCGGTTCTCCACTACAATGTGTTTGATAAAATTGTGTATTCTGTTTCATGATGTTCATCACTCAGCTGGGCTGAATTTGGTTCTCACTTTCCACCGAACAAGCTCCCTGAAGTTTTGTCCATACTGCAGCCCCATCTGCCCTTGGTTCTATATGACTGGAAATTTGTACTCAGGTGAAGCACAGTATGTTATATATACAGCTATATGTTTTTAAGACACATTAAAGACTTTTAGCTATTTTAGCCACCTTCCATTCTGCGGATCCTATTTGTGACTGATTGCCCTCAGGTGAGTTGAATACAAGCTGCTAGAACTGCTCTGAGCGCCTGCCCCACAGGATCCCTGATGTGTCCTGGATCTTCCTCATGCTTTCTCCACTGTACATCAGCCCAGGTGTGGCTAGGCAGTGGAAGCACAATACAGATTCTCCTTTGATGGTGGTACATGAAACCTGCATGTGCAGTTCAACTTGTACCATGTCTGATCATGAGCACCATGTTGCTTTATTACATGGGCTCTAACATGTGCAGAAATATGGTATATAAATATAAAAAGAGTACTCAGCTCCTAGACAAATCCTTAGATGGTGTATCATGGCTGATTATCGTAAGCCGTGCGTTTACATCATCCTGACAAAATGTTCTTTCTTACTATGCTGGAATGAAAGGATACATCCAGCCTTCACATATGGGGTGCATATGCTGTAAAAAGGGCAATTTTGCTGAATCGGCTTCGTTGAGCAAATTACTAAGGCATGACGCTGATTATCTAAATGGGAATGCTAGCCTGAAAATTAATAATGTAACTTTACAGGCTCATTTGCTGCCCAGGTGAATTTCACTAGAGGGGCTTCAAGCAGTGAAAGTGCACGTGCATGTGATATATAAAATGCACCTGTTGAAATAATGTTTCTTTTCCTGCATGTTATATTACAGAGGCATAGACTAATTTCACTTTTAAAAATCCTACTCCAATTTAAATACCTTTCCCCCCCCCCCCTCTCTCCTGTTGATCTTAATAAAAATATTTTCATTGAGCAAACTGATTATTAGGGGAACAAATAAACTGCCCATAGTCAGGAGTACATATATAGCACTTTTCATCCATACATCTCAAAGCAATTTGCAGTAAAAGGGCATGTATCCCAATCTGCACATGGTGAAACCAGAAATTCAGAGACCCAAGAAGAACGGAATCACAGAAGACTTAAAATATAGTGCTGCTTTTTTTCAAGCATTGCTTTTATATAGTAGGTGTAATGTCTGTGCACAAATGCTATCATGTGAATGGAGTCCTTTTAATGTGTGATATGTATGGCCAGTGCTGGGAGGAGTAAGAGAAACAGGAAAGAGTGAATGGTTTTTGCTTAAGTTTTGATTTCTGTGAGACAATCCATTCCTTCCTCCTTCAGTTCCTCTTTATGACTGTCACACAAGACTGGTAAGAACAAATGGATTGCTGTCAGCGGTCCGTAGAAATGAAAGGGTAGTGGAACAAATTATTTTTCCACTTGATCTTTGAAAATAATTAATGCTAAAATTTTATTGCAGTATATACTTCTGTCGGTCTTTTATGGAAATTGTAATGCATCATGTATGATTTGAATGACAGATATCGGTCCATTGCATTAATGTTTTCATTGGTTTCTCCTCAAGGCTGATACTTGCCATTTCTGACAGTTGCAGGGTCACCTCGGCATGCAGAAAAGGCCCCATCTCATTGCCTATCCCAGGCTGGTAGAACAGCAGGCACGTGTTAGCGGATCCGGTTGTGGGCGGGCAGGTGGAGAGCAACGGGAAGTCACTGCTTGTTCTTGCACAGCCATTTGCTTCAGTTGCAAAGCTCTGTTAAATAAACAGCCTGTGCACCAAGCAGGAATTTCACTTGTACAAGGAGGCTTTTCTTTGAAACTTTCCAGGTGGGAATGTTTTCTAGTACAAGGCTCTTATTTAATGTTCACACTGCCCAAAGGCCACAGTCAGCACCTCTGTGCAAACTTCAGAAGACATAATCCCTGCCTTAAACACCTCATGGTCTGAGCATGCAGCCGTGCCTGATGTGGAGTGGAGTGAGCCTAACGGATGCCACCAAGGTGACAGGTGCCTGTCTTGCTAGGTCCAGTCACTTCCCTTATTAATTCAATGAATTTATTTATTTATTTTGGGTCTCTGGTGTCTGGCAGGCAAAAGGCAGGAGGCTGGAAACACCAAGAATGGGGACATGGAGCAGGAGAGCATTGCCAGTCAGAGACAGAAAATGAGGGCCAACATGGGAGAGGAGGTTGGAACAGAAACAATTCTGCCAAGAAAATAAAGTTCCTATCAGTTTTCTAGTTTCCACCACTTCTTTTCAGAGGCAATGACATCCAATGGAGTAGAGAACAAAGATGGCACATGTCTCTCTTCAGTCTTGTTTCGAATTCTTACTGATGATAACTTTTCTGCTTCCTCCTTTTTGGTGGTCTGAGATCTAAGGTCTTTTGGGAAGGCTGTGAAGAGCTAAGAGGGAGTCCAGAAGGACAAGATGGTTACAGTCCTATAGCACTGCAGGAATGAGGATCACAGAATCACAGAATAGCTGAGGTTGGAAGGGACCTCTGGAGATCATCTAGTCCAACCCCTGATAAAGCAGGTTCACCTAGAGCAGGTTGCACAGAGTCACGTCCAGGGAAGGAGACCCCACAGCCTCTCTGGGCAGCCTGTTCCAGTGCTTTTTTGCCCTCAGGATGGATAAAGAACTTCTTCCTCATATTCAGGAGGAACTTCTTGTGTTTCAGTTTGTGCCCATTGCCCCTTGTCCTGTCGCCAGGCACCACTGAAAAGAGCCTGGTCCCATCCTCCTGACACGCACCCTTAACATATGTGTAGACATTGATAAGTTCTCCTCTCAGTCTTCTCCAGGCTAAACAGGCCCAGCTCTCTCAGCCTTTTCTCATCAGGGAGATGCTCCAGCCCCCTCATCATCTTCACAGCCCCCCGCTGGACCCTCCCCAGTAGTTCCTTGTCCCTCTGAACTGGAGAGCCCAGACCTGGGCACAGCACTCCAGGTGTGGCCCCACCGTGGCAGAGCAGATGGAGAGGATCACCTCCCTCGACCTGCTGGCCACGCTTCTCCTAATGAACCCCAGGGTGCCATTGGCCTTCTTAGCCCTGGGGGCACGTTGCTGGTCCATGGGCAACTTGCTGTCCTCCAGCACTCCCAAGTCCTTCTCCGCAGAGCTGCCTTCCGGCAGGCCAGCCCCAGCCTGTACTGGTGTGTGGGGTTGTCCCTCCCCAGGTGCAGGACCCTGCACTTGCCTTTGCTGAACTTCATGAGGTTCCCCCCTCCCAGCCCTCCAGCCTGTCCAGGTCTGGCTGAATGGCAGTGCAGCCTCTGGTGTGTCACCCACTCCTCCCAGTTTTGTATCGTCACCAAACTTGGGGGATACGCTCTGTCTCTTCTTCCAGGTCGTTGATGAATAAGTTGAACAGGACTGGACCCAGCATGGATCCCTGGGGAACACCACGAGCTACAGGCCACCAGCCAGGCTCTGTGCTGCTTATCCACAACCCTCAGAGCTCTGCCATTCAGCCAGTTCTCAGTCCACCTCACTGTCCGCTCCTCTAGTCCACACTTCCCGAGTTTACATACAAGGATTTTTATGGGCAACAGTGTCAAAAGCTTTGCTGAGGTCAAGATAGACAGCATCCACTGCTCTCCCCTTATCTACTTGTAAAGACCTCATGTCCCTGGGCTAGTAGGATTAATTGTTAAATTTCCAGACTCTGGGAGATGTAAACATCTTTATGTTTACCCATTAAATCACATTATGACCCATTGCTTTATTAGCTAATCAGAAATTATTTCTTCTGCCTATAGTTTATTGTCTAGTGGAAGATGTCCCTGCCCATGGAAGGGGGGTTGGAACAAGATGGTTTTTAAGGTCTCTTCCAACGCAAACCATTCTATGATTCTATGATATTTCTCCTGCACATCTTCCATGAGGAATGTTATGCAGAGGTTTGGGCATGAGGCAAAACACAAAGAGATAAAGGAAGCTGAGATGGCAATGTGCCTCAGAGACCAAGTTGACCCTGGAGGCCACTGCCCAGCCCCGACTCCTCTGCTGAAGAGACAATGCATCTGTAGATAGAGTCTCCAGAGCTTCTTGAGCACCAGCTCATGCAGCTGGTTAGGGGACAGACACCTGGATGTAGGGCAGGCTGCCAGCCCAGCCCAGCATTAGCTCACCATCTTTACACTGACACCTATGAGACCTGGTTAAGGTGGCCCATACCAGTATTCCTGGATGATGTTCATGCCTTGGGGGTGGTCTTTGCCTACTTACGTACCTCCACTGCGCAGCTGTACAATAAGAAGCAGAGCACAGCTTGGTATCATCTGCTCCAGACCATAGCGGGCAGCCAGAGTAAGTGAGATTCAACCTGAGAAAGCTGCTCACCTCTTGGCTTTCCCTTTTTTTTCTTTTCTCTCTCCTCAGGTAGGGATTTTACTGGAGGCAAGTAAGAGGTGATAGAAAATAGTGAGGGCAGTCCAATGGCTCATATAAGGAGCTCCTTCATTACTGCACTGCTGAAAAATGTTACTGAAGTGGTCGGCTCCAGGGGGTATATAAGGATAAAGATCTTAGCTGGAAGTCTGCTTCCTTACCAGTTCCCAGAAATTAACAGAATTTAGGCAATAATCAAGTACATTCAGTACCGTATGTCAGAGCATATCACAACACACAGAAAAGGGGGCCTTGTTATACTACACGCTGCAGCGTCTGAGGCACTTCAGTTCAACACCTCTCCTTGCTTATTCAGATCACATCAGAGAAAGAGCAAAACGCTGCATCAGCTGGGGGCCAAAAGTTACTGGCAGCGGTTTCTGTGCAGTTCTTTCATGTGGGGAGGGTGTGGTGACCTGCTGGTGAAAGCACCCTGACAAACCTTGAAGACATGAGTTCAGCCTTAGACACAGATACCGTTTATCCCTCTCCCCTTCCCCTTGCACCTTCCCCAAGCATAAAAGAGCACCTGAGCACTGAGGGGTAAGGTGGTGGCTGCCTGGGTGGTGCCCGTCATCTTTCTCTCTGCAGCGTTGCCTTCTGAAACGGGCTCGTGTTTCCTGATGGGCTGTCTGGGCTCTGTTAGACTTTGACTCTCATGTTGTGCAGCACATTTTTTACAAGCGCTGTTGCAGTCTCCTATAGTCAGGACTGTCTGTAACTTCTCTGATATTTTTTAAGCTATCAGAGGAGCTGTTTTGTCAGGAAACTCCAAGCACCCAGGGGAAAATGGAGCTATAATTAGGCTCTTTGCTGGCAGCAGTTCTGGATGTTGGGATCACATCTGGGTTATGCCACAGTGGGACGGTGTTGGCTGGTTTTGTGGGGATTATATACTCTTAATTTCTGCAAATGTACCTCCATGTTGCACAACCAGCATAACCACCCCAAAATCTGTGTGGAACTGCTTTATGGTACATCACTGACAGACTGAATATATTGTGGCTGGGAAGAAGAGGCTGAAGGTAGTAATGGTCAGAAGACATATGGATGATCCTTAGACTTTATTTGGCATATAAAATTTTTAGAGTGAAAACAGGTTTTACTTCAAGGGTGATTTGTGTTCTCAGTGGAAACATCACCTACATAAATTCTGTTAAATAATTCTCCTCCAGGACAAGATCCCTGGTCCCGAGTCCAAGTTGCTTGTGCTCAGACTGCTCAGGGCATTTGATTCTTCCAAGTACCATTCCTTCTGCTTTGCACTTCATGCTGGGTCCCTGTAGGCTCCATGTGGTGGTGTCCTCTAAGGCAAAATTATGATTTTCCTTTTTTCCTTTTCATTTTATTTTTCCCCTACCAATGCAAAGTTTCCATGACAATGACAACTGTGCTGCAGCTTGTCAGAAATATGCTGTGGGATGTAAACAAGGGGTTACACTGCATGCCCTGAGATGTGGCATGAAGGTGCACAGCCAGCTGAAGAGCACTGCAAGCCTTTGTAAGGCACAGGGAAATGGACCTGCTGCAGCCTTATCTGTTGTAGGAAATTGGTTCAGAGGGGTCCTTAGTTTGAACTGTCTCCAGATCTACGAGTTGCATGCTTTTTTCTAGCTGGTTCACTGGAAAAGAGAACCAGGGAGTAAACCACCATTTAGGCGGTTTGTATGATTGGCAGTTTGGGGTCCAAAAAAGAACTGGGGAGCTCTTACTTGAAGATCCATGTAGGATGATATGGGTACATTTATCCTGTGCACCAGGCAATGATTCAGATATCCTGCAGGTGAGAGCTGGCTTGAGCTGCCATGTTCACTGTGCAGCGTTGCCTGGGCATCCCTGTGAAAGCGGTATGTGAGTGGCAGCATCTCTTACCTCTGTCTTGCTGCTGTGCCTGCCTGGTTTCTGTGCTCAGTGGTAGCTCTGGGTATATATGATCACAGGCACTCCCTCAGCTTAACTAGTCGTTCAGACTCAATAGAGAGATGTAAACCCAGATATATTGGGCCAGAGCAAAGAGCAGTCTAGCCCAGTATTTTGTCTTGGATTGTGCCAAATGGGTGCAGCTATGAAACTATAGAAGATATGGCAAAAATTGATTCTCTAATGTCCTCCCAGTCTTCAACAATTTACAGCCCATCATTCTGCCAAACCAGAGGCACCATCTGTATATTTAATTGCCTTTGATAGATTTCTTTTCTATGAATCTCTCCAGTCTCCTTGTAAAGATACGTGATCTTTTGGCACCTGTGACATCCACGGTGAGGAGCTCTGCACATTAAACAGCTTCTGGTGCACGGAAAAATGTTCTTCATTTGTTCTGAACCTGCTTCCAGCTAATTTTATTTTTTATCCTCTATGTCTCCTGTGTATTCAACAGGCAGTGTATATTCAATATGCTTTCATCCTACCCCTGATTTTCTAGAGTCCCATCAAATCCCCTTCTGGCTGCCTTTTTCCAGGATGAAGATTGTCACCTCTCTTAGGCACTATTTGTACAGAAGCTGTCCTGTGCAGCTTGAATACCTTTTAATATCTTTTGTCATCCTTTTCTGAACCTTTTCCAATCTATTTTATCTTTCTGTGTCTAGGATGTCAGGAGACCACATGACACAACTTTCAGGACACATGCATAGACACATGCAGCGGCAGAGTGCTTTGCTTTTTCGTAGAATTCTTAAAACTTATTTTTCTGTATAAAAGAACATGGCACTGAGATAATATATTCATGGTTATGGGAAGTGATCATCCACTGGTGAGGCCGCATCTCAAATCCTGTGTCCAGTTTTAGGCCCCTCGATACAAGAAAGGCACTGAGGTGTTGGAATGTGTCCAGGGATGGGCAACAGAGCTGGGGAAGGGGCTGGAGCACAAGTCTGATGAGAAGCAGCTGAGGGAACTGGAGAAAAGGAGGCTGAGGGGGGACCTTGTTGTCCAACACACTTCAAGTTATACCAGGGGAGGTTTAGATTAGACATTAGGGAAAAAAAATCACTGAAAAGGTGGTCAAACATTGGAACAGGCTGCCCAGGGAAGTAGTGGAATCACCATCCATGGAAGTGTTTAAAAACCACGTAGATGCGGTGCTTAGGGACATGGTTTAGTGCTGGACTTAGCAGTCCCGGGTTAATGGTTGGACTGGATGACTTTAAAGGTCTTTTCCAACCTAAATGATTCTATGATTCTATGGAACTACCCAGTTGCAAGAAATCTGCTGTCTGCTCTCAAGAATTGGAAGAATCCTGCCCCCCACTCAAATTAGTTTAAAATGTCCATTGCAAAATATTATTTTGACACAGAAAATGTGAGATAATTTGCTAGTAACTTCACATTTCTTGTATAATAGAACCAGATGTCTCAGGTAGAAAAGAAAATGACCAACACTAAACAGTCACCAGTGTAAAACTACAAATTGCCGGAGTGTAGATACCTTGCAACTGAGGTTAATCAAACAGCAATTAGTCAAAACAGGTTTCCCTGATCATGTTTCTCTCATCTTTTTCTAGGCGTATAAACTTTTGAAATGATTTGACTTGAAAAGGGGTGGTCTCTGTGGTGTTAAGATGTCAACTTATGACACATGGTTTTCCAACAAAGGCTCTTTATTTTAAACAGATGTACAGAAAGTGCAAAGAATAAACTCACAGACACTGGTTATAGAAGTGGGCAAAATACTGGTATGGCTCCTCTGAGTAGCTTCAGAACTGTTTGTCAGAAATCCTGAACTCGAAAGCTCCATTTCTGTTATTTCTGCCTTTCACACTCTTACCACAGCAGGTCAGATGAAGATGCTTGATGTTGGGGCATATTTCCCTGTATTTTGCAGAAACCCATTTCTTGGTGATGGGAATGCTCTACACATTTGATGACAAGATGTAAAGGAATGAAGCTGGGTTAATTAACATTGATAATATACAACTGTGGGTTGGCTTCAGGGGTGGTGGGTTGGCCAAGAAGTGGTTGAGAGCCAATGAAGAGAGCAGCCGAGGAAGAAGCAGAGAGGGGAAGAAGCAAGGGAAGAGATTGCAGCTCTGGATGAGGTGAGATGAGGAGAAGGCAGTAGAGGGACCGGCACGAAGAGTGTGCTGGTATGAGATAGTAAAAGACCTTGTTGCAGCCGGCTAGTTTGGAGAGCGCTGCGACAAGAAACTGATTTTCAGGGGTGGCCGTGCAGATCAATTTGTGTCATGGATGAAGACAGAAATCCTTTGGAGGGTAACCATGATCCAGTGGTGTTTATTTGTCCTCAGAAGGACAGAGGTACCAGGGCTACATTTAACTCAGCTCGCTGAAGACTGTGTATAAGCCTGTGGTGGTGCAAGCCTCACTGGTAGCTGCACAAGCTACGTCAGGGTGTTTGCCAGGAGGAAGTTTGCCAGTGTTGCTTGTTGAATGCCAGTGCATGGGGCTACCAGCTGCCCTTGAACCTCAGGTTTGCCATGGGGACACCCCTGCAAGTGGGGACCTCTGGGGTAGACCTACTCCAACACACTCAGCGGAGTGCCTGTTTTGCCCATGATCTGTGCCAGCTGGTGACAGAGCAGGAAGCTGAGTAGCCGTATTAACAAGGATGCTCAACCTGACGCAATAAAGCCCTGCTGAGAAATAAGGTATAATAACTCAGAGCCAGCATTAAGATAATGTGGCTACAGGGCTTCTGGGCTGCAGCTGGCTTGCATCCGGCTGGCTCGCAGTACACACAGCACAGCACACACAGCTGCTGCCATTCTTTGCACACCGCTTGTATAAAAGATCCTCCAAAAAGCTCAGAATTAGCTAAAGCTCATTGTAAGAGCTCTAATCACAGCTAGTTATGGTCTGGCTTTGAAAGAGCCCTGCTAGTTTCAGCTCGCAATCTCTGGGCACTAAAGACTCCATCTTTTCAGATATTTTCAACCTTTCCCAAGGGGCGGGGTCCAGTTATCTTTCATCCACAGGACAAAGTTCTGCTGAGGAGTTTTGAGTCAGCTCTATATGTGGGTTAAGTCCACGGGTATGTGCTTCATGCTATCAGTTTGTGTAATAGGAGCTTTGCTGTGTTCCCTGGTAGATGTTATCTCCACTGCAGGAACAGGTAAACTGAGGCAGGAGTGGGTAACTAGCATGGTGAATCAGTATGAGAAAGGGGAATTTATCTTGGATAACTCCAACTTTTCTCTTACCTTCCAGGCTGTTTATTGAGCGTGAGAAAGAATAAGGCTGTTCAATGGACCGTTTGAACTAATCTTGAAAGTCTACTTTAGTCAGGTACGGTATCATTAATACTACTATTGACACACATTAATACCTTAAGAGTCCTCCCAGGTTGTGCTTGCTTATTAAACACAAAGTTCAAAGCAATTCCTATTGCAAGAGACCTCACAATCGAGGCCCCAGCTCTGCATTACAGCCTGCATGGAAGGAGGTACTGCCTGCCCAGGTAGCTGCACATACCTGGGAACTGGGCACACGTGGACTCTGAGAGAGGGACTGGTTTGTGGCTACAGCCCCATCAGGAAGATTTTGAAAAACAGGTGTTGAGAAGCAGCAAATGCAGTCTGTGCAGAGAAATAGGTAGGAAATATGGGTAAATGAGGACCATCTACACCTCTGACACAGCTACAGCAACCTGCTTTGTGGCTCCTCACTGCTTCTGAGCAGTTTGGAAGCTTTCTAGGTGGAGAATTTATCAATTGCTCTTTTATATATAAGCTAATGTAATTTATAAAATATCATATGGTTTCTGGGTGTTTCGCAAAAAGAATTGGTAGGTTTAAACACTTTAAATAAGCTCTTTATTTCAAGATATCTCCAGCCTTTGTGGTTCTCTACAGAAAGCTTGTGTTGAGAGCTCAGAAAGTCTGGCAGCATCTAAAATTATCAGACAGATTTGAAATATTGGCTTATAAAGTTTTGGCTGTGGTTACATGGCAAGTCACTGGCCAAGCCAGGAACTGGCCTCTGGTGTAAGCCGCAAATTGCCCATCTAGAAAATCTGGGACACGTTCTGCAAAGAGCAACTGCCATTTTATTTCCCTGCTTAGAAGGTGATTGATTAGAGGAAAGGGGACTTGGAGGGCTGTAGACTCAGTTTCTTCTTCCCCTCTGCTCCCTTAGTATTGCCCAGCTCCAAGTGCCTTTTCCTATTTTCATTATGTGATTGCACTGGACGGCTTCTCCCTGCTGCTGGGAGCAGGGTCATGTCGCCGCAGCCCAGGGCCAGCACTGCTGTTGCTTTGCCTATCTGAGGGACCGTTACCCCTGGGCAGCTGCTCAGACCACCAAGTCCAGGCTTTCGTGTGTGTGTCCAGCCCCGCTTCTCCAGCCCATGCAAACTTTTAACGAGGCAGAGCTGAAGAAGACGGCACCCAGGTGACAGTGATGGTGACATGCCAAGGGCAGATTGTCCTGCTAGTGAGTGCCAGCTAGGTGTGTCACACCTTGCTGGAGATCAGCTAACACCCAGCCAGCAGCTTGGTCAGACAGCTTCTCCCCAGGCGAATGCTTACAGCTGAGAGGGATCGTGTTGACCACGTTTGTAATTGATTCAGTACCGTTGTGTGACAAAACACAATAGCTTTGTATGAAGCTTTAATATAAATCTCTTGCACTAGCAGAGCCTAGTAATTGAATCAATATACAAGCGAGGCTGGAGAAGCACGATGAAAAAGTTTGGTTCCAGGTTAAATGTGAAACAGATGTTCCCCGACCCTCTCCCCTTCCAGCCCGGCTGCCTCTCCCTTTGTCCCTGCCAACTGCAGACATGAAGTGCTCCTAGTTAAAATGAGAAAGAAAAAGAAAAAAGGGAAAAATAAAAAGCCATTGCACGATTCTTTGGCAGCATTAATGACGAGTTGTTGGTAGTTGAGAGTAAGGCATCCCATTTGTCAGGGAAAATGGCATTGACTCTGAAAGGGCCGGGAGGGGGTGGGTATGGCTGGGTGTGAGGTGATGAAGGAGGCAGGCAGAGCCCCCTGGGAGCTGTTCCTCTCATCCAAGGTTTGCAGAAGGGTTTGGGGAACCAGTGGTGGCTGTGTCCAGCACCACAGCAGCAACATGCAGAGACCAGGCTCTACAACTCCTGCAGACCTTCCCAGGGACCCAGGACAGCACTAGGACATGAAAGAGAAGCCACCGTGGAGTCTTCTGGCATGAAGATCTCCTGTTGTGGCTCTACCAGAAAGCACTAGAGGTGCAGGGGGACTGAGCTCACTGCACAGAAGATGGACTCTGGCATGAGTCCAGTGATGCTGCTGCCCAGGATGGGGGCAGGATGCATCAAGGAAGGTGTAGTTATCAGCGATGGCTCCCCTTTTGGGAAGGTGTGAGCAGATGAAACTGCCCTCCCTGCCAGCATCCACAGGTGTGAGCAGAAAACCTGTGCATCACATTTTGGGTATCCAAGAAGGACGTTGCTTTGAACTAGGAAGTGCTCACTGGGTTTTTGTAACATCTCCAACAGCACAGGAGGAGCCAGTGTAAAAGTGATGGTTGGGTAATCTCCTATTCCCTGTTTCTGAGTGATACAGTCAGTCTTGGTAAAGTGGTGTCAATACCTGCTAGATATTCCCCAGACTGCTTTACTTGGCCAGACGAGGCTCATTTGCTCTTAGATTTCTCCTTGTCCGAGTAGGTCTCAGCAATATTTATTTTCCCTGGTTCCTTCTGTAGCCCAGGATCAATCTGTGCCACCATTGCCACGGAGGTGAAATGTCAAAGCCCTGCCAGCCCTTGTGTCCAAGGATTAGGGCTGACCCACTGCCCCTTTAGTTCCCTCTGGTGTTTCTTTTTTCTAGTCAGGGCAAATTCTCCATCTATGGTAGTGAAAGCACATGAACACACACCTCTTTGGGGTGAGATCCAACTAGCAGCTGCTCCTTACCCTTCTTAAACTTGCTTTACTCTGCTTAGACCTACACACGACTCATGGCCTGGAGTAATGCACATGAAACCAGTCTGTCCTCAGTTACCATCCAGGGATCAGGGTAGGTCTGCTTTGCCCTTAAGGCAAGTTATTTTCCTTGTCACAGTCTCTTGCTCATAGAGAATGATACCACCCTACAGCAGTGGGATATTGACTCTGGGTATTATACCTGTGATTAGAGTAAGGTGAAATGCCAGTATTTAGGAATTTAATGGGGTAGGGCAGTGGGAGCAAAAAGCCAGCATAACACCAGTGAGTGGTGAATTACTTTATATATAAGCAGATTGAATGGAACGAGATCATCACCCAAACTTTATCTCCCTGGAAGGTGAGCAATTCTCATTTCACATTATAGAAGAAGGAAAAGACATAACACTGTTACTTAAGTAAGCAACACGTTTCACCACTTTTTGTTGGATGATTTGTGTACTGAAACATGAATGGTTCATACTGGTGTTAGACTGATCACAATCAAAACTCCTTTAAAAATACGTCTTGTGTCTTCCATGTGCACTCTGGCTGAAAACATGGGACCTAGGAAGAGCACCCTAAATCATTTATCACTGCTGTTCTTATTTTGCTTGTTTGAATGCAGTTTCAGACCCTTATGTCTCCCCAAGGAAGTTTATTCCAATGTTTTCCCCATTGTATTCATGGACAGTTTATAATCATTTGCTATTCTGCCACCACTGACGTTTATCTTAAAAAAAATTGTGGGTTTGGTTATTTATTTATTTATTTGCTCTCTGTGATATTTTTACAAGGAACTGTCACATCTTTTCTAAACCTGCATTTGGTGAAGGTAAAACGAAAGGCTTCATGTGCTTCTGTATCGTAATATGAACTCATCTTTCCTGAAAACAGATGTTTATCTGAGCAGAGAACTCCATTTAAGCTCTCACCAATGCCATACAAAATGTTAATGAGTCTCTGAACCTGATGGTAATGCTTTGTCTCTTGTAGACTGCTGCATTTTTCTTCCACATTTGCTTTTCTCTATTGCATTTTATAAAAAACCATGTTATTCTGATAGTTCATAGTTTTCTTAGGACTTAACAGAACATCAGGATCTCTTTTGTATCATTTTCACTTATAATCCCTCCAGATTATGACATCAGTGTCAGACTATGTGTATGAGACCTTGCAGTAACATCTACCTGTTATGTAATTTCTCTGAGTCTAGGGCACAAGTGTATCCAGTGAGATATTCTAGGCACCTTCTGTATTGAAGACGGATTCCCAGCTTTGTGTCTATGGAAAATTTTGTTAGTATTCTCCCACTTATTTTAGGTATGGATCTGATCTAATATGTCCAAGGCTGGTCCTTCAAGAATACTACTAACAACATTCCTTTTCAGAACAACCCATGTTTTATCAGTCATCACCATCCTGAAATTTTTTTATTAAATTCCTTGTTTGAAATAAAGTTCCCTACATGGCAAGGTATATATTTTCCTTCTAAAATTGCTATCTGTATTTTCTTCACCTAGAAAATAAACCATTTTATTGAAGAAAATCATCAGATTTGTTTTTAACATTCAACGTTTCATAGAACCATGTTGTATGTCATCCTTTCTTTCAGTCACTTAGCTCCTTTTCTTCATGATTTTTCTACTATGAGTGCAATTTACCATTGAAGTCAGACTACCAAATCTATAGTTGCTTAGATCATATTTCTTTTATTTCTTGAACACTAGCAAGAGGTTTCCTACTCTCCAGTCATATGTTAGTGTCCTTGATTTCATGAATCTGTTAAATATCCTTGATGCTGGACCTGCATTTTGTGTGATTATTTTCCTGTGTTCCTCCATGGAGACTATTTGCCCTCTCCACACCCAACTGGAGTTTATCAAGATGTCTGAAGTTAGTGTCTGTCCCTGATACGGTGCTTTCCTTTTCCATCCACATGCTCTGAATAGTCGTTCTGACTTTGTCATCATACTCTGTATCATCAATCATGTTGAAAATTGAGGTAAACTGACATTTACAGCAGGGCTGCTAAGATTATCTTCCATTTCAATCTCTATCCATACTGCTACACTGTTTCTTGTTTTTCTTCCCTTATTTTTAATTCTGGTTTTTATTTGGATGGATAATGGAGCTTTCATTATTTATTTTAATATCTCTGGAAATTCTGGTTTGACTTCTGTTCTGGCAAAAGGTGTTGTGCTTGTGGAGCTTTGACTCTGTCATTCTGCACACAAAAAAAAGTGTGAATCAGTTAAGAAGAGATCTGAAATAATAAACTGCAGTTTCTAAAAACCAAGGACACAAAAGTATCCAGCTCTAAGAATGTCACAAACAATAAAAACAAGCATGTCTCAAATCAGAGTATATAATCATCCCGTGAAAATCACACATCTACTAAGACACTAAATAAATAGGTTTCCAGGATTCTGGGCATAATGATATACATCTGGAATTCACTCAGCAAGATCAGAAAGCTGCTTAAAATGCTCTGCAGAGAGAAGAGAGGAAGTCCACCACAGTCACATTTTGCAATATCATCACAGTTGCAGTATCTGTGAACAGAGTGCTTCCCCATATGATCAGTAAAAAGCTGATTTTACATCCCCAAATACATCTGTAAATAACATATTTAAATAACTGGCCTCACCAGTGCTGAGTGCATGGAAAAAATCATTGCCCTTGTCCTGCTGGCCACACGATTGCTGATACAAGCCAGGATGCTGTTGGCCTTCTTGGCCACCAGGTTCCTCCCTTTAGGGTGTAGCATCAAACAAAACCTCTCATTCAGGTGTCTAAACTTTAAACCCTAAAATCCTGATCAGTACCTGTTACCATTTTTTCAGACATCCTCAAAGAATACCGTATAATTTTTTAGTAAACATACTAATAAACATTAGTTAATGCATACAAAACCTGCTGCGAACACAATTGATGTATGTGGCATTTGGAATACTCTGAATATCTTTCAGACAAAAGCTGTTAATTAGAAACCCAGCTGCTGTTCCTAAGACAGATGTCTCATGAAGTTCGATTTAATACTTACACGACTCTGCTTTAGCACAGAGTACCCCATGGTTTTTTCCTCAGAGATGATTTTTTAGGCTGAGCCATGCTGCCTTAATATTTTCTGTGTGTCACCTGGGCTCTACAGAGCTAAGGCAAACAGCATCCCTCCACAATGTTCAAGACCTTATCAGAGATGTAGACATCTCTGTGTCCAGCCACCTTCTAGTCCTTCTCTGGCACCAGGCAGGCTGTCAGCATTTGTAGAAGCAGAAGTCTCTACTGCACGTCAAGACTAACCTGTTCTTCCCAACAAACCCATGTCTTGATCTTGTATGCAGTGTTTTTAACCTTGACATTCTTCAACAGCCTCTGCCTCATCCTCTGGTTTGTGTGGGAGGGCAGCAGACACCTCGTTGTCACGCGTGTGAGTTACAAGCATTGCTCAAAGGTTTCATATTTCCAGGCTGACATAGGAAGACACTCCAGAAATTGACCTGGATTTCAAAATAAATGGGAGAAGTTTCCTGCAGAGCAATTTCTGGAGGTCTTACCACCTGAAAAAAGCATGCTACTGGGTTTGTCCACATTTTCAATTCAACCTGATTACTTGCCTTAACTTTCAACCTGCTAACAAAGCACAGCAAATGAGCCTTATATGATTCACATGGTGCTTTTCTAAGCATCTGTTTTAAATCGCCTATCGGAGATTCTGAGACACAGTCCAAAGTTGGCAAGGTGGCAGCCAGAATCCCATCTCACTAATTAATTGGCTTAGAGCACATGGGTGGATGTGAAATCATTCGCATGCAGCGTTTCTCAGAGCTTTTGTGCCTGTCTGCTTTCCAGGCTTGAGCTCAATGGATTTACAGGAAAAGCAAATGCAGCAGCTAACACTCACTCAGGGCAGCACGCCACGGTGGTACCGGTCTGCAGGGAGAATCTTGGCTGGGACACTGGGTTGTCCTGAGCTAGTGGAAAACTAATCATTGCCAAGAGATGTGGAAAGCAGTGTTTTTATCAACTCCGAGCAGGCAGAGAAGGAGTAATTGAGAGATTTTTGTAGCTGAGGCACTTCCCATGGAAAGCTGGTGTTCCTGCTTCAGACTGTTAACATTGCCACCAAACTGGCACGAGGAAACCCCCTTGGTGTCAGGCTCAGAACTGACTTAGGAACCACAGGAATCCCAGTCCTGGGTCTTCTTTCACTTGACCTGCAGCCACTGCAGCACTAGGATTACCTCATAACACTTCAGGAAATTTTGGAGCTTTTTCCTGTGAAATGTCTCACTGTTACCATCTCCACAATTCAAGCTAGATAGCAACTAAGGTGCCTTCCTATACATACACTCTGATAACTTCCACCAGATGACCATAGGCATTTTCAAAATCTTATTGCTATGTGCATGGATCTGAGCAAAAATGATAAATATATTTATTTTCAATGGCATGAAACAGCAACTGGGAAAAAATATTTAAATTAATAGTGTTTGTATAATATTCAAACCTCTGCTGCTCTTTCAGGAAATGAGAGCACCTGTATAAACATTTGATCTGGAGAAGTTAAAGGTCATGTTACCACTACGTAGTCCATGGCCTCTGAAGGTTAAAATATCCTTTTACAAACAAAATATCCTTGCCTTGAAGAGGTTGGGCAGGTATTCCCTTGGCTGCTGTTGCAACCTTTGGCCTCAGTCCTACAAACACTTACACACATGCTTAATTTTAAGCATGCAAGTATCTCTACTGTACAGCTCTGAGAGGTGTGATGAGGCTCCACTTATTAGTGTTGTTGGGTGCTCTGATGTTAAGATGTTGAACACTCAATGCTTGCCAGTTGCCTGGTTATTGGGGTTGCTGTAGACCCAAAACAAGACAAGGCAATCCAGACTCTCTGTAACTTGAAGAAACCTCCCAATTAGTTCTGTGATGGAGCTTCAAAACTATTGACTCTTTCAGCAACCAGTTCCCACAGGAGCTTTTCCCTAATGTGCCTTCTCAGGCTGTCAGCTCTTTAATTGAAACACAAAGTACTGTACTCAATGAAGTAGCCATTTTATGATTAGGCACTGCGTTCTTACTTTATATTTGGTATTTCTATGTTCTCTCTTTGTAAGTTACTCTTGAGGTGTTTGTTTTAGCTTCTAGCCGCACAGAAGCAGCTTTGCAACAGCTCTACTAATATTCTTGGAGTGGTATTTTTCAGATGCCAGAGTGATTTAAGAGTCCAGTTTCTAAGTGGCCTGGGTGCTAATGCATCTAATTTGAACCTTCAAACCGTATTTGAAGTCAGACGCTTTGAGAATATCTTTGGATGTGATCGACCTCTCGGTGAGTATTTTATTCCTCTCAGATAATGTTTTGTAATCCTTCTGGTTACATTTCAGATGCTTTATACCATCTTGTTTGTATCTTCTTCTATAATTTGTATTTCCTCTTACACGTGACAATACTACGACTACGACAGCTTACCAGAGTTCCTGGAATCAAAATGTTTGTGATACCTATGCTGAAGTTCACACCATTGCACCCAATATAAGTTGAACTTTCCAAAGGAAAGCAAAGGTCCTCAGCAATAAAACTTGTCTCCTGGTACAGAGCGGCTTCATGGTGTTAACCAAGCTATGCAGCTGAGTGTAGGTCAGAAACAATGTAGTTCATTTTAGTGGAGAGATAAAACTCACAGATAAGGTCATTCTCCCGATATTTGTAAGACCCCACTCTGATGCCTGAGACCTCATATCACCCTTATGTCATCTGTGATTCAAAAGGGCGTACCAAACGTCTGTAGTGGGTTTCAGATGGGTGCCCACACTGGGGCTGTCTCCAGTAGAGTCATATGCCATCAAGAGATTTCTGCTTTGACCGTATTTAAGTAATTTATCAGAACAAAAGAAACTTTTCTGGTAAAATGCCTGGGTATGGTTTCTCACTTTTTGGTTCCTAGGTGGATTGAATTTTTAAAGGTCATGTTGGCCGATTGTTTTAGTGCTGGCTGGGGTCCAAGTGTCTCCGTTGCTGAAGCAGCTGGGCTATCAGTGCTGGATGCTGCAGTTGCACTGGTGGAGAGCGGAGGTAAGGTGACAGGCTTAAATGCTTAGTAAGATGCTGCTAGGTGGGAAGGAGATGAAGGGCAGCTGCTCTTAACATTGCTGGTAAGCTGCCTCTGGCTGTTGCTGTCCTCCCCTCCCTCTGCCATTAACATCTGCATTATTTCTAAAGGACTGATACTTCAGTATAAAATGTACCAGTGGCGTGAACTCGTCCTGGGGCTCTTTGCATCTGTTACTGCACATTCAGGAATGATCTTGCTATCTCTTTTGTGGTGTCTCTCATTGCCAGAAAAAAACCAAACCAACAACAAAACAACCCAAACCCAGACTACTCTGGCTGACTGCAAACATCTGCCTTTTTTAGTGTCTCACTGAGGCAGTTGACCTTCATAGCTTCACATTGAGCTTACTGGTGCAGTGAGGATCATGCTGGTTCCTCCTTTGATATCTGGAAGGGGTAAAATCAATTTCTTTGCCCTCTGGGGCATAGTTACATTATTTGCATGGAGATTCCCTTCAGCAAGTGGAAGAGTATGTCTCCAAAGAAGCAATCCGTTCCAGTATTAGCTGAATTTTCTAGTTTGTAAGAGTCTGGCAGTGAAGATTTCCTGTAATGCTATGATTTGCATCTCAAAAGATGCCAGATTTAACTGCCACATACATATCTCAGTTTGAAAGGCACAGGATCTCCTGATCATAATGTCTAAAAGAGAGAACTATGATTTCTTGTCCTCTTTATGTATGTATTCCTTGCATTTTTCTGAGGTTCAGGCATGAGCTGACAAGATACACATTCTTAGAGGACAACTTTCCTTTCCTGGATGTCGTGGTTCAAAAAAACCAAACCCATCTAGTTCAAGTCTATAAACCCAGGAGTTGTTTAGGTTTGCTAGTGTTTTAACTGTCTTACAGATTTTTTTACTTTCTTTTAGCTAGACAGACTTAAAAAATGGAAGTTAAGCTGATCATTTATTGAGGTTGTGAGAAAAAAATAGTTGCGAGAGACACTGATGTAATATATATATATATATATGAGAAAATGTTAAGGGGGGGAAAGATACATTTTTAACCTTGAAATTTATTATGACTGACAACAAATACCTGAACTTCTGAAACTTGAGAAACCTTGAGAATTACAGAATTAATAGGTCTGCTGGTATTTCTCATCTTCTGCAGAATTTAATCTGATCTTTTGAAGACCTTGCTTACAGAAGTAAAAAAAAAAACCCAAACATTGTAGAAGCCTTGAGCACCAGTTTTCAACAGTGAAGAGACAGAAAAGGAGAAAAATAAGTACAAGATTATACTTGCAACTTTTTGTATGTTAACATTTGTCTCAGTGGTGACAGATCTTGCCTTCCTTTTGTAAATTCTGCTCAGATGCCAACATAAAGGAGTAGAGAAGCTGCTCTGTGCATATACATGTTGTCCCTGCAGGACCAAAAAAGGCAGCAATGAGTTGGGAAGCAGATATTTATGGATATAGAAGGTTAGCTGGAAAGTCAATAACTCAAGCCCACTGTTAGGGATGTGTTTGTGCCCAGCTCGTTGGCCAAGGCCATGCCTGACTGACACAATTTAATCCTAAAGACTAAGGATGTTTAAAGTATGTAAGTATGCATAAATGACATCTGATCCTCCTGGTGTTTCCAGACCATTGGATTGAGAACAATAAGGCAGATCAAGCTGTTAGGCATTATGGAAACCTGCTGCTTTTTTCAAGTCATAGTACTATCTCCCTGTCATTTGGTGGACAGGACCACAGGGAGTCATTATTGTCATGTAGTGATTGAGAGGGAAAACCTGCTCTTCATTAAAGTGATGTGGAATGAATTTTGTGGGCAATGATATATTTGTCATTGGTAACTCCAGCAGCTTCTCTCTCTTTTAGTGACAATGGTGCCTTAAATAGCTCTAAGCCACAAAGCCCTCGAGAGCCAACCCACACCAGCACCTGCTGCTCCAGCACATCTTTCCAGGTACACCAAGTCCTACTCATGAATAGCTGGGCACTGCTGCACTTTATTTTCCTGTTTGTGTTGTCTGGGTGCTATTTTCTCAGGTAAGGCTGAAGTTTCTTCCATGTTACATATGTGAAAGCATGGTCACTGAGCTAGAAATGCTGGCGGAGAAGGGACAGCACACCTCATTGTCTTGGGCTTTCTGCTTTTGCCAAGGGGCCCAATTTTCCAGAAATGTTAAACATAACTTCCCTTGTAAACTGAGCCTCTCTGGAGCTCCTCACCCTAGAAACTCCACATGCACTGCTGCTTTTGAAAATAAAACCCCGTCTTTGGCTTAGTGCTTTTGAACCTTGCATATCTGACATTGAAAATTAAGCACCTGATGTTAACTACCATGTAAGATTGCCGTGATCTGGAAATCCAAGTAATCCTGGACACACCAGGACATGCAGTCGGCCAAATGCCACATCTGTGCAGAGGCTGAGCTCCTACACTTCCACATCTTTCCCAGAAAACCAGGCACACATTTCCATGGCTCGTAGAGCTCACTTTGAGGTGCAGTGTGATAGCAGATCTGGGCTTGCACATGAGACAACTCCAAAAGGTGCAAAGAATGTGGAAGCTGGGTTTAGATGAAAAGCTTCCAAATTATCCCATGAAGCATTTGTCATATCCCAGATGGCTGGAGCCATTAATTTGGCTCAGTAGCATATTGAAACCTATTTAGCAAAGGACAATGACAGGCTAACAACAATAATAATAAAGCTGATGAAAAGCATGTGCTCTATGAAAAAGTGACAATTGATTAAAGTACATAATTTTGCAGATGTCTGAGAAAGTTAAAATTGTTAACATAGTTTTAATGTGAGTAAGGAGTAATACTTCCAGTTGAGTGTTCCACATGGATGTAGCTGGAGAAACATTTCTTCATGCCCAGAAAAACAGATTCTTCTCTGCTGCATCTCCAATGTGGCTCCATTCAAGGCAGAGAAACCAACTCACCTGCAGTGCTGAACAGGCAGTCAGAAGTTAACAGCAGATAAATCACTGTTGGTAAATATCGGCTTGTGCTCTCAACTGCTGGCTGCAGGTGATTTTCCTAATCCCCCTTCCATTCACATCAGGGAGAGCAGATTTGGTCCTTTTACCTCCAATGGGACCACAGTTTATTAGGAGCGGAGGGCACTCACCACTTCTCAGTAGGGCCTCCCTCCTTCATCACAGCAGGACCATTGTCTGCATTGCTTTGTCCAGGAAGCATAAAATGCTCAGCTAACCTTACTGGCAATGCTTGCAGGATGAGCTGTATGGCTCTAGGGTTTGTTAGAGCTGCACTGAAATGTTGCAAAACATGCCACTTTGAAAAATGTTTTCCTAAATATGCAATTAAAGTGATGACAGCTTCCTAGAGGTTGCAGTATTGCATATTTTACAACATTACGATGCCTTTGTGCTGTGTACCAGTCTTTTACGTGCAGCTAAACAAACTGCAAAGGAAGAGGTTTAAGTATTCATTTGAGAGTAGGTCATTAGAAGTACATCCATATTTATGATCAAGATGTATAAGACTGCATTGTTTCTGGCTGCATGGCTATTATTCATCTGTAATTGCAAAAATACAGCCTGCCAGTTTTGCTTTTCAGTTACAAACCTTAATGAAGCAACTAATCTGATTTACCTTTTAAACAGCTGAGAATTCTGGAGTTGTTTTAAATGCTTTCTGTTAAACACTTTTCTGTTTGAAACATTGTTTCATGGCAGTGACATTTTTTGTAGATCACTGACAGAATACAAGTTTTGAGTTGTTTTTTCAAATACCAAATTATACTCAGTGTACTGTCCAGGAGATGCTCTTTAAAATCTGCTGACTGAATGCATAAGTAAGTGTCCACTATGAATAGAACACATCTCTCATTTTCTGGAACCTGATAATCTATATATTATCCGATACACTTAGTTAAGCCAAGAAGTACCAATAGAAATGTTAATTTAATTCCTAAATTTAAAATCTATTTTCTTCATAACCATAGACTATGCTATTTCTGAGTCCTGGAGAGCTCTAACAAGTCAAGTGTGAAGCCTTATATCCGCTAATTTTGGCATCAGGAGTATGTATTCTCCTGTAGACGAGAATCAACAGGTTTGTGTTTTATGAGAATTCAGATTGATTGAACTTTGTGCTTTAAATGTCAGAAATAAATCTGAAGGGAACTGATAAGTGTAATCTAAAAGCCTTATCTTTGCGCTCAACCCTCTCCTTCACATTAAGTGATTAGATATAATGAAGCTATATGCCCCCTAGAGCCACCTCCTGCCATTCATCCAGAGGGCTACAGAACCTGGATCACGTACAGTCTATCTGCTGCTTATTTCATGTGCCACGTACCACAGAAGTAGAGAAATAAGTTGCATGCATCCATATACATATGTGCATATAGGTTATTGATGTGTGTATATATATTAATGTTAATAGCCATTACACTTAAATACTATTCCAAATAATATTCACGTAATAAAACTGGTATTGTTTTTTAATATTAACTAGAGGACAGCTTTATGACACACTGAGATGTAGAGCATGTGGTGCCTTTTAAAATGCGTGGCTGCAACTAATTGCTGTATGTGTGTGTGGTGTCAAATCTGCAGAGGTGACAAAGCTAGAACTATCAAGAAAATTGCTGGAAACTTCAGGTGGAGTAAACAGTTTCTAGTCAGAAATTATGACTCTTCCTGACAGATTAGAAACATCCCAGTGTTTCATTTGGAAGTACTGAAAAACAGAGCAGAGGGTTATTCCTATGTAGACTGTTTTGTGGCTGCTAATATTTTAGGGGAGACATTAAACCTTTAAAAGCATCTAGTGTGGATTCTGTAATTAAAAGGAAATGGCAGCCAGCTCCCCAAAACATATGGTCCAAGGCTGTTTCATCTGCCATGTACTTGAAGAAGATTTTCTTTGGGCCACTGAACTTGTGTGACAACCACTGATACTTGGAGTTAGTCAGAAAATGTGACCATATCCTGGAAGAAGTGGGAGATGGCTGGATTCAAGTGCCATCAAAGAAATAGCCACTGTCTGCACTCCTTAGGAAATCCTGCAAGATACACTTGCAAGGGTAAGGTTTCAATCTCCTTCTGTTCTGTTTGTGAGCAACTGTGCTGTTGGAAGTTTTACAAACCATAAATAAAATCCAGAAAAAGAAGTAAACCACATGCCAAATCACAGCTGTCCCACATTTCCTCTGAGACAGAGATTCCCAGGAGAGGGACTTCTGCAACAATGTGGGCTCATAGAATAGATATTTCCATAGAGAGAGGGAAAATCTACCAGTTCTCCTCTGCCAAGTTTGAGCAGTTAATGTTTGGAAGGTCCCACAGGGTGTGCAATAAATAAGATTGAGAAAGAGACCCTTTAGGCTAGAGCCAAAGGAATTCCTCGTATTGGAAAAAAGTTGCATGGAAAGTCCCTTCAGTGATGGGACTGGGAAGACTAATCTTTAGTGGAGAACTGTGATTGAATTGCACTGTGATGGTAAAATCCTTCCCTTTTATTCAAGTTCAAACAAGTTCCCAGCTGGAGTCCATCAAATTGGAAAGCAGATACAGTTCAGAAGAAGGTGAGGATTTATGGGACTTTCAATTTTCTTTCCTGAAATTTCTAAAGACTTTTTTTTTCCCCAATGAACTAGTTTCCTGCCTTTTGTTAGATGATGAAGATTGAAACAAAAATGCACAACAGAAAAATAATGGGTGAAGGGTAAACTGGAAAAAAGGTAATCTCAAGGTAAGCTACATCTGCTGGTTTTCTTTTTTCCAGGCTTCCAGACTAGTGTTGGGAAGAGTTTTGAATTTGCTCATTCTGCCAGTGTGATCACTTGCATATCTTTGAAAACAGATTTACAGAGGCATAGAAGTACTTAGAAGAGATACTTGAAACAGGAATAAACAAGTGTTTCCTCCATGGTATTGCATGCATGTGCACACACAACATACGGTTCCTGAGTCACGTGTAGATTAAATAGTGTCAGTCCATTTGGGAGATTATCTGCCACTTTGATACTATTTGGGTGCTTGTCTCTATGTTTGTGCTTACAGAAAATGCACAGCACTGACAAATGACGTGTTCTGTTTATCTGCATGGCTTGACACAAGATAACCAAGAGGATGGGTTTCCTTGTTTTGTTGTGGTAATAGAAAGGAAAAAAAACCTAAGAAAAGCCTGACTTAATGCAGAGACTAAACCACAAAAGAGCAGTCTGGAAGGTCATGTAATGGCTCAGAGCAGTGTCAGCTACAGTGGGGTGTGTGATCTTATAAAGAGGGGTGTGTACCTGCGTGTACAAACAGATAAAGGCATGTGTAACCATCTGTCTGCAACTAGGGACTATGTATTGGATACCAGGAATGAGATTTCGTTGCCTTATCATAGGCATTTAGTCTAATCTGAAATACTCTGGCATATCTTGACATCCAGATGCGATTGGCAGATGTGACAGAAGACCCTCTGAACATTCAGTGTCCTTCTGGTCCAGCAGTTAGAGGTCAGATAGGAAACTGTGGCCATATAAAACAACATGTTTAGTTGACTGAATTCTTCAGAACATGAATGTAAAAATGACATGGATCTAATCTTGACATTATTGATGTAAGCCTCCTAAATCACCGATATTTCTTTAGAAAGTACAGGTGCAGATTTTTGTCTTCTGTCTTCCACTTTATAAGATTACATTCTCTGTCACTGCACATTGGATAAAGCAAATAGTTGCATGTAAATACCATTTCTGTCAAAATCCCTGTAGAGGACTGAGCAGAAAGCCAAAGGCTTGTATGCTATTGGTTGTATGCTCCAAGTCAGTCCGACTTCCAAATGAGAGAATAAGAAAATGAATACTACTGGGAGGACTTTGGTGGGATATAAGTCTTTAACTATCTACCAACAATAAAATACCCAAGACAGATGAGTTTAGTTCAGAAAGTTTCCAAATAAGTAGTCAATGCCAGATGTGCACATTACTGGTAAATGACCATATCCAAGAACACTGGTGTGGGTTGGAGACTTATTTTTTAATTTCAAAATTGAAGCCTATCAGGCTGAGGAAAGTGTTCTTGTTGCTACTGAATACAAAGGGCCAACATGTCATCTTAGCCCTTGAAGCTGCCAGCTTTTCTCCAGCAAAGGCAGCTAATGGGAATTTCTTCTGCCAGAAGTACATGAAGGTGAGGAATACCTTCTGTGACTCACCAACAAAAGAATTATTACTTTACAAATTCTATTTAAGGCTTTGAGATCTGAAATCACAACCCTAATGTTAGGTTTTCAGAATAACCAAGGAGTCTTCTTAGGGGTGTTTAGCTGAGGAAATAAAGCCTCAGTGAGGGTGAGAGTTGAGTTGTGGCTGTGGTGACAGCTACATAGCTCACAATGTTCTCCACTCTTCTGTCAGCAGTGTGCAGACATTCTATTCACATAGCTGCTGATGTTGTAATGCAATACAAGTTGCAAAAACAAATAAAGTGTTAAAGGTGCTTCAAAGTCTGAAGAATTGTCCTGGAGAATTTAATAATAATTCCATTTTTCTAATAAGAGTTTGTCACGCTCTATTTTTTTCGGAGTACTTTCAGGAGCCACATCACTCCCAAACCTGCAGTTTATCATGGAGTCCAAACTTCTGCTAACAGATTTCGTAAGGTTGTGTTGGTGGTGCCAGCAAAGTGGAGCATCGTGAGAGCACTGATCATTCACTCCAGCTGAATATCCATTGGTTTGTTGTCAACAATGCAAAATTCAGGGCAGGGATGAGGAAGGGATACTGAGTGTGGTCTGCTGATACTGCTCATATCTTCAAAAGTCATTCCACTTGTGATGGGAAGCCCTAGAAGAAGTACAGCATGTCAGCAGAGAGCAGGAGTCCCTTAAGCACTGCATACCAGACAGTCTGACATTCCCACCCCAACTGTTCAAGCCACCTGGATGTTTCCATGCAGAATAGCAAGATTTACTGGCAGGCTGTGGTTGTGTCACCCAAGAAGAAAATCCGTAATTTTTTAGCTCCAAAAGAATCCCCTGTGTAAGTTTTAGGGAACCTTAATTCTCAGATCTTCTTTTCTTGGAGTGTTATAACAGTGTATCAGAATATTTATGGCTTTGCAGGGAGAAGATAAAAGGGGATTCCAGCAACCACTTGGACATCATCTGTTTAAGCCCAGGACCAGTGGAAGTGCCTTGACTCCAATAGATTAGCCCTGATCATTAACTTAACTACAGTCCCTCCCTAGAGGATGACCTACCAAGCATTAACTCTGATCAACTTCTAAGAGAAATTTGTTTTTCTTTATTGAGATGTCTTTAAATTTGACCCTCCTTTAAAGTCAACTGTAACAGGACCTGGTGCTGAGAGATGCCAGGAGCTGACCACCTGCTCAACAGCTTTCTGTGTGGGAACTGGAGAAAAAAAAATGTCTACCAGAGATGTAGAGTTTAGGATATGATAAACTGAATGCTTTTAAAAGCACTTTTTAAAGAGTAGTGCTTTTACTTTCAGCTCTGAATAACAAAAGGGGTTTAAAAAGAAGATTCAAAGACTGTGCTGAAGGTGTGCAAAGACTATGAGATTGCAGAGCTAGGTGCTACTGCATCTTGAGAATGTGCAAAGATCAAAGTCAATTACTTCAGCAACCAAAGAGGGATTTAGGAGTCCAGCTTTTGGCGTATACTTCCGAAAAATCTTGGCCTGTGTTAAATGTAACTGAAAGGAATGCAGCTCTGTAACACAGAAGTCCTTGCACATGGGAATATCGTTTTCCACATGCAAACAATGTATGTACACAGACTGGTGCTTCAATGTATAGTTGCTTGACCAATGGCTTTTTTTTTTTTTTTTTCAGAGCATCAGTAAATTTCATTCCAGCATGTATTAACCTAAGTATTGTGTATAAGACACTGGAGGTAATGTCTTCACTCTTTTGGGCACTAATTATCCCTCGACTGAAGCTCGATGTCCAATTTCCAGGCTCACACTTCTATGAAACTATGGACAAATTGTTAGTCTGGAGAAGGGGAGCTAGGATGACAACAGTCTTGAAAAATAAGACCTTTGGAAGGAGGTTTAAATGATAAAGTTTGTTTAGTCTAGAGGAGCAGAGACCACAGCTGACATGATAACAGCTCTCTGATATGTATGAAGTTATTAGGAAGAGGCTAGTGATAAATTGTTGTGCGAACATTTGGGAGTTGGACAAGATGCATCTGACCTTTCAGCAAAGAAGATTCAGGTGAGATTTTAGGAAAACATTTTTTTATAAGCACAGTTAAGCATTGCAACATGCTACTGAAGGAGCCAGTGAAATCTCCTTCTCATTCAGATTTCATGACAAACATCTGTTGCAGATGGTCTTGGCAAACAGGAGACTTGGCGTCCAAATGAGGGGATTGTCAGAATGGCCTTTGAAGTCCCATTCCGGTTTACTTCCCTGTGCCTGTAAATTTTCTTTGTGCATGTGTCTTGTTTGTACACTCTAAGAAATACGATGGTTTTAAAGCTGGTGATTTGAAGGTGTGCTAGATGGTTCAACCCCTGCCATGTGTCCTCACCTGGTATTGGAATCATCACAGGACAAGGTGACCTGGCAGGAGGTTCCTAATGTTTCAGCAAACTCTGGAGCATGTCTTGAAGGCCCCTGAGCCACGAGAACCCTTAGGGCTAGGTGCCAACAAGTCTTTTATGGCAGTTCTAAGCAGTTCTTTAAAGCCATCCTCTGCTTTCTCATGTGCTCCCTATATCCTAGTGTAACAGGATGAAGGCTCTCTGGAGTGCAGTTCATACATGCAAGAAACAGAGCTGCTGCAGGTCTTGCTGAACAAAAAAAAAAAAAAAAAAAGTGAGAGGGTTTCCTTCTTGAAAGAGAGTGTGATTTGAGGTAAGTGGGGATGGAGGGGACCCGAATACATAATGCTGAAGATTTGTGGGGTTTTTACCTCCATTAGGTTTTAATGGCTCTGTGACTTGCTGCAAAGTACTAATGCAAACTGCTGCTTCCTGCGTTCTAGGTCGCTGCAGGGTAGGAACAATGGGGGAAGATGTGTACTTATGTTGCAAAGAATCTCTGAGGCTCTGAAAATGTCAGTGACAAAGAAACATTGCTTGTTTGGTTTCACTTGAAACTTCTGCAGAATTTGAACAGAAGAAGTCATCAAGAAGACATATGTTTTTCATGAAAAACATGTTATTAGTAACATTTGCTTTTTAAGAAAAAAAATGACCCATACTGGAATTTTTCTGACATTTCTGTGACTTTAAAAGTTTTACTATTTTTTACAAAAAGTTAGCTCTCATCTATTTTAATTTTCTCACTTTATTGTTTTGTGATTATTACTTTATCTTTCCATTCTCCATCTTTCCTTTTGCCTTATTTTGTCACAAGCTTTTCAGGCCCTGCAGTGCCCTGGGAACTGTCGGTGTGAAAGCACGTGTGCACATATGCGGTGCTTATAAGGATGCCTCTTGCTCCACTTGGTCCTTTAACTGTCATGAGGGGTTTTTTGTTGTTTTTTTGTTTGTTTGTTTTTTGGTGTTTTTTTTTGCCTTTAAAACTCTCTTACATCTTGTTTCTATTATTACCTCTGGTGTAGAACTGGAATCCCTCTTTTTTTTTCCTGTTTTTGCTCTGTTGGAGAATGACTGGCCAACAAAAATGTATCTTTTGCTTTGGTGGATTTTATTTCCTTTGACGACAGCACCTCTTTCTCCATCCCCTGGATGTGATCCTGGCTCTGTTTTTCTCTGATTACTCAGCAGTTGTGTCCAGGTTTACCTCCATTACATCTGCAGTTACCTTGAATGACACATACCAGTTGCACCTTACCATTGCTTTGTAGCTATATGAAACTGGATTCAGAAACACAGCCTCTGTGTTGACCTCAGACCTGAGTCTCCCACATTATCCTAACTTTTGTTATGTGCTGTCAGTCATTGCTCTTTGAAACCTCACTGTCAGGTACTTGGGAGAGCACACAGCAATACAAAACTGCATTCTTTTTCTTTTTTTTTTTTGTGTGTGTGTGTGTGTGTGTCTTTGCTTTGCCTTTGCAGTCAGATTTTTTGCTATGGTTTCTGCTTTCCGGTTGCTTTATTGTTAGCCTCCTTTTGTGCTCAAATTCCCGTTTGGCACTAGCTGGTTTAATTTTGCTGTGCTGTTCTGTGGCCTCTTGCTGTTACAAAATAAAGTTACAAAACTTGCTCTCAGTTTCCTGGCCACAGCTGATACCTGCGTGCTGCCAGCAGACCACTTTTCTGACCTGGAGCTGTAATCCACTGTAGCAATGTTGCTTCCTGACATACAGGCAGGGTATGCCAATTCTGATCTTTTTTTCCCAATATCCATCTGAGCTTTCAGAAAGCTGTCAAATCTTTGCTTTTACTGTAAAACCTCTTTGCTAATGCACATGACGTGTATGTGGTTTGCTTCAAAAACTGACTATTCAGGACTACCCAGTAGATGTGCCTGTTTTGTGATGTCAGATCTTAAATTTGGTGAGATTACTGCTAAACCACCTTGAAATGAAATCCTGTCTAGCATGTACATCCTGGCAGCACCTACGTGAGGCAAAATATAAGATTTATCTTATAAAATGGCCAGGCTTAGACTTTGAATTTTTATAATCTGTAGAGCCTTGTCCTGGAAAGAGCCTTACAGGTTGCCCTAAAGCATCTAGCAGCTCTCAAAGGCAGAAAACTCTCTTCCTCTCCTGCAAGTCTGCATAAAATGCATTTGCTTGCAGATGCTTGTGGTTGACTTTTATACAGTACTTTATAAATCTTGTGCCATTCACTTAAAAGTGACTAGAGGGAATCCCTCCTTTCTGAATGTCAGAACTGATGCCCTCATCCCATTACCCTTCCAAGCATACCTCCTTCCTCTGTTGGAGCTACACTAGTAAATGCTGTAGGCTGGCTTTACATAGTCACTGATTCTACACTCCTGAGGTTCAGGAGCGTTCACTCAAGCTATTCTGTAAGGGTGTGGTGTTCTATGACAAATGCTTTCCTTTTGATCAGTTTTACTCTTCCAAATGCTGGTTCTTTGGTCTATGACTTTCTCCGTATTTCTTCACTTTAACTGCCTCAAGGAGCTTCAGCTTTTGATAAATGTGCACAAAGTCCATATAGTTGGCTGCTTCTGTTGGTTGCTGTATTTGTTTCACACTTTCTCATTCAGGCATTTCCCAATTGCTTGTGTCTTTTAGAATTTCCTTGATATTGAGTCCTTGTGACTTCAGTCCTGGTAGACTCCAGTTTGTCAGCCTTTAGTCTGCCACTCGCTGGCACCTGGTCAGGGTTTATCGTAGCTGGATACCATGATCCCCTGTTGTCCCGTCATTAGTGTCTTGCTTGATACATGATAGGCCAGCTATGAAGTCTGGTCGATCCCCTTAGTCTGTGCAACATTTTCTCGTTCTTTCACTCTTCTCCTGGCAGAGCCCTTGATGGTATCTGGATTCTCAGTAGGTATCACTGTTTTTCTGTCTGGATTACTCGCCTAGAATCTTGCATGGCTCATTACCGATTGCTGTTAACATTATGCCCCTTGGTTTATTTTTGTTTACCTGTCCTTGCAAGTTGTAAGTATTTTTCCTAAGGCTAGATCTGCTTGCTTCCCCAGTCTCTCCAGTGAAATAGATTAGGTGTCCTGTCTCTAAAAAGTGAGGGTTCTATAACTGATTTTTACAACCTTTTAGTAGGTATGAGCACAGTAAACATTTCTTTCCCATTTTAAGCTTGAAGGAATCTCTAATTTCCTTTGCTCTGTCTCAGGACTTAAGTTGCAAGGATGAACTTTACTTGCTGAAGTGCTGCAGCCTTGATGGGCTTTGTTCCTATATGCACACAGATTCCCTATATCTTCTCCAAAGTCCTCCTTCCTCCAGCACCTACTCCTTTCCCCAGTTTCCATGCAGGGGGCTAACTTGTCCTGTTCACTTTCTGCCAATGACTTCTCAAGTGGCTGTTAAGAAACAGTTTCCTGAGGAAAGCTGTGCATATATTTTATGGAAAATAAGATCTTTCATCACCTGTTGCATCAATACAGAATTGTCCTGTGGGAAGTGAAGAGTCATGGTTGCATTGAGGTCTGAATTATCACTTCATTTGGGCATAATAATGACCAGCTTCTCTCTGGCAAGTTAATCTTTCCTTCTGAATTCAGTGTATCCTTCCACCCACCCTCTTGTCCCCAAGAAGATGGCCGTGTGCCATTTAATTCCTCTTTCTGTTGATTTCCTTTTCAAATCTCAGTCATGAGAAAGAAAACAAAGGCTTTTTTTTCAAAAGGAACACTACCGAACAAATGCTTAAGGGGATCACTTGGGCTTGAGTTTATCTCATTTCATCTTCAGCTCAAGCCTAGAAATCTACTGTGACTTCATATGTCACTTGAGATTATGCTTAAATCTGAGCACAAATTTAAGTGCTTCCCCGGAAAAGTACTGCAATTTTATAGGAGGCAGGTGTCTACTGACTGTGTGGAGGAGACACAGGTTAAGAATAATACTCAAAGATGCCTACACACTTCTGAAGGAACTTCCACGCCATAGGTCCCAGAGCCCAAATGGAGAACATCTGTAGTCAGAAGGACTCTGGGTAAGTGTGGGGTGTTTCCCACAAAACACTTTTTGCAGGACTGGGTCCTACATAAACACCAGAATAATTTTTTCTGCATTTCTGTCTCATCACAATGTGTTCCCAGCAACGGTTTCAGAGGGTGAACAGATCCAAAGAATGAGGCAAAGTATGCACTTGATGCTTCTTTGCTGGTTGGAGACATGGGAATAGATGTTGATATTTTGGAAACTGTGAAGCATGCTTCCTAACCTAAACTGTTTCCTGATTCTCATGTGATTCAGACACAAGTAAGCAGATCTTCTCTGCTTGTACTTCAGTGGTATTTAAATTACTGAAACTGCACAGGATGGTTTAAATTAGCTCTGAACAATAGAGCCTATTCAGGCTTCTGGTGAATCCACACTAAATCCATTTTGGCTGGCTATAAGAAGCCTATATTTGTAAATGAATTGATTTTCCTGCCATTTTTATAATGTTAATAACTGAAAATACTTTATAACAGTGTATTTTACTACGGGATTAATTTGTTTGTTCCAATTACCAGCTTTCCATTAAATATTTTTGCTAAAATTGATTGCCCTATTATAAGTCCATGCCAATTAAATACAATCTCAGAATCAGAGTCTACTAAAGCAGAGGACATACTTCGGTGGAACAAAGTCTGTCATGATGCTGGTCAGAATAAGTATTCCTGGCTGGGCTTCATGTACTTCTGTTGCCCTGCAGGCTACAGTGGGAGTCACTGCCTCTGACTTACTGGTATGAAAGGTAAGAATGGGAATACTTCCTGGAATTATAGATTCATTTCCTGACTCCGCTTTTCTCCCAAATGAAGTGTAAGAAAGGTGTACCATGTGCTAGAAAAGAAAAGGGATCTTGTTTTTCAGCATGGGCGTTGTCATGCCAATAAAATCACTGCCAAAGTCTCACTGAAGTAAACTGACCAGTGTGAAAGGCAGTTGGCTGTGTGGCCATTCAATACCTGAAATCTTAAAAATGAACAGTAAGCAGAGGAATAAAGGATACTTACACGCAGTGGATAATTGCGCATGCAAATGGCTAGTTTGTCACCTGACTAATCTGAGTCGTGGGTACTGCACTGAAAATGAAATTGTTTCCAAAAGAGCCTTTCCCCGACCATTCTGTCCTCTTCCCAAAGATGTGAACAGTTTTGCAGTGGCTGTCCTTTGCTCTAAAGCTGACTCTGTTTTCGCTGTTGTTAGTTATATTTGGACAGTGCAGAGCATGGCAGATTTTGGATTTGTACTTGGGACAGCTAAGTGGAATCACAGGGTAAAAAAAAACCCCGACTCTCTCCTTTTAACAAGATCCTTCATTAGAGGAACCTGTTCTGTCTGTTGTGAGTGCAGCAACGTGAAGCGAGAACCCACATGGAGTTTGCAGTATATGTAAAACGGAGCTCCAGAAGATCTGGGAACACCAACCAAATATCAAAGGTACTTTATATCACTTCTTATTTCACTGAGTTAGAAATGTATTTTAAACCTATACAAAGTCCATCACTCTTTGCCACACTCTCAGTGTGGTCTGGAAACCACTACCTACACAGCGAGGGGCTCCCAGAGGCTCCTGAGGAGTTTCCAGCTTTTTTTTACTCTCCCTTCTTTTGCTGCTGCTGCTGCTCTGAGAGACAATCTTTCAAACTGCAGGTTTTGTTGCTCCAATTGCAACCACAGTGGGAGGTTGTTTGCATTTGGCACTGCTGAAATCAACAGCCTGTTTGAGAAGACCTTGGAGTTCTTTGTAGCTGAGGGCAGAAAGCAGCCGTTTCTGCTGCAGAGGCTATGGCATGAGATGCTTTTCCTCAGCAGCTGGCTGCAGCTGATGCTGGCTACTGCTCCAAAATCTTACTCTGCCAGCAAAGCCTCCTGCTGGAGACATGGCTTATATTAGCAAAATTTGTTCTTTCACGTACTTGATCACCTCCAAAATTATATTTGCTATACTGCTAAAATGGCACAGTTTTGGAAAGAGGGAGAAATAGATTGTTTTTACAGGAGAGTGTTCGCTGGCGTGGATGTATCGGGTTGAAGTTCTGGATGTCTTTGTACTCCTAAGTGGTGGACTTAAGCTGGCAAAAGCACAATGTCACTGTCAGAGAGAAGGGCTTAGTAGCACAGGAGCTTTGATTTCAGGACTGGAAATAAATATACATAAATATGTGCCTACACAAATATATGTAGATGTAAGTATGTTTTATAATACTGATATGTGTATAAACATTTTATGTAATATATGCCCATATGTGTTCTAAACAACATCTAAATCAAAGTTCATCTTTGCTGTAACTTCCTTGAGACCATCCAGAAGTACCAACCTATCATGAAAACAGAGAAATGGAATATAACAATGTAAGGTTACACGTGCATGTACAGTTTCACATCGTGTCTAAATCCCAGAGGTGCAGTTACACACTCTGGTCATGCTCAACAGGTCACGCAGAAACACAAGACTATTATTTGCAAAAGTAACTGTTGTGTCTAGTCACTGTCTTCGCTAGAAAGGGTAAGTAGCAAGGACAGATCTATTTTAGTCAGAGCTAGCCAAACAGCTTGATTCACATTTAGACACCAAAGAAAGGGAAAAAGAGTCAGAATTTGTTCGGGAAATCTGTTTGTGTTACAGTTGGAGTCTGGCTGGGAGCTTTTGGGACTCTGTCCTCTATTTAGGTTGACTATCTACACAGTGCGTCCTCTGGGATTCTCAATGATTATGGGAAATATGTGTTTTCTAATGGCCCCTTTATGGTCTAAAAGAACATGTCACCTTATATTTTGACATGACTGGCTTGTTACTCAGCCTGGGGATGAAGAGGATTCTTGCCTTAGAGAGAACTGGGTGAGATTTAAATACTGCTGCGTGGGTAAGCTACTCTTAATTACTTTCTGTTTGTTTGGCCTGGCTGGGAACATTAATAGTTGTGTGGTGCTGCAATGTAACTCAGTGAGACTATAAGCTGTTTTATCTTCCCACCACTACCAATTCTTTGACACTGACTGACATCCTGAAACAAGGAGCAGAATGGCCAGACAAGAAAGTTGCTTATTGAAACAATGAGTTTCCTGAAATAAACAGAGCAGTTTTGCATCAGCAGGCCTGTTCTGTCCCTGGAACAATGCTGGACATTTGCATCGCCTAAATGAGGTTAGTGTTTTGCAAAGTCTTCTGGAAGTCTTCGTGTCACTATGGGCACCAGCAGATAAAGCCAACGTGATAAGGACTGAGGTCATGGAGAAGAAAAGGGAAGGAAAGTGAGATCTGAACCAGATATTTAAACAGTGATAGTTAATTAAAATGATGTAATTTCTCCTATATTAATTTCCCTTTCCCCTGTCCTGACATTTACCTCAAACCAACTCTTTGTTATCTAGTGCTCTTACTCATTTTCTCGTATCAACTGAGTAGCTGCACAAACACCCTGAAGCTACTCGAACTGTCCTCCGAGTGGAGCCAAACATCTTCAGTCTTCAGAATGAAAGCCAAAGGCAGGACAGGAAAAAAGAACAAAGTGGGAGAACCTTGTTGGGTTTCCTTCCAAAGACAGCCCCCAAACTGAAATTGTCTTGTGCAACACAGTGTGGCAGAGACTAGATAAAGCTTTAAAGTTTTGGGTTGTGATTAAGTCGAGTTGTTTCTTGCTGACTTCTAAGAGACAACCTGGAGTTACTTTCAAGAAAGAATTAATTAATTTATCTTTTCTCCATTTGTCAAATAACAATGAGATTTGCTCCCCTTTTTCTTCCATTGTCCTTATTGTTGATGGTTACTGAATATTGGTACATACATGTGCATGTGAAAAAAATATATGTATGTTTTTTATTTACGGATTGGTGACAAATACCCCTGACTAATGGTGCTTGAGCAGAATCCTTTAGTGCCACAAGCTCCCTGTTCATGCCCTGATCCCCCTGACCTGGACACATGAGTGCAAACATGCACATCCTGATGTAAACTACTGCTCTTCTGAACAATCACATGAGCCAAGACAGTCTCCCTTCATATATTTTAGAAGGAGAAGGAGGGAAAAAACCCATAATATACCTCCCCAGAGCTTAGAAGGGATTGTTTGCAGGTTTGTTTTCTGAACGCTTCTAACTTGCTCATTTTCATGACACGAGCAAAGCCATCACTTGAAAGGGTTTGGTGCTTGGGCTCTGGGCTGTCTTTTCTAGTGGCCAAGCACTTGCTGCATTTGATGTTGCATTCACTGCTGAAATGTCCCTGGTGTGTCCTGTGCTTCCCTGTTGTAAAGTGAGGAAGGTAGTGATGTCAGGTAACTCCTTTCAGCCCTGAAGATACCTGCTGTGAAAGAACAGCCAATTGTGATTGTTGGGCAGAGGGAGACCATACAGTATGACACTGCTCTGGTACTTCCTTGCTACATCTATTTGTACTATGTACAAACTGCTATTTGCCCAAAGAATTCAGCACATACACGATGTAAATAGGATGTAAACAGTTTGGTGAATCTTTTGCAAATGTCTTTTTTTTTTCTTCTTCTTCTTTTGGGTTTTTTTTTTTTTTTTTGCCTTCATGCAACAGCTGGATGTGATAGTCTTAGAAAGTGCAACAGTGTCAGGAATTCATTTGGTGTTTTCAAGAGACAATTGGCCTTAATTACCTGATCCAAAGAAATGAAGTTAATGTGGTGCAACAAGGAAATGCCATGCCCCATTAGCAAAAGATGTTTTCTGTTAAACCAGTGTTGTGGTGGCACAGTTGCGGTGTGCTTACATGAATAAGCCCTACTCTGGAAGGAAAACTTGGTTAAGAAAAAAAGATCTCAGTTCTGAAATCATTGCTGGAATAAATTGTGTTACTCTTGTTTAAACTGTTTCTAGGGGCAAGATTTGTGCAAGTACTTGTGGATGAGAGGCGGTCTTCAGATAGACAGACTGAATTCAAGTAGTAGTGAGCAACTTCAAGCCCTGATCCTGTATTTCATCATTATTGAGCAGACCATTTAGGCAAATGTTTAGCTTCAGCCACATAGGCAAAACTTCTTGTAGTGATTGCAGCATAAAACATAAAGCTATACATAAGCTCTGTTGCAGGCTGGATAAGTACTGTTCAAAGTGTACTTAAATGCTTTTTCATAAATTTGTGAGCAAATGTATGCAATGCATACATCTATGCTGGTAATTAATATTTTTTATATATATATTAAATAGTGTGAGTGTAATCTGCATATTTTATGTAAGTAAATACAATATTTTTAAAATTTACATAAATACTTATAAATGTAGAAAGTTCATGTTTCTTTTATGATGGAAAAGCCAATGAATGATATAAATGAATCATGTTTTGAAAAGCCAGTGAATGGTATAAATGAATCCTGTTTCATTATCTGTAATCTTTTGCTCTGAACTACAGGAAGCTAATGAACACCACATAATGGCCAGCATCAGGCTACAGAATTAGAGTAGATTATATATTCTATTAACTGGGTCTCTTTTCTTCTTGTTTAGTTATATAGCATATGCGACTGCAAAATTGATACTTTCCAAATGTATTGGAATAGTCTATAAAAACGGAGGATGAGAACTGTAGGCCAATCAGACTCACCTCTTTCCCTTGGAAGGTGATGGAGTAAACCATTTCTAAACAGGTGAAGGACAAGAGGATGGTTGAGAGTAATCAGTAAGGCTTTCTATAAGCAGAAATTATGCTTGATCAATCTGACAGCCTTCTGTAATGAGATGACTGTCTCAGTGGATGAGGGGAGAGCAGGGGATGTTGTTTAAATTGATGTTAGCCAGACTTTTAACAATGTTTTCCATAACATCCTCATAGACAAATTGATGAAGCACAGTGAGGTGGTTGAAAACTAGCTGAGTTTCCAAGATGAAAGTGTTGTGATCAGTAGCACAACGTCCAGCTGGAGGCCAGTCACTAGTGAGGTACCCCAGGGGTCAGTATTGCCAATATTCTTTAACTCTTTCATTAATTACATGGATGATAGGATAGCACACACCCTCAGCAAGTTTACAGACAGTACAAAACTGAGAGGAGTGGCTGGTACACCAGTGTGTTGTATTGCCATTTAGAGTGACCTCAGCAGGCTAGAGAAATGGGCTGACAGGACCATGAAGTTCAGCAAAGTAAAATGCCAAGTGTCACTGCTGGGGAGGAGCAACTCTTTCAGACCAGCTGGAAAGCAGCTTTGCAGAAAAGGTCCTGGGGATCCTGGTGGATGACATTGTGCAGCAATGTGTCCTTGTGATAAAGGTGGCCAACAGCCACAGGTGACTCAAAGGGGTTGTGATTCTCTGTCCTTGGAGATATTTGAAGCCTGACTGGACAAAGCCCTGAGTAACATCTTATAGTTGACCTTGCTTTAAGCAGAGGGTTGGACTGGGTGTTGTTATAAGATGCCTTTCAATCTCAAACATTCTATGATTCTTTAATAGGGGAAACAAAGCCATGAAGCGTAACACTGAGAATACACAATATGTAATGCAATGTTCTCCATAATTGTGTGGAACAGTGAGGAGAGGAAACATCAGTTTTCACTTGATCAGTGAGAAAATTCCCCCCTCAAGGTGTATATTGAGCTGGTTCCCTTGAGCTGCTATCACAGTATGGTGCAGGATAGAGCCTTATCTCTCTTTAAGCATGAGCATTACAGTGCTGCAGACCAAACAGCCTGGACCTGGACATGTTAAGGACAGAGGTTCATGTGCATCTTCTGTGTTTGCCTTGAATCTTAGTTCCTTTTCTTGCGTGAGCTGTATAAAAAGTTGGCATGTGTCCTGGTTTTGGCTGGGATAGAGTTAATTTTCTTCCTAGTAGGTGGTATAGTGCTGCTTTTTGGTTTTAGAATGAGAATAATGTTGATAGCATTGACGTTTTAGTTGTTGCTGAGCAGTGCTTCCAGTAAAATGAGGAATTTTCAGCTTCTCATGCTGCCCTGCCCGTGAGGAGGCTGGGGCTGCACAAGAAGCTGGGAGGGGGCACAGCCAGGAGAGCTGACCCCATCTGGCCAAAGGGATATTCCATACCGTATGACATCATGCTGAGCAACAAAACTGGAGGGAGTTGGATAGAGGGTGGCATCCCACTGCTTAGGGACTGGCTGGGCATTGGTCAGCAAGTGGTGAGCAATTGCATTGTACATCACTTGTTATGTTCATTCTTTTATCATCATTATTATTTTCCCTCCCTTTTCTGTCTTTATCTCAACCCATGAGTCTTACCTTTTTTCCAGTTTTCTCCCCCACCCCACTCCAGGGGAGTGAGAGTGAGTGAAAGGCTGTGTGGTGTTGAGCAGCCTGCCGTGTTAAACCACAACAGCATGATCCCTCATTTTCCAGTCTGGTCTTTAAGAAAGAAGGATTTATCATACTAAATTATAAATACAGTTCCCTGAGTGTACAGTCTATACACAGAAACTGGTGTTGTAATATTGAAACCACAGAGTTTACCTTCCCTATAAGGACCTGCTCTGTTTGACTGCCTTGTCACACCAGAGTAACATTTACTGTTTACCTCATTACTTCCTAATGCCTAAGGTCAAGCATAAACCTATGAAGGTAATAGGTTAAAATCTCTTTTCCAATAAAAGCAATGAGACCTTTCATATTCATTTCAGTAGAGCCAAGATTTTACCTTGTATATGGTTCAACAGTATACATAACCTATAAAAGGATGCTTTCTAACATGATATCAACAGGACTCCAAGGATTGGAAGAGCTACAGAGTCCAATTTTATGCAAACATTATTTTAGCTTCTATAATGCAAGTGACAGAGCTCTTTCATAACCACAATAACCTGGTAATCTCTTCCCCCGCCCCCCCCCCCCCTTGCTTATTTTGTGAATGTTTATAGATGTGGGCAGTTATGCAAAAATATGTTTTTTGAACTATAACAAAGATGTTTTCAGTTATTGAAACAGCAAAAACTTATCCTTCTGAAAAGGGCACTGTAGTGTCACATTTATTTATTCCCTGGGTAAAGTGTGGCTCCATCACTCTATTTTTTCTGGTGTTTTTTTTGGTATCCATTCTATGAAAAAAAGGTTGGCTGCATGCTGAGAATACACACATTAGTTTCAAACCAAAGTGGAGCTATTCAGCTTATTTATAAATCCGTCAGGATCAAAAATGATGGAGAAAAGAACGATTTAGCTCATGCTACTTATTGTATAGCTTTAGGCAACCAGATTCTGCCAGACTGAAATCAGATTTACGGGGGTCATGCTGTGTCCACAGATTTTCGTCTTCCATTTGAGCTTCGCTGCAAGCAGATCTCTGCAGATGTGAAATGCTTTATGTTTGTCCCTTTTACATAGGGTCCTTGTCACAGCCTCCAGCTTAGCTGTAATGCTAGCTGCTTGGTAAAGCCCAGGGCCTCAGAGAAATCTTGGGGTTTTGGCTACCAGCTCTTCCCTGCACGTTCCTAAGTTTTATTCCTCAAGACCTATTTCTTAGGCTATCTCATCTGACCAAAAGCAATTGCTTGCAGAAGGTTTAAATTCATCTTAACAGCTGCAGTTGTCTTCCCCAGGATTAAATGGGGGCTAACCGATTCATCTTAAGATTGGGAACCATTAACTCAGAAGAAAAGCATTTGAGAGAAAATGTGGATCAAAAGAACAAGCAGCAAGCACAGTTGGCTCCCCAGGTAGTCACCCAGCTCTGTCCAAACAGGCTACCATGGTCAACCAAGTGTTTGCCAGCTCTTGGATCTGTGCCGTTTTTCATTTCTTACTTCTCTCTGTCCACATAGTCTTTTGTCATTGTGTCCTGCTGTGCTGTGCTGAGTGAGTCTCAGTTTCCTCTGCTGCGCAGCTAAGCTTTGAGAGATTTGTTATTTGATTTTGCTTTGCATTGGATATTTACAATAAATCAGTATGATGACAAATGAGGAAGGTGTCACTTACACTGCCCAGCAGACTAAGCATATGGTCATGAGCCGACACATAAAGATTCACGGTGGGTTTGCAGGGTATAGGAAGGAATCCCTGAGTTATCCGCGGTTCCATGGCGTCCTTCACAGTCCTCATCTCACACCACAGAAAATTAGAATAAATCTATTATAAAATACTGTCTCAGAATGGAATTATTCCATCTGCAAGGGGACTAGACTTGACAGCCTTCTGGGCAGGGCCTATCTTGGTACACCTGAGCTGCATGTAGCACATGAGGTCCTTGACCTCTAGGTATTGATGTAATATCGATCAATTAATAATGCCTCAAAGTATGCCTTCTTGGGAACTGTGTAGTCCATGGGCTTGTTCTCAGCAGAATTCCACTTGGCACGTTTATCTTTTTGTACTACTAACAACGCTAATCGGTCAGAAGCTCTTTTCTGATGTGTTTTTGCTCACTTTTGCCACTGTGCCCAGCCTATGCCCAGCCCATAGATAACAGCTGTGTCTACATAGACCTGCCTTTATGTGATTTTGTTTGTACTTGGTACTCACAGAGGATCAAACACAGCATAGGTGTAACCAAAGCGTACTTGTTTTGCTGTGTTTAGATGATCTGGGCAGCGGGTTATTGCTACCTGAGGTAGACTAGTTTTTTCTAATTTCTGAGATCAGCGAGATTTTAGGTAATTCATATATGGGTAAAGGGCTGACTGTATGAAAAAAAGTACAGCTTCATTTGCTTTGGGAAAGTGTTGAACAGCAAACAAAAAAACCCTCTTGCACAAATGAGTTAAGAGTTTCCATGATCTTTGTTTTGTGCTCTCAGCCTTGGTGCAGGTTTCGCCTTTATGGGATAGTGTTATCTCATGTCACCACGCGGTTCCGGCCTGAGCTGGCCCCTGGTGACACAGCAGAGGAGGCAGCCTGACGGGTCGCCAGCCATCCACCCCCTCCGTATCACCTAGCACTCCATCTCCAGTTTTGTCTATGCCAGCTCAGAGATACCAACTGCATGTTTCCATTCATTACTGCCCCCACTCATTGTCGTAACACTGCCGAGCACTTCAGTTTCTGTTGTGCGTCCTCTTGAGAGGACAGAAGGTGTTTTTCCCTGGATGTGTTTCACTGCGTTTTGACAAAGAACTTACAAAATGTAATATCCCATACAGGAAATACTGGGCATGTAAAAGTAACACGTCTTGGCAATACCCACATGTCTTTGTGCACAGCTAACAAAATTACAAGTGTTAATAGGGAGAAAGTTTTTCACTGTAAATGTCAGCTCTGTTGCCTAGTTTCTGCTTATTTCACTCTGATCCAGGGTTCCTCTGCATTCTGGGGTCTTTTGTAGCACAGTGTTTCAGAGGCAGAGGCTGGAACTCCTTGGTTCCCATTGCACTGACTTTGCTGCAGGTTAACGTAGCAGTTTAACACAGGTGATGCCTAACACACTTAGGGGACTACCACACACTGTTGTCAGGGCTTTTTTAGACCCCATTGATCAAATGGGTACTCAGATGGGTTTAGGGTTAGAGTCAGGTTTCCTTTTGATCTGAAGAACCTAAAGGTCCCTAAACTGGGGACGGTTTAATATGGAACTTGCTTTCTATAATCATCATGTTCCCTGTCATTAAGATAGGGCCAGTGTTTGTTTATCATTATGCTAGGACTGTAGTGGGAATCAACTGATTATAAAGGGCTTAAAAATTTCTGTGAAGTGCTTGAGATGTGCCAGACAGCACATGTTACCAAAGAGTTATTGTATGCCAAAATCCAGGATTCTCATGTTGAAATTGGGAAATCGGTGTTTCCGCTGTTTCCTGGTGACCTCAAGGATCTGCTTGAGAACTGGAAGCACGAGGAAGCCAGCTGCAACCCTTACCAGCCTGAGCCACCACAGTGCTGCTGCAGTACTTAGCAGTTTTAGAGCAATGGGTCTGTGTGAGGTGCCAGAAGCCCTTTTCGAATGGGATTCTTACAACTGAATGCTGGTCATCCCTGGGCCCTCATTTTGGGATCTTGAGAAAGATGCTGTCAAGGATGGTAGAGCATCTACAGGCTCTCTAGGGATGTTCTCCCAACTGAGGCAACCCTCAGCGATCCGAAAGCTAGTTTGTTTCTGTTTTGCATGTGTGTGAAGGGTACCTCACCAGTCATAGGAACAGCAACCTTCTGTTGAAAATATTTGCGCTATGCCATACTTGTAGTTCAACCCTGGGATTCAGTTGGGATGGACAGGAATTTCCCCTAAACGAGAAGTGCTGAACTGAGATGACTAAGGGATCATGTGGTCCGGAAACTTTAAATTTCATTGTCTTTGTGTCAACATTACCCTTCCCACAAAACGTTAGATTTTGTAAGATTAGGGAGGTCATGCATTAATTCTTCAGTTCTGTTCAGATTTTATTCACATGAGTGGCAGTGGGATCTTCTTACCTGAAGCATGGATAATTGAATATTTCAGATACAGCAAATCTGGCAAATGAAGATTTTGTGGAGTGTTGACTGGAATTTCACTAGTTTGCTGCAATGTGTTTTGATTTCATGAAACATAGCTGAGATAACCTATTTATTCATAATGTATGAATTTGGATATATTGATAGATGCCTGGCATGTTGAACAGTTGTTTAATGATGGGGTTTTGAAGACATGAAGAAACAGAATTTTTAAACATGTTTGTTTTTCCTTCCACAGTTGCCTAATGACAATGTTTGTATTGGTTTTACTGCTTCTGAGCATACACCCTGTGTAAAGTAATACCAGCAAAATACTCCCATGAGCAGACAGCTGGGGAATGGCCCCACACAGCCAGAAGAGTGGTAAGTTAGAAAAACCCCATCTTTTAAAAGTACCAGAGTTTGCAGGTTGGTTTTGGTATATGTGAACCATGACATACATAAACCGCTTGAAAACTGTGAGTTCAGATATCAGACTGGACTCAGATCTAAGAATTTCTAGTCTGTTGATCCAGCCTTTGAATCTGTTTTGCTTCACTGCTGCTGGGAAGCAGATGTAGAGGGTGTGTTTACACTATCGGATAACGTCTCTGCCTAGTTTACACCTGGTCCCCTGCCTAAATGTTAGTTCATTCTCGAGCTTCCTTTTCCGGTCAACGAGTCTTCTCCAAAACAAAATGTAGATTTGCTTCTGGGCAGAGTTTCTCCCTGTGTCCATTTTCAATAGACTCTGGAGGTCACATCCAGGCTCCCTTTGCATGGTGAAAACCTCCAGCACTCCCCACAGGTTTTGTACCCAGATCTATTCCTCTGAGCTCCAATGAGGATACCCTCACCTTACTGTCCCACGCTATTTTGGACACTTCAAGATGATTTCTTCTTCTCTTACTTCATTGTGACTTAGTATCCAAAGCAGACGCACAGTCAGATGCTGTGCAATATGGACATAGTCAATATTGGCTTGATATGCAGAGATCACTCTTGGGGATAGGATGTATACAGCCGTGTAGACACAGCCACTGTTACTCGTCTCCATGAGTGTTTCAGTCTTATTCAGGCTCACATCACAGCAATGCTGTCCTAAACATCACCTGTCTTGGAAAATACACCAGAAAAGATTCACAGCACCTCTTGGAGGGCGAACAGTGTGGATCAACTAAACTGAGTACTGTCAGTAAATTTCAAAGTCCTGGGGTGGCTTTGGTAAATTTAGTTTGGGTTTCATGAATTTCTGGGTTTGTAAACATTGTGTTGGACTGCTTCTATTTATTCACAATATGCAGATGTTCTCCTACACATGTGATCTTAGAGGATGCTACTACTTTGACCAGGGGTGGGGACACTAGTTCAAACAGGTGCCTCCTTTCACTCATAAGTGCCTTCTGTTTGTACTGCAGCAAGACCAGATGCCTCAAATAAACTCAAGGGCCTATTGAGCTGTACAAGGAGCAGCTAGTGGAACCAAACCACAACGCCCCTTTCCAGAGAAATTCTCCGTTATAAGAGTGCTATTTTAGAAAATCTGTAATATTTGCTGTAGCACTTGATTAGAAAAATGCTGTGGGGATAAAAAAAAAGAAAAGAAAAAAGAAAAGGAAATCTGTAAGTTGCAATTAAAACCTATTTTGTGTTTTACCAGTGAACATACTTTTTTTATACCTGGGTCCATTACAGCGAATGCTCAGCTTCTAAAAGAGTGAGTTTATTACTCCCATCTTCAGGAGCTAGAAGAGGAATCCCCACTGTTACAGTGGTGCCTCAATCTGTTGTATCAGCTGAGAGTGTACAGTCAGATGCCTCCCTAGAGAGCACTTGAATAAAGTGTCAGTTCTGGAAGAACACAGCTGAAATCCATGCTGACTTGGGCAATAATTCAAGAAATCAGTCTCACTGTATTTATATCTGCTCCCTTCCTACTAGGCCTTGAAAGTAATGTGTGATGACTGGCATAGAAAATACAAATGGACCATGGTTTGAAATACAAATTGAATAATTCTTTGTAAGATTCGAGGATGCATTTTAAATTTACAGCGTAGCTCCAACTTAGAGCATAACGCCATAGCTCTAATGTTATCATATGCACTGATGATTACTGAGGCAAAAAAGAATTGGAAGAACTGGGGAAGAAAGAAAACATGGTTCAAGCCAGCTCAATGGAAATCCTTGCAGGTATTGTACTCAGTGTTTTAATGCACCTTTAACAAACAGGAAAGTGAGAAGTGTTGAAGTGCTGCCTACATAAATAACTGGCTAGAATTTAACAGGGTGGGTGAAGGTGTTACTCAGGCTCTGGAGGAAAATCATACAGATACAGTGTCTCGTGCTCATCTCTCTTCACCCTCTCTTTGCAAATTGCCCTGCTCTCTGTCTGCTGCCTTGAATGCTGGCATCAGAGCGAGACTTGCTGGAATGATAGTCTTGCTGCTGCTTGGTTGAGCATCACTCAGGATCAGCTTTCTCATCCTGTTTGGGTTTCCTGGAAGCCCACTCCTCTCTGCCATGTGATGGGTCAGAGGGGTGAAGCAAGGGGGTATGGGAGCCGCATGTCGCCACCGATAGCAGAGCACTGCTCAGTTGAGAAAGAGGTTCTGAACTATTGAAGGTTAGAAATTAATTGTTCAGTTGCCAGATTTTTGCAGTTCCTATTTTAGTTTGTTCAGTAGTACAGGGTTTGTGATTTAACTATTCAGAGCATGGAATAGGCAGTCAGGTTTGCTGCTATTCATTTGTTCATTGTTGCTTTATCATACACCAACATGAAGTACAGACATATACAGAGGGCAAAACGATGTATGTGTGCATATGCACGTATCTATGTAGATAGACATAGCTATACATATATCTGTATCTACATGCATGTATACATGAACATATAAAGGGGGACAGAGGTGGAACAAGAAAGAGAAAAAAAACACCATAAACATGTCTTGGTTTAATTCTGCACTTATAACATTTTCCTTTCTTGCTTTCATGACTTGAGACTGTGATAGAACTTGGGCTGTATCTTTTGGCAGCATTATTCCCAATGAAGGCCAGGCTGAAGAAATACAGTAAAAGATTATTCTGGGTAACAGGAAGCAATAATTCACACCAATGTGAAGTTAAAGAAACTTCAGCCAGACTTGCTTCTACAAAATCGTACTCTGTCTTTATTTTTCTTCCCTGAAAATCGGATAGATTTGGCTAGCAAGCCGCAGAGTCTTGTAAAATGTTTAGTGCTGTACTTCTGAAACCAAAAATGGAGGCATGACCTTCATTTGAATGTCCTGTAGAAAAAAAAGAGAAATTAAGAGCTGTCCCATGGATCCAGTTGTGCCATCACAGTTGATATTTCATGGAAGTGCTGGTAGGATTCTGCACAATGATTTTTCAGGGGATTCCCTTAGTTTTTTTCTATAGGAAGTCACATGAAAACTGTCCTCAGCATATTAAGAATAAGAAAAAACCTGCATTATCAAGACCATGAAATCAAAAGACTAGTAAGAAAAGGACAGAGTTGTTGGTTGCTGTACATTAGTTATGTTGAGCTGAAGTAGGCAATTCTTAAATATATATATTATTTCTTTTTTGGCAAGTCTTTCACATATCAAAGACACACAGCAAAATATTTCAAATAACCTAAACTTTTTATTTTTTCTTTTCTCACTAAACATCCCACTCTTTCCAAATTAATTTTGGATTAATCCATAAAATATTTAAACTGTGGAGTGAATTGAAATATTACATACTTCTATCTAGGGTGGGTTTTATAACACAAGTGCTTTCGGGTGCTTTCATTTTGTAGAATCTCTCCTTCACTGCTAGGAAAATGTGGCAGATGGCCAGTAAGAGGATGGGAACCCTCATGGGGTGAGGAATGAGAAGCTTTTCAGCTTCAGCAGGCAGAAGACATGAACAGAGGGGATCTGGAAGGGGCTGTCCTTGTATGGCTCTTTTGAATACAGCCGATCTCCATGGAAACATGCAGAGGCGATGTCAATAATGATAAATACAGGAAGGTGGGGAGACAAGGGTGTGGGCTAAATCCTCAGCCTGACCTTCATGAGGTAAGAGCGTCAAGCGCTGCCCTTTTGGCAGTAGGTAAAGTTGCATAGCGACCTCGTTTGGGTTCCCACGCAAACAGTAAGCAAAAGCAGCTCTCTTGTTTACATGAGCGCTAGCCTTGTTACCTTCCTCATCCCATATGAACGGGTGTCTCCCAGCTCAGGCAAGGCTCCCCCTCCCACCTACAACCCTTGGTGCTTTTACGTCTTCACGTCTTTGGCAGGTATGCTGGGCTGCTATCTCCTCATCCTCAGTCATGAGCTTCTGTCCACACAGGCTCTTCATGAAAAACAACTGTGCTTGAGCTAAGTGTGCTCTGAAAGCATGTCCCCTCCTCTCCGTGTCCTGCTGTGTGAGGGGAGACGGGCCCCTCGCAGAGCCTGGGTTCTCCTTCCTAATTCCTCTAGTCTGTGGAGGGAAAGGGAGATGGGCTGATACGGAGACACTCCCTTCTGCCAGAAATGATTCGTTAGAGTGTGTATATGTTATCTCGTAACCACGGAAACAGACAAAAATTAGTCAGTCGGCTACAACCAGACTCTTTTCAGTTCCTGAAAAGGCAAAGGGCTCCCTTTCATCCTTGGTCTGGAATTGACATTCTTGCAGCTGGCATGGGTCAAAGTTATGTTTACTGCATGGGATATTTTTACTCTGGTACTACATCCTGAAGTGCACCTAGCTTCAGGAAAGTTTGCTCCTCTTGATTTTTTCTTTCTTTTATTTGTTCGTTACGTATCCCTGCTCACCATCCCACCACCCTCAGTTTAGTACCCCCTTGCTAATGTATCTGCCTTATTAAAATCACAACCTGTCTGTGATGTCATTGTAGCATACATCTGGATAGACTGCTATGAATACACTCCTGGAAGCCTAGGCTACAATACATGGAAATAATTTTGTAACTTTTGTATTTTCTATGAAATTTATATCATTGTAAATAAACAGCATGTGAGATAAGTTATAAACCTTGTGCAAATCGTGATAGTACCTCCTAAATGTATTCAGTTGTAAGTGTATTCACTTGTAAATGTTCAGTACACAAATTAGTCTGTACTTTAAAACTGACAGTGCATGTCATCTTACTTACTTACATCCAGACAAGAAAATATGCTTTATGGTGTATGTACAACTCTGTTTTGGAGCTCTCATCTTGGGATTATGCTACGTAAGAATGTACAGAGAAATGAGTGTCCGCCACAGCAGGCTTGTTCTGGTCCGTGGTGGAAGGCTGCAAATTCCGTAAAATCACTCCAAAAGCCCCAGGCTGGGTGATGTGTCCAAGCAGACACAAGGTTCAAGGAAATTCGCTTTTTTCCCGAAACTGTTTCAGAGCTGCAGCCGAGACTCAGCTGTATCATGGTCAAACTGAAGCAATCTGCAGTTGCTGTGATTCATGGAAACAAGCCCAGGGCTTCCTACAGGCTCCACCTCAGCCAAGAATCTCCAGAGGGCTGAAGGCTGTAGCTGTGTCCTGCCTGCTGTGATAGGCTCCTACACAATTTCCAGCTCTATCTCCTCTGCTTTGGTAACATGTGGGAAAGACAGAGTGAGACTGTGTATGTAAGCCTCTGTGCTGGTGCCATCATCAATCATTTTTGACTCTGTAACTCATGCCTATAATGAATAAAGTCTAGAACTAGGTCTACACTTAGGCAGATGCCCAAGCTGAAGGACAGCACACCCCGCTTTATCAGTCTGCATATACCAGTCAAAACCCATCAGTATCATGTAATGTAATTACTTTCTGGAAGAAACATTAATGGAAAATATCTCTAGAAGAATCATGAGCTGTATGTATGTGTGTATATACATATTTACACACACAAGAACACACATATAGTAGATATGTGTATATATAAATATGAGTGAATATATACACGTATATGCATATGTACATATATATTTGTATATATGGAGCTGTGTGTGTATATATGTATGTCTAAATACATTTATATATTATGTGTGTGTATGTATACATTTGCCACATATCAGGGAAACTATTGCGTGCTACTGCTTGGTTACATCCATCCTCTCAGCTGGTGCATTTTATCTCGGTGTTCCACATTTCTGGCACATCAGAAATCTTGCTTACGGTTTACTCAGTCAAAACTCATGATGTAACTGCTGTCAGAGCCTGGCTGCTTGCAAGGAGTCACTTGGAAACTCTCTCCTTGTGAATGTGAGTTCAGAAAGTGAATTCTAATGAGCTTTTTCCTCCTCGATTAACTCACCATGGAAAGAAGTCTGGTGCTGGCTGCTTTGCCTGCAGTTTTGCAGTGGAGATGGGGATGAAGGCTGGAAGATGTGCAAGGTATTCGCGCAACTGCAGTGCTAGGGAAAGCTCTCTTCTGGAGTAGGCAAATGCTCAGGATATCTGTTGAAGGTTATCTTCCCTCTGAAGATAAGGATATTCCTTCTTTCAAATAATCTCTGTGCCTTTGATAAGGGGAATTGAGTGCCTTTAGCTTCTACTGATTATTTTGAGTGCCCTGCTTCCAACAGAAGGGGGGGAAAAAAGACTCAGAGAACATTATTTAGCAAGAAGTACTGCTGTTAGTTATTAAGTGAGTGTGGTTGATTTAGCACTAATGGGCTTTGGAGTGTAGGCAAATGTCACAAGCAAATAAATACTGGATCCTTTTGAAATACAACAAATTATTTTGTTGAATTCTATCTATTCTCAGCACCACAAAAATGGCAAGAAACAGAGAATCATAGAGTCATAGAATGGTTTGGGCTGGAAGGGACCTTAAAGATCATTTAGTTCCAATCCTCCTGCCATGGGCAGGGACACCTTCCACTAAATCAGGTTGCTGAAAGCCCCATCCAGCCTGGCCTTGAACACTTCCAGGGATGGGGCACCCGCAGCTTCTCTGGGCAATCTCTACCAGCATCTCACCACCCTCACAGTAAAGAATTTCTTCCTAGTATCTCATCTAAATCTACCCTTTTTCAATTTACACATTACCCCTCATTCTATCACTACACTCCCTGATAAAAGAGTCCTTCCCCATCTTTCCTGTAACGCCCTTTAAGTACTGGAAAGCTCCTATGTGGTCTTTCTGGAACCTTCTCTTCTCCAGGCTGAACAACCTTAACTCAGCTTTTCTTCATAGGAGAGGTGCTCCAGCCCCCTGTGGCCCTCCCCTGGCCTGGCTTGAACACGTCCATGTCTTTCTTATGTTGGGGGCCCCAGAGCTGGATGTAGTATTCCAGGGTCTAATGAGAGTGGAGTAGAGGGGGAGCATCACATCCCTCGACCTGCTGGTCACACTTCTTTTCATGCAGCCTAGGGTATAGTTGGCTTTCTGGACTGCAAGCGCACATTGACAGGTCATATTCAGTTTTTCTTCCACCAATACCCGCAAGTCCTCCTCCACAGGGCTGCTCTCAGTCCACTCATTGCCCAGCCTGTATCTGTGTTTGGGATTGCCCTGACCCAGGTGAGGATCCTCATGCCATAGAAGAGGGAAGGAGACTATTTGAAAGAAAGACCTAGCAGTTAAAAAAACCCAACCCAACAAACAACAAAAAAACCAAACCAAAAAGAACTGTCTGAAGAAATGGACATAGTTGTAAGGTATTATGAGAGCTTTCTTAGTGGTGGTTTTTACCTTAGTGTCAGGTTCAGCTAAACCTATATCATTCCTGACAGATGATGTCGAGTCCTGTGATGAAAGACCTCAGTTGTGGAGGGTCTACAATTTCCTCAGGCAGCTTATTCCAGTATTATCCTTACCAAGAGAAAGTCTTCTTTAATACGTAGCCTTAATTTCCCACTTTTTTTTTTTCTTTGTCTACACCAGATACAGAGAACTGTTGATTCCCTGCTCATTTCCAATAGCATTTTATGTGTTTATGTCAGCAAGCCTTCTGTTGCCTGGAGAAAACATAATCATCGTTTAAAGCACGAAGACACAATGGTGCAGAACAGCAGTTATAACACTCCATGGATCTGTGAGAGGCTCTGCAGACTGTCATGAACTGGTCTGCTATCTAGCACGGTTTCACTGGCCAGGAGTGGATCTTTTACTACTATGAACCGCCCATTGTCCATAGATCACAATTTGGAAACCATTGATGTAAGTTACCTTTTCAGTGACAACTCCTAGGTGAGACAGCTTATTCCAGTAGTGTGTTACCATTGGTATTTGTGGTACATGGTACTTCCTACCATGCACCATGTAGTGGAGAGAGTTACTTTTCTGTAGTTTGCAATGATTTTTGTTTTTCTTCACTGCAGTTACATGGGAGGCTAACCACCATAGGACAGGTGAAATGATTAAGCACTTTGACATTTGTGTGGATGGCTAATCTTCAAAACAAGATTTTGCACTTCAGAGAATGTCTATGGAATTAGTTTCCATTAAGCCTTACAGTAGACGGCGTTTTCATCTTGTGTTTAAATTCATAGCAGAGGCTAAACATTTGGAAACATTGCCAGTGTCCAGAAGTCATCCTAATGCCTTATATTGGTGAATGCTGTGTCACAGATCTGAGATAAGAAATTATTTACAGATAACAGCATAATGAGGAAGGTATGTAAATGAGTTTGAGTGTACAGTTTTGCCTTGCTCTGAACATGAATGTTCTGTTTGAGTGATCTCAGTTGCTAAATGGCATCTCTGTTACCATCATACCATCTTCAGAGCTTTATGTGGATATTTTATTTTCAGTTAGTGAGTTAGGTGAAATTATGTTGTGCTCTTTCTTTGTGTTCCAAATGACACCATGTTTGGGGTTAACACATGGATAAAAACTATTGGACTGGTCTCAGATCTCTGCCTTTCTGTCTTCGATGGTCTCTGAGGCAGGGCAGATGCTGAACCCTCTTTGCTTTTGTTCTGGGCACTGATCTTCATTCAGCCACTAGATCTGCAGGGAACCTTGCATCCCTCATTTGTTCGTTCACCCATCAACTAACTTTGTGACAATTATTCCTGAACTAGGACCCTCTTAAATGTGGAAACTTTTTCAGAATTTCTCAGATATCTTAAGGCTGCAACACTTTGTGGCTTCTGACCTTTTAACAACCATCTAACATGTTTTGTGCTTACTGTATAGTGAGCCATTTCTGTAAAAGAAATGTGAGCCAAATATGTTTTAACTGAAGCTGGAAGAATGCTGGCTGAGGTACAGTGAAAAATAACATCATATAACATCAAATGGAGCAGGAATTTAAATTTATCTGCTTTTCATGCTTGAATGACTTCTGAAATCATTGAAAAATGTGACTTGTTAAAAGGCAAGGACCATGTGCCGTAACGACTCTTGCTGACGTGAATTTAACAGCCAGATTGGAAATCTTTCCTCTTTCCATATTAAATTTTATTAGAAGTATTAGAGCTAATAACCCTTAATGCAGGTTTTTCCCCTCATAGCAAGGGCCATTTTCAAATCAGATTTGACTGTGAAGGGTGCAGTATTGTAAATCTGGATGAGGATATAGGTAAAGCTGACTAAACATTGTTAAATCATAAATGTTTAACCAGGAAAAAGCCTGGTGACTCTGAATAAGGTGCCTGGAATCACCATAGAATCAACTACAGAGAATCTACTATAGATGAATGCCAGAAATATGAAGTTTGAATCTATTCAGAACGTATCCATACAGTTCTGTAACTGATGGCTAAAGAGATTTCTCTCTTGGGTCAACATGAACAATTTTTTACCTATTTGACAGAGACATATTTTTGTCTAGAGTTAAATCTGTCATTTTAAGGGATATCCAGGAGATTTCCAATGCAGTACCAACACTGTGAGAATGGAAATGTGCTTACTTCAAGGCCTTTTAATGATGTGGAAATTTGATTATATACTCCTGCAAATATAAGTCTACGTTTATGGTCATCTCTTACAGTTAATCAAAGGCCCCATGTTATTTTCTCTGGGTAGGGCTTATTTTAGGGTTGATCCTGCCCAACATATTTAGTGAAGATCAAGAAAGGGGATGATGTGTCAATTTGTTTATGAGGACAACTACAAAGAGTTACAGAAGAATCTCATGATACCCAACTGCTGGATGATGAAATGACAGATGAAATTCCACATGATATAAAATGATGCACAAGGGAAAAAAATCTTCTATTTATATATTCAGTGATGAACTTTGAACTGCTATTGCCATGCAAAAGTGAGATTCTGAAGTTATCACAGCTGATTCTGCATACTCAGAGCAGTAGTCAAACCAGAAAATCAAATCTAGGTTTTTTTCTAGCATAGATTAAAGATCTAACCAGACATCATTATGCCTCTATACAAATAAATGATGTGCCCTCATCTTCAATGTACTGTATAGTTCCACATTCCTTCACCCTTATTTAATTAGATAAAAGAGGATGGTAACAGAACTGAAAAAAAAGGTGCAAAAAGGACATCAGAAATGGTCAATGACATGGATATTTTGCTCTAGAAGAAATAAATAGACTGAGATTCATCAGCATGACAACTCCTCAGAGGAGTCTATAAAATCATGTGAATGATGGCAATATGAAGTGATCTCTTGTAACTCAATCAGTAGAGGGTATTGAATGAAACTTGTAGAAGTCTGGTTCACAACTAAAACTAGAAAAAAAAAAAAGACATGATGTTAAGGCTGGGATGCAGGGCACTGTAATTAGAAAAAGATGATATGGGTTCAAAAGGTGACTGAATAAACTCATGGCAGAAAAATCCACAGCAATCTATTGAGTAAGAGATGCCATATTTGGCTCAAAGTTCATGAGCCATAAATCATTGAAGTCTGGTGAATATTCTGGGGAAATATCATTACTCCTTGCACTGTCCTTGCAGTCTGTGCTAGGCATCCACTACTGGCAGCTGATAGAGACACACACTGAGGTTTCATGTCTTAACTCAGGTTGGCTGCTCAAATGCCTTTATGGTTTATCAAGATCCACAAGGTGACAGTAAGATGAGAAGAAGCCAGGAATATCTGTTAGCAGCTATGCTAGCAGCTGGCCTTCATCCATGTGCCAATTAAGTAACTGTCTCACAGCAAGGTAAGTCACCTCCTGGAAGTGCCTATCTCTTCACTGATTTTGAGTCAGTCTTGATAATTAGCTTAGACTGGGTGCCTGCAGTTAATAGGAAGAATCCCAGGGCTCGTGAGAAGGAGTTGAAGTCTTCATGATCTAAGAGCTCTGTATTGAGCAGTGTGGAATTGCAACTTTGTGCTGTTGCCTCAGAGTTTCTAGCAAAAAATGATTAGGAATTAGTAATACTGATTTAAAGAAGTGTGGATAGCCATATAAGCCAGGTGGAGAGAATCAGCATCAGGTCTCCAGCATTGCTCCTTTCCAATTTGTGTAAACAAACTTACTTCAGTCTCCCTAGACAGCAGTCTGTTCACAACATACTCCTTCACCCCTGTGCAGCTTTCCTTGCAGTCATCTTGTTTCAGCCTTCCGTAATTCTTCACCCATCTGTTTACCTAGCTTTTTTTGTCACCTTCTGTTCTTTCCACAGTGCTAATAGCGGTAGCCAAGCCCTGCCTAGTCCCATGGGAGAAAAATTTTTCCTGCCCCAAAAGCCTTTCTTGTGAATGCCCATTGCCACTGAGAAAGATCCCTCAGGACCTCAGACTGTATCATCTATCTCTGGAGACCAGGCTGATCCCAGCCCAGGATTTGAAACCAGGTCTCCCACATCTTGGGCAAATACAGGAAGCTAAGCTGGGAACTACCCTCTGTTGGGAGCAGCTCTTTTCCTAACCATACAGCTGCTGATCACCCCACCAAGGTAAATGGATCTTTCTGTCATGATCTAGCTAGAGGTGTCATTCAAACTGACACATCCTCATGAAAAAGTTATGTGGCTCACTGTAATCTCTTTATGTCCGTTCTTTGTTTAATCCATATTTACACTGTGCCACATCCTATTCATGCAAAAGACAGCTCTTTGCCTCATTCAGCTTGCTATTTTAGGCCTACATTTTACCATCAGGTCTTCAATAAGTGATTTTAACAAGGTTTTATCATAGGGAACTTATTTTAGTTCCAACATTTGTTGTCTGTTGTAACCAGCCAAAACCGTGGTTGAGTCACACTGTGAAGACATTTATCCCATAGTACATATATGACTTTATTCTTCCCTTTTCCACTTCCACCTCATTGTTAGATGCAATCTTTCATCATATTATATATGAGCTTCAATTTTAAACTCTTTGAAGTAAGGACTGCTTACAATATTTCCGTCTTTTCAGACACAAAGGAACAGTCCTAGGAACCAATAAATAAGACTTCAAAAGTGTAAGTGGCGGTAAGTCGCTCCCTTGAAATGGGAAAGAGAGGAATGTTGCCCTTCATTGGCAATGCTCTTACAGGTCACATTCATTGGATGAGTAAAAAGAAGGCTCTGATATCCAGAGCAGTCTTTTTAGCTGCACAAGAAAGCACTACCTTTATTACACATATCCACTCAACAGAAGCAATTCACTTGAGATGGAAATGACTTTTTAAAACCAGGAATACCTTGTTCCTGTGTGGCTGCTTTTTCTCAGGGTGTCTGCCTTTTCTGCTGCCTAACAGCGGCTAATGGAGCTGCAAATTGTTATCAGCTTGATATTGCTGTAGAGCCAGCTTACACAAATACCTGATAAGTGCTGTAACACATTTCAGTGGATGAAAATTCATTGTGCAGTGTTGTTTCCTTTTACTTTAATGTGTTCCAGACCACTTTGACAGCTCACTTAATGAATCCCATTTTGCGGAGGACAGCCACGTTTGAGAGGCTGCCAGCCTGAGATGCTGGTGCCCACATATTGATGACCCAGGTGAGATGCTTTGGCAGCCGGCAGGGCTGTGCTGACTGTCTTGTAATGAAGTGAAAACAGACACTGGGGGGATGATGATTATGGCATGGACGAGGTGTTTAAGAGTCCTCTGTTTTGTCAGGCTCCTGTGCACTGTGTGCTGAGGAACAATGTTACAGAAAGTGCTTCTGTGGCAGCTGCAAAGGCTGCTGAGCTGCTCTTTGGAGCATCACCTTACCCTGCATCAGCAGTCACATAGTGGCAGCTCTCTTTTATTTTATGTGTTGAAGTATTGCATTGTAAGTATGGAGTTTTATTCACATTCCCCGGGTTGGATGAGGAAGGTTATCTCTGTTTTGCTGTTGGGGAGCTGTGATGGAGGTACCTCAACCCTACACAGTCACCTGAAAATCAGACTTCAAGCTGGTTTTCCAGCCTCTGTGGAAAGTCACAGGCTTTGCTGAGGGCCATCCACCCCATGATAATACAGATGTCCACTCTTGATGTGATGCGTTGCCTTATGGCTGCACTTCTCTCCCTGTTGATTACAGCTGAAGTCAAGTTGGGATGAACACACACACTAACAGATCTAAGCACTTTCTGAAGGCTTTTAGCCATCCCAAGATGCAGACCAGGTGCTTAGGAAGGTTTAAAAAGTGTATTCTACAAGCCCAGCTCTCAGGAAAACAAGTGCTCCTGCAAGGCCCTGATGAGCTGTGGACCATCCTGCTCTGGGATGGGTCCAGGAGACCCATCGTCCCTCACCCGTGGAGATGGACTGAGTGGCTGCGGGAGGCAGCATGGCTCTGCCCGACCCGGTGCCAGCTTGTCCTAACTTCATCAAATGGTGTCTGAGGGAAAGGGGTGAGTGGTCTCTCTTGGGCAGGAGGAGGCAGGTCCACAAGACTTTTCTTCAAAGGTGGGAAGAAATTCTTGGGATTTAGGTAGACTATGTTGAACAATGTGGAATGCAGTTCTGAAATTTGTGGTAATTCTGTGAGATGATTTTAAGGTTTCTAAAAAGAGCCAAAAGTTCTGATAACTTGGGGCTTTTGAATGTAGCCTGGACAAACTGCTGTAAAAATGTAATTTGGGAAACCAGCCAGCACTGGCAGAGAAAGTAACTCCTGTTTCCAATCCATGTGACTCTAGGATTAATTCTGTTCTGCCAATTCAAATCTTTTTGTAGTTTTAATTGCCTTCTATTACTAACTTCTTGTTCATGCATAATGTGTATGATGGCTCAAGTGCTAAACAGTATCAACATTTCACTTCAGATGTGGATGTTCTCCTGGGGAAGCAATGTGATTCCTGTAGAGCTGTGGGGAAAAAATTTTGAAGACAAGAAAGAAACATGACACATGACTTACACAGGCTTTCCTCCATGGCAGGGTGTCTACCTGACCTTTTTGCCTTTGAAACTTTTCCTTCGCTGTTGGTAAAATTAGTCTGTAAATAACTAAAACAAATATGCATGAAAGTACTGTTAGAATAATATTATTAGTTTATTTTCTCTTTTTAGGAACCTTGCAGAGCATCAGATTCTGATGCCATTCCTGGACTACAGGCTCATCCTCTGGACCACCCTTCATTTTTATTTGTACAGCACCTAGCACTAAAAGGACTTACTTTCCCTTCAGCCCTCAAACCGTATAAATACATGTAAACAGTAATAACTGGCTGCCAATGCACTTCAAAGTGGACCACAGAGATCAACAGAGGTCAGATCCTCTTTAACTCCATGAAAACAGCAGCAATATCCTTGAAAATTAGTAATGGTGGAAAATGATAGATATTTATTCTTGAGAACCAACTGTCTGTTTCCAGAGTAGAAATCAACTCATACTTTGTAAGAGAAATACACCACCTCTAAATTTAGGTTTAAAAGTGGCAGCCTCTCTACTTCTGAAAGTGTGCATTCATTGCTAAAGGTACACAGTGGCCATCTGAAAATTTTCCTGTCGTTAAGCTGCTATTTAATTTACTTCTCTCTTGCAGGTCACTTGGAATTAACATTCAGTAAATTGTTTTTAGGAGAGACATGGTAGGGGCAAACGAAGGATCTCAGTTCAGTAAACTCTGCTTGTCCCTTTCCTGAATAAATTAGGACTACTAAAAAAGCCGGTCTCCTGTAATGGTGGATGTATAATAAAAACAATAAATAACACATAACATTTTAAACATTTCACTCATCTGTTCTTCAAGCAACACCAATATGTTATTTATTTTCTGAGATTTGACTCAAACGGGGGTTTTGATGACTTTCGAGAATCGTGCTCTGTAGATGGAAGCACCCAGGAACCTCAAGGGAGGACAGGAGTGACCTCACCATAATTTATAAGTGCTGACACTAGGGGGAAAACGCCACATTATGTGTTGCTCAGTCTGTTAGATAAAATTATAATGACATAAGCAGTTGGGGCTAGAAAGTTCAAAACTGCCCTAGGCATGTTTAACAGTATGGGTGTTTAGTTAGTCGAGTCAGTGAAATTGGGGAATTTTTAAGATCAGAGGAGTTGTTTTTCTACAAGTATTTCTCAGGTTAACAGATTATGAAGGAACAGGTCAGATCGGGTGGTCACAGTGGTTCCTATAATCTACACTCACACTTTCAAAGCAGGCGAATATCCAAGTAGAAAATGTGCGGACTTTCTGCATGGCACCTGTAATGCTCCTCTGGGGTGTGCCTATGGTCAGTGGAGGAAAACAGAAGTTTTAGGGAAAAACCCATTTTTTTCCCCAAGTAGCTGTTGAAAAGAGGCCAGCTGAGTCTCTGGGGTGCCTCATCCATCGCTCACCATTGCTGTGACAGGGTTGTCCCACCCATGACTTTTTAGGAACGCTGAGAGTTGAGAGCAGCTAGCAAAGCTGAGGGATGTGCCTGTGTAGATGTTCTGGCAGGAAAAGGCTCTCACTTGTCTTCTCTGGCCATGTTTTGAAAGGTTTGACTCTCTCTTGCCTTTGATCTCCATGGAGAGCCGATCTGGGGCAAAGGAGGGCTTTCTTGGTGGGCAGCACTCAGCTGTGGCAACTCGTGTGCCAGGGACTGGAGCCCTGAGCTCAGATGTGAAGTCCTGAGGATAATTCCCAGCTCAAGGCCCACCCAGATGTTAACAACCTGGTGAAAGACCTCCCGCCAAACATCAGAGGGAAGAAAGATGCTCTGTGGAGAGCAGGAGACAGGATGTGGAGCTGGGCATGTCTCTTTGCAACAATAACTTGACCCAGAGGAAGGAAATTGGGGGCAGAGGGAGAAAGTGTTTATTTGAATCACAGAATCATAGAACCGCTTCTGTTTCAGTTGGAAAAGACCTTTAAGATCACCAAGTCCAACCGTTAACCTAGCCCTGCCAAGTCCACCAGTAACCCATGTCCCTAGGAGCCACATCTACGCTCCAGGGATGGTAACTCAACCGCTTCCCTGGGCAGCCTGTTCCAATGCTTGACAATTCTTTTGGTGAAGAAATTTTCTAAACCTCCCCTGGCACATCTGGAAGGGTGGGGTTGCCTGCCAGTGAACATGAGCAGCACTGGTAGGGCTTTTGACAGCAAATTTTGTGGAAAAGCAACACTAAGAGTATTTAGTATACTTTGGTATTTTAGGAAATCACACTGCAGCTAAATAAAAAAAGAACCAGTGGGAAAGACAGTCAGGCTTGGGTGTATCTGGGGGGGTATTTCCTGGGGTGCTTTTTCAAAAGTGCTTAAAATGCCAGGACATGTCCCTGGCTGCTGGGACACAATTAGCCTCGTTGATGCTGCACTGGGACAGTTAAACCTCGGGGACAGTTCCCAGGTGTGTCTTAGAGCTAGCACAGGCAGGGGACCATTCTCATCCCTATTTTGGGTGTGACAACTCTTTTTTGTAGGGTAAGGGAGTTTGGTGGGTAGGGTGGAGTCTGGCTGGCTGGCCTCAGCATCAGGGAGAGGTTCCTGCTCAGTGCGCAATACAGATGTGACCTCAAAGCCTCTTCTGTCAGGAATGAATTTTTCTAGTCCTTTGAAAATACTTCTGGGTGACAAACTTGCACATGTCCATGACCATGAATCTGCAGATTTTGGGAGGTGGATTCTAATGAGTAATGTAAACAGCGTGTTCAACAGTGTTGGCTACAATTTGTGATGCTTTGGACAGTTTTTCAGCCTTTTGTTCTGTGAAAATCTATTCTCCAAAAGGGAGATCACCTTCTGAAGATGCCTTTTCCTCCCCCACAGGGACATCCCAGCACATGTCCTGCATGGGCACTCAAAGCCATGTGACAGGAAGAGGAATGGTACAAAAAATGAACCTCTTAGCACTGCCTCATTCCCTTTCTTTGCTAACTTTTCACTTTATTGTTCTTCCCACCTATCCTCTTCCCTCTGTGTTCGCTGACCATGTTTTGGGAAAATTTATAGGAAGGAATGCCTTTCTTTCACATATTAGGAAAATCCATTCTTGATCTCCTACCCAAGTATATGTGCCTGTAGGCTGTATGTAAACACAGGATAGGTATTAGGGTTTGCAGTGTTTTGAAGTGGGCTAACTAGAAGTGCAGCTGGTTTTGAATTAATTCTTGGTGTATTTCACAGTGGTTGCAATTAAGTTTGAATACAGAAGTTAATAAATCAACATTTTTTTACTTTTTTAAAAAATTGTAATTATTGGACAAGTTAATCTATTGTAAATTCTTCTTAGGTATGGGACATGGCCAAATATGCACCATCTCCAACAAAATGGATCAGTGTCACGGCTTTTGTAAAATGTCTCGTATTTTAGGGCTGACTAACATGGACAATTCAGCAACAGTATCCACTGAGCACATTTTGAACAGGAACTCTTGCAATCCAGAGGCAGAGATGGCAGCATTTCATTTGAAGACTCTTTTGTATACTAATAATCCTCTGTTTCCATCTCTTCCAAACTGGAACAGAAGCAGGGAGGAGCTCATTCTTTATTGGAGAGTCTGTTACCCAGATGTAAGTCATGACCTTGAGGTGTACACCTTCCCACCATACCCTACCGCTGACATCTGAGCCTGTATCAAAGCTGCACCTTAATCTTTGCAGCTGGTAGCTAATTCATCTCGTCTAGTCTGTACCATACTTACCAGGACTTGACTTCTAGTTGCATTTTCACAATCACCAGGGCAGGATATCCATATCTGAAGTCAGCATGTTGACATTTGAAATATGACATTATGAAATGTACATTGTTCTATTCAAAATTTGATCAGACTCAAAAGATTGTTATTTTCCAGCTCCCTGAACATATGCACTTGTTAAACACCCTTTATGCATATATATACACACACACACATATATGAAAAAGTGCATGTGTATAATTAGTACAGCTGTTTCTGGAGTAACTGTTGAGCAAGTTACATAACAGGAGGTACTCTCTATACTGTCTTTAAGGAGAGAAGTTATTTCTGTTCACTCCAAATCAGAAGAAATTGATGGGATTTCTGTATTTCTGGAATTGCTGCTTCAGAGTCTGTTGTACAACAGTAGATTAGGTAACTAAAGTAATTTCAAAACAAGCTTTTACATGTAGAAACCAACAAGCAAATTTAATATTAATGTTAGTATCAAATAATTGCTATTACAAAATTTGACCTTGACAGCATTTTTTTATCATTTTCCTAGTCACAGCATTCTTCACTTGCCAAGTAAAATGACTAACAGAAGGTAAAGGTACCGTTCTGAAACAAACACAGGAAATCCTTCCTTGAACATACCCATTGATGACACAGATTTTCATTTATGAATTTGTGCAGAACTAAGATGAATAGGACAATTATAACCCACAGAACTTTGGAGATATCTTATTTCACTGGCAAAATGTAAATTCATTTGCCAACACCATCACCCTGAATGTCTCACACCCCTTGTCACAATCCTTCAGGTGAGAAGGATCCTGTCTCACAAAGTGCCTTATCGAAATATCCTTATCGTCCACTGTAGACAACGTGTCAGTCTAACATAATAAGTTACTGCCCTATCCATTCTGTCTCAGTAAGAAATTGTTATACACATTTTCTGACTCCCGTGTTTGTCCTCTGTCTCAGGATTGTGTTTCTCTCCGTTTGCGTTACTGTGGTTTGCTACAGAGGTTAATGTGGTAAAGCAGCAGTGTGGAGTAATCAAAGAAACCTGAAAATGGCCTGGTTAGGGCTAATTAGGAAGGCCATATCTGATATGTATGCAGAAAGGACCAATCTTGGGGTATCAGGATCTTGTTCTACAAGACTACTCACTTCTTCCGGATGGTGACACTGCCATGATGCCATTTGGGCACTGATGCAAAGTGAAGTATCAGCCATCAGGAACAATAGGGACAAGATAATAAATAAGTAGCTTAATTTTAAAGATTATTGCCAGTTTGATTTATAATCTGGTGATGTATTTATTTTTTTCAGTATTATTGACTAAATACCTATAAAGTCTTCCAAGAATGAAATCATTAAAATGTTTCTTACCTTAGATGGTGTTCATAACAGTAACTCTTGACTGTACAAATTTCCCAGTTTTCAGTGTTCTGCAGCCATGGTTTTCACAACATACTCATCTGTGATTTTCCTTTTAAGGGACAGATTTCTGAGCAAAGATTATTCAAATTTAACACACATTACTTGAACAGATGTCTGCTAAAGGAGTTTTGATAATTGATAATATGTTGGCAAGGACATATTCTAAAAGAAAAAAAAAAGATGTTTCATAGCAGTACAAGTAGAAATTAAAGAGATTAAATAAAACAAAGGGAAATGGAAACTGCATGAAGGACAACACTACTTCCATCAGCAAGTCGTTGGAAGAAAGTGCACTCTGCAGTCATCAGAGGAAAGTGATGGGAACTGCATTGATTCAGTCTTGTACAGTTACAAGAAAGCAAGCAACAGAGAATTTGCTGCAGAGTCACCTTTTTTTGGTGGGAGGTGACTAAGGCTATGTTTGTTTCTCTGATTCCTAAGACACTGTTAGGAAATGGTTTGCTTTTACATGTACCTGCATATTTAATCTGATTCTACAGTCCTTGTTGAAACAGATGGACCAGAACTAACTTCCGTACTGGGAACACAGAATTATACCCATACTCACACACAGGGTAATGTGTTTGTCTTTTTCAGAATGCACAGAAAATATGTAAACAACTAAAGTGACTGGTGTTTCCTGTATTGCTATTCAGACATAGAATTTGTCACTTATTTCACATGAAGGAGGAAAGACTGGGAAATACATATATACTTGGAGTAAAGAGTTTCAGCTAAGAATGATTGACAATTACCCACCAAAGCTGCTTTTTCCAAGAAATCTAGTTTCGGCTTTGTGTTTTTCCAGCCACAGAAACCTGATACATGAGAGGGAAACAAACAAACAAACAAACAAAAAATTTTGACTAAAGGCTATTGTTTTCCTTTTCTTGACTTACAATAGAATTTTCTGACAAAAATACTTAGATCTTTTGTAGTAATTTTCTGTGGAAAAAGAAAGCACATACACTTTCTAACCAGCTGTAGCTCACAAACAATGGCCAGAGAGGAGGCAATAAGTTGTAGAAATAGGAAAAGTCCCTCCATTCAGTCAAAATGAACCACTTGGCACAAAACAATAACAGCTGAGGTTGTGCTGAATTCCTTCAGGAGTTAGGGTGCCATGATAGAAAAGCAGGTTTCCTCCTGCATAAAATGTAAATAGCTACCCCTGAGCAATTATCAAAACATCCTTTAATGTGTCTTGAACATGGTTTGATGCAATGAATGGACTTAGTAGCAGTTCAGGTTACCTACAACTGGTGAGAGGGATCACAGCTGTTCCCAGGCCACAGCCCAGATGAATGTATTTATGCAATAACAATGGGCACAAGCTGAATTACAGAAGATTCTGTTAAATGTGATAAAATGCTTCCTACTGTGAGTGTGATTCAACACTGAAGCAGGGAGGCTGTGTAGTCTCTGCTCTGGGAGATATTCAAAATCCAATGGGACATGGCCCTGAGCGCCTTGCTGGAGCTAACCCTGCTTTGAGAAGGAGCTTGGGCTGGATGATCTCCAGAGCTGCTTCCAGCCTCGTCAGCTCTGTGATTCTGGGAAATACAAGACAGTTCTGCTTTCTTCTCTGTCCACAACTTGTGTATTATACTGGTTTGGGTGGGGATAGTGTTTATTTTCTTTATAGTAGCTTGAATGGTGCTATGTTTTGGATCTGTGACCAAAGCAGTCTTGATGACGCAGGGATGTGTTCGTTATTGCTGAGCAGCACTTACACAGCATCAAGGCTTCTTCTGCTTCTCGCACTGCTCTGCCAGTGAGAATCTGGGAGGGGACACAGCTGGGACAGCTGACCCCGCCTGACCAAAGGGATATTCCATACCATGTGATGGCATGCTCAGCAATAAAAGCCACTGGGAAGAAGGAGGAAAGAGGTATGTTCAGAGTTATGACATCCGTGTTCCTTAGTAACTGTTTTGAGTGATGAAGCCCTGCTTTCCTGGAAAAGGCTAAACATTTGCATACTGATGGGAAGTTGTAAATTATTTCCTTATTTTGGTTTCCTTACATGTGCAGCTTTTGCTTATACCTTTTAAACTGTCTTTATCTCAACCCATGAATTTTCTCACTTTTGTCTGATTGTCTCCCCAGTCTCACAGGGCTGGGGAGTGAGACAGCAGCTGTGTGGAGCTTAGCTGATGGTTGGGGTTAAACCAGAACAATAGTAGGACTTGATGCTGAATTTATTCCTTTAAAATATTTCCTTAATTTTTCGTATTTTTTTTTTAGTGTGGAGTGGGTTAACTAGCATGAACTGTGTTTAAACTTGAATGATTTCCCTGAAAAAATGGATTCAGGGCTTCAGTGGGGGAAAAGTAACTGATTCCACTATAGACTCTCAGAAAATCCTAAAATCATATGCTTATATTTAAATAAAAGTCTAATCAAAAGCCCAAGAAGCCAATAAGTACTCTTACATTAGTTTCACTTGGCTTTGGTCATGCTTCATACGGAGCTATCAGAGTTATAGGATCTCTTTTCCAAAGCTTCCACATTTTTGTCGGGGACAGTAATTATATTCCCACCATGACAGTTAAGATAACGCACGAATATATCAATGCTGCCAAGCACTAAATGAAATACACTTGTATTTACTATTGTACCCACACTGAAGGAATAGAGATATGAGTAAAAAGTGGAGAGAGTCATGGCTTTGCATGACATAGCATCAGCTGGGGGCTGTGCTTTCTTCTCACTCCCAAGTTCCCTGATGTCCCAAGAGAGAATAAGCAAAGTTGTGGATTGCGATGGGAAAATGAACAAATGAACTGCTGATGTGCACACACACACACACACACCCAACAGCTGATGCGACTGCTTTTCCTACAGAGGTCCAAGATCACTGAGTGTGATGCTCAGCTAGCATCAGCTCAGCTGCTTGCACATGGAATTTCAAGGACACCAATTTCAAGATATTGAGATATTGGGCCCTAAGTCTTCCACTTCTGAAAACACGCATACCCAAGGCACTTGGCTCAGATGCACAGGCCTATTGTTTTACAGCTGTATTATTAAAAATAAATCAGCTGCTGTGTAAGCAGTACTATGACTTTATAGAATTTACTTTATAGATATATTTCTTTAGTAGTTCATTAAAAAACAATGGTTGCTATTTTCTCGTTTTGGGCTAAACCATCTCATGACTTTATAGTGATTTTGGTGTTGGCCACAAGGAATATATCTCATCAGGAGGAGCAGAATTCACAGTTCTGCAATCTTGCTTATTCCTTAGAAAGCAGATTTTCAGAGGGTTTGAATGTACCCCAAAAATATTTATTGATGTACTGATGAGACATACTCCTGGCTAGACATCTGCATTAGTGTTTTTACTCTGTGTCTGTTAACTTAGAAGGGGTGAAGTTAGCAAACGTGCTGTGCTGTCTTCTAAAAATGGTGGTGTAGCACAGTACTGCAAGCCCCTGGAAGAAGATGTAAAAGTATGTGCTAAAGGGGACCTTTAAAAGGCAAGACAGTGAAAATCTTGCAAAACTCCACTGTAAAGCATTTTTTCTCATTCCAACCTACTTTTTTTTTTTTTTTTTTTTTTTCATGGTGGTTTTCTGGAAGACTACCCATTCAGCTTAGAGGAAGTGAACTCCATGAAGTCTGGAGCACCAACTTCATGTTGGTAATACAGAACAGGGTCATGTTTGGTTGCAGATTTATCTCACCTAGTTGTATGCATTTAGAGGAGTGGGTGTTTATGTCAGAAATCTTCCTTGTCTGATGGTTCACAAAGATACAGAGGTCTAGAACATGATTTACTTCTCAGATGGGCTCCAACATGTCTCTAAGATAATATTTCTCCCTGTAGTTATCCTTTATCCTGGGCTTCCAGAGTCAAAGCTGTATTGTGTCTTTGAGCCAAAAGAAACTGATTAATTCAGAGTTTTTCAATTTTGAATTGTCAATTCGTTCTTTCTTCAGTTGGATGCATAAGGAAGTGGCTCTGGTGGTACTGCCCCATTTCAGAATTAGGTGTGTTATATTTGTATTTTATAACAGAAAGAAAATTTTGCTGGCCAGGAATCCTGCATGGTCTATATTCTTTTGAAACACAGATTTTAAGATCCCATGCGCTGGTATAACTATTGCGCCAAAGGTTTAATTTTCTTTTTCTTCATAAGCTGTAGAAACAAAGAAATGAGAGATGAAAAAATCCCCTTAGGTTATTTGTCTAATTCCCACTCTCATTTAATGCCGGGTCATTTATTCCCTACTGCATTGTCCACTGTTGCTGTAAATGACTTGTAATAAACCTTTCACCAGTTTATCTGGGAGGCTGCTCCTCATTGCTAGCTCGCAGAGATTACTCCTACTTATACCCATGGAATCTTAAAGAACTATTCTGTTCCTGCCTTTCTTTTTAGAATAGAATGGGTCAAAGCCTTAGATTTCTTTTAAGGTAATGTAGTATCTTTCGGAGGGGTGAGTTAAAGACAGCCCCATATTGTGCTTTTGATTTTGTATTATTTTTTTTCTTTCTTTTTCAGTCCTAGCAAAGAGCTATGGGCATTTTCCATTTAGTGCCTCATCATGCCCATAGGGTTGCTGCAGCCTTGCCCTCCTGTGGATGGGCTTGTCCATGGACTCGGACTTCTCTCCCCAGAAGGCAGATTTCACAGTTCTCCTGCTATGACTGTCTCAAGTCTGAAGCATCCCTGTATCCTCTGGGCTCAGCCGGGACACGTAACTGGTTTACTTAAATGCCATTCACCCCTTCAGCCATACAAACTTGTGGTGGACCTGCAGGCAGACACATCAAGAATTTCTCATCTGGGAGATGGGACTTTGGTCCCAGCTACCCAAGTTAATTGTGTGTTTTGTCCTATGACTCTTCACTGTCAAATGTTTGCAGTTTTGGCAGCAGTGTCATACCTGCAAGAACAATGGTTCTTTTCTTCCAAGTGAACGTTCTCATTATGGGTCCACATGGCACGAAACCTTCCATTTCCTTTCCCTATGTCTTCTGAATATTTCACTTGTCCCTCAAAAGCGACACTGCTTTGGTGGGAAAGATGAACATTACCTTTGTAAACATGGATGACATGGATCTGAATACCCTAAGGACAGCCTGGCTCCACTAGCTGAATACACGAGATATGTGTATAGGTATATACACACACATGTATAAAGATTTAGGGCTTTAAATTCAATTTTATAGAGGCATCAAACTCAGACTAAAGTTGGATCAGTCTGGGAAAGAAAATAAATCTCCAAGACTCTCCTCTGTCTCCCACTGGTGTAAGCTCTATTAAAATGACAGCTCTGGTGAGTCCCAGTTTTATACGCCTGCTTCTCCCATTACGCTTTGTGGAAGTCTAGCTTGTGATTATACAGTTCAGAGGGCATAAGCTAGAACCATGTGTGCACCTCAGTTATGGGCCGTGCCTTTGCCTACTGGTCCTGTAAGGACAGAAGTACTGTGCCAATGATGTTCATATTGCAGCCCAACGTCAATCAGCCCCACAGGTCCTTGCCTATGTTTTATAAGTTCTTATATATGATGACAAGATCTTTCAAGTAGGAGATTTGTCTGAAGCTGGCCTTACTGAACCATAAGAAGATACGTGGTTGGTACAATGGTCACAGCCACACATGTATCTGTCCCACCTACACTGCAGGTGGGTGGGTGCTTAATCCAGACTACAGTATTAAACTTTCTCTTCTGTGGTGCTTTGGCAAAAGCTTATCTAAAGCTCCTGTCTCTCTGTGGGACTGTATCCAACCAGTCTGAGCACCCGTCTACCTTGGGTGGAAAGCAGCCTTTCACAAAGTATCTGTAGCCCCTGATGTCTAACTCAGCATTATTGAATTCTTGCAGTTGGGTACTTGAAAGTCAGGCATAGCAGTGTTAGAATCACTACACCCAAACATTCTTTCAGTCTGGCCCTGAGTGTTATGTGATGTGACCAAGGAAATGTGCAGCAGAACAAGAACCAGGTTCTACTCCACAGCACTACAAACTGCTGTCGTAACCACCAGAGCATCCTTCTTCCTTACGCCAGAACTGTATAAAAGACAAGCAGTCTACTGGATATGGTACCTGATTCATTCCCTTGGTGCTGATTCCACATTCATCCTGAAGCAAAGGCAGCTTCTTTCATATTTTGATATACAGAGTTTAAAAGTCCTGGAAATGGAGAAACTGAGCATAAAATTGTAATGCCTGGTTGACATCTGGTTTCCGCAACACTTGGCACTAGAATGGTTAAGTTAAAAACAAATCATGTTGACAGCAAACTGAGTGGCACTCATATTCCAGCTCAGAGCAATCTCCTCTGGTATTTTGAATTTATTACATGAAATTAAAATAATTTTCATCCAACAGAGGCTAAAGCAATTATACTATTGCTAAATCTTTAATTTACTGTAGAAGCTTTCCAGAGATCTATCTCTAAGTTTGTTTTTTCTAGCGAAGAGTTGGGATTCCTTGCCATTATTGTAATTTTAGATTGGAGTCAGGGATAAAATGCTGGACAGCTCATCAAATGATTTGTTCCAAAAATAATGTTGTATCTGTGATGAGTATAATAAAGCCTGTGTGCGTAATTGCAAAACATATAATATGTTTTCCTCCACCTCTTGCTTTGGCTATGTGTTATTATAACCTCTGTCAGCCTATTCACAACAGACAAATCGTGCCATTGAAACCTTGAAGTTAAAGTTGTTACTCTTTTTTTTTTTAAAAGGGTGGATTAAATGGAAATATTGGTGTGTTACTATCTTACCTCAGACAAAACCTAATCTTTCTTCAGATAAGAAAAGGATGAGTTTTGAGGGGTACAGCACAGAAGGAACCACTTCCCTGATTTTAGTTTTCCTAATTTAGTTATCTTTATGCTAAACAGAATATGGAAAACATGAGGTTGACTGTGAGCCATGACTGCATAGTGGCTGTAAGCAGAATTTTTATTATATATAGAGGCAAAGGGTTACAGTCAGAAAATGTATCAAATTAAAACTAACACTGCAATTTTTGAAATGTTCCTAGGGTGTCAAGATACATTGGCTTCTGGGTGTCCAACCCGATATGCCCTTAGAATGACCTGATTTTCTGAAAATAAAATCTCTGTCATATCACTAGTCACTTTCGAAACTTTGGAACAAATAGTTAAGGTATTTTGGCTTGGTATCAAAATGTGCAGTTCTCATGGGAAGTATTACATGCTCCAGCATTATATGGTGGGTGTGTTAAGTTTTCCATCTGATCCAGCAGGAGTCTTGCCTTTTTAAATCTTTATGCTCTCAGCTCAAGGGATTTTATGACATGGAAAACTTTAATGATGGAATGAATGAAGTATTTTATCCTAATATGGCTTTAATTTTCATGGCTTGCCATCTTCTGGGCCTTCCCAACATTTTCTGTAACAAGTGTTCAGAAGTTGTACAGGAGCTTCAACATGCAAACACATCTCCCAACTTTGTGTCCTTTTGCACCTCAATTCCTGGTTCTCTTTCTCATAGTTCTATACCAGCCTTGGAGGAGAGACAAAACTGGTTTTTTAGAAGGCCATATATAAAGATTGAGGACCCCAGCGTAAATGAGCTGGATGTAGAGTCCATTGCTAAACATAGACACCTCACATGGCTTGTGCAGGGTGATCCTCCAAGTCCAACGCAAACCACACTATTCTTCTGAGCACCTTTCTGAATGGGATGCAAACATCACTGCTGAGTTCAGCTTGAATGGGAAGACAGAAAGTGGGCAAACTTATAAGACAATAAAAATACAATTCATTGCATAGGAATTTGCAATGGATTTTTCAGAGCTTATAGTTTGGATTAGTGGTGATTAAAAGGTTTTTTAAAGAGTTATTTTATGAGTGCTTTATGGGGTTAGAGGTAGAGGTACTCTCTGTTTTGTAGTCAACATCCATGTCACCAAGAGACAACTCACAACAGCATGTGTAATGCAGTTCACTTCCATGGTTTATACATGGTGAAAAGTTCACCTTTTCAATTCCAAGTGCTGAACTGTCTGAAATGGGTGAATTTTGGTACTGAATGGAAATGGATGCTGACTGACATTTTGCAGCTCTTGCATTTTGAATTGCTCAGTGCTTCCAAAAGCTCCTTGTTCTTATTGCAATTATAACTACCATCAATAAGCTTAGAAATTCCACTGCATGTTTTATAGAAGCTAAATGTTCCTCACTACCTCGAGAGTCCTTAGAGGAAAATGAGTTCGCTTCTTATTTAATCTAAACAATCGTGTGAAATCAATTCTGACTATGTCAGAAATTTGGTTGGAGAAATCCCTGTGATGGAACTTGGCTAACATCTTCTTTCTTTTTTGGCATCTTCTTGTTCATCTTCTACAGATTATTGCAGTTCCTGTAACACAAGAGCTGTTTTATGGGGAAACTATGTGATGCAACATGGCTGGTGCCTCTACATATGGTAGATTTTTTTTTCCAGAGGACAAACTCAGTCTTCGAGCATGAGAAACTCTTTGTGAGAAATGCCAAAAATCCTCTCTGACCAATGCTTTTTTATATTTTATGAGTCTCATTAGTTTTTGTTTGGCCATCCACTGATGCATTAACATATGGTATCAATAAATACTACAAGTGTTCACAGTTTATGCCATCCTGTGAAGCACACACAATGGGATGTAAATTACTCTGAGATAAAACTACAGGAATTATCTTCATAGGCAACCAGAATCATCATCATTTGGCCAGCTACTGACAGTTTTCAACCCTAAATGAGTTTTAGCTGGGTTCTGTGCTATTCAGTCGGGGACAAGGCCAGGTATCCAAGCATATAGCTTTTTGGTTTGGCTTGCAGCGGTTAAAGGCACTTTAGTCCTAGTCAGCCTGCTACTATTTCACAGCTGTATAAGACTCTGCCTAAAAGTAAGCTGTTAATTTTCATATAAAACATTTAAATCACAGTGCTGGAGCACTGTTTCGTCTCAGGATACTGCTGATACCATATGTGGATGTTACCTCACTAATCCGGTTCTTAGCTAGGTTGGTACTGTCAGAAAGACAGACCTGATCTAGTGAGGCGTTCTGGGACTTGAGGTCTGTTGGAGATGGGCAGATGATTTCCCTCCAGCCATAAGGGGAGAAAACAACGGGCTCTTGCTTGGCCTGTGTGGGCTGTCAGTACTCAGAGAAGCTGAAGACCAAATGAAACTCCAAGTGACAACTGACCATTGTATTGTATCTTTCCTCCTGGTTCAACTGTGTAATACAGTAGCAAGACAACTTGGAGAAGTGGAAATAATTGGCCAGAGTGTGTCCATGCTATAAAACTTCAGGAGATGATTAAATCTTGAACTGCTTATCCTTGGTCATACTAATGTTTCTGAATTCAGCACAGAGACAACAGCCATGGCTACTTTTATCTCAAAATACGGCTCATGGTGGTACTGCCTTTCGAATAGTAATTTGGAGCAATCAGATCAATGATGGCAGGAATCTGGATCTCTCTATCAGGTGAACGACCTATTCAGTATGTTATTGCACAGGACATTTAGACCAACATGAATGGTTTAGGAAACTAATTTTAGGAAAAGCTTTTAGTCCATGTTTTACCTGAACCCTTTATTTCAGAGATGGAAGAAGTCGGACTTCCAGAAATATTAACTTTCCTTTAGCAGAAGTTTCGGGAGCGTTCTTCAGTAGAAGTTGTCAATTTTCAGAGTTAAAATAATCTCTTCAGATGAAAGGTCACTACCTCTTGTTTTAAAAGTAGCACTAATCTGCATCCTGACAGACGTATGCTTTTTAGCTTCGTTTCTTTGTTTTTCTGGGGGAGGGAGGGTGTTAAATGAGAATTCATGAAGACCCCAATAGTCACCCAAATGGTATTTTTCTGCAACTGATTTACTCTCTGCTAGCTCTCCTAGCCAGCTTTACTAGAACTCAGTCTTCATCACAGTTTAATATGTTTTTAGATAAGAGATAATCCGTACCATTCAGATGGGACTAATGATAAAGGGAGCCAGTGTTACACTAAACTGTACATATAGTTTTTTGCTGCAGGATAAATATAAGGCTCAGCAAACCTGTAAGTGTTTTGGACAAGTGGCCAGAAATGATTCCAAGTTTCTCATGAAAACTCTCAAGAAAACAAAATATTTTTTTTTATTCACCCTCATTACAAGACAATTTGAACACCCTTCAACCAAAAGAGCTGGAAGTTTGCCAAGTATCATATGAACAAATTACAAGATTTTACAAACTGCTGGGGCCTGGTCTGAGCTGTGTAAATTCGCTGCAATAAAGTGACCCAAGGCTTTACCATGCAGCTTTTCTTTGTCTGGTTCCATCTTTTAGACACGTTTGCTGGGAATGTTCATGTTATTTCATCCCAAACCATCAAATCTGTTAAGGTGATGCAGTAAAGATCCAGAAGCTGCCTTAGGCACTGCAGGTCTCAGGACTTCAGTATCCAAGTGTTGGGGGTCTGGCGCTGCAAGTGGAACTCATATTCTTGTGTCATGTGCAGTGGATGAGAAGGTGTACGGAGATGCAGGCTCCCAGGAATGGGATTTACAAGAAGCAGGGTGTTAAAGTGCTATACCTTTGCCAGCTGGTAGGAAGTGATGCAGAAATGCTTCTGTCTTAAATTTGGTCTGCCTGCCCGAAGCATGGGTGAAGGACTCAGAAATGCTCTTCTGGCCTTTGTGTATAATTCATGAAATTCAGGAGTATAATGTTGCAGCTTAGTAGGCACAAGAAAGGAGAAAATGGATTTCTGATCCTTCTTCCTGGACTGTTTACATTTTGGTGGTTTTGGTTCATTGTTTACATTAAAGAGTCACAGAAAAACAGAAACAGAAACACTTTAAGGAAAATAGCTCATATAATTCACTGACCTCTCTGACCTGAATGCCAAAAAATCAGATTCATCCCTGCCTTCAAGTTGAGTCTTATATCCTTGTTTTAGTCTAGACTGGGAGCATGCTCCTGAACACTTTGTTTTACAGTGCAGAGCAGTCTTGGAGACCACAGCCTGGATCCTTTTTAATTGCAATGAAGTAAAAGGCTGTTCTTTATGGGCATGCTAGATGCTCTTTAGGGGCATAACATAGCAAAGCCCTGGGCTTCAGGAGAACAGACTTTGGCCTGTTCAGGGCACCTGCTTAGGAGAATCTCATGGAAAAAAACCCTGGAGAAACCAGGTGTCTGGGAGAGCTGTTTAATTTTCAAGGGTCACCTCCTCCAAGCTCAATAAAGGTCCTGGCTGTACAGGAACTCAGGCAATGGTGACAGGAAGCCAGCATAGATGAACAAGGAGCTCATGATAAAAATCACACATAAAAAGGAGGATAGAGGAGGTGGAAGCAGAAATACAAGACCTAGGAGGAATACAATGACACTGTCTGAGCATGCAGGGATGTGACTAGAAAAGCCAAAGCCCACCTGGAGTTCAGTCTGGTGAGGGACATGAAGGGCAATAAGAAAGGCAGGTACATGAGCAGCAAAAGAAAGACTAGGGAAAATGTGGGAGTGCTATTGAACACAGCACAGGACTTGGTAACAAAGGACAGAAAAGGCAGAGCTGCTTAATGTCTTCTTTGCCTTGGTCTTTACTGGTAAGACTGTCCTTCAGGAATCCCAGGCTGCTGACACCAGTGGGAAAGTCTGCAGCAAGGAAGACACCTTCAGTGGGGGAGGATCAGCTTAACAGACATTTATAGAAATTGGACATACATCAGCCTGTGGGACCTAATGGGATGCACCCATAAGTGCTGGGGGAGCTGGTCAATGCCATTGCAGTCACTCTCAATTATCTTTGAAATCAAATGTCACTCCTACCTTCAAGAAGGGAAAGAAAAAGGATCGAGGGAATCACAGGCTAGTCAGCCTCATCTTGATCCCTGGGAAGGTGATGGACCAATTAATCCTAGAAGCTATTTCCAAACATATGAAGGACTAGGTTTCGGGGAGTAGTCAGCATGGCTTTATGAATGGGAAATCATGCTTTGCCAGGCTGGTCTCCTATAATGAGATGACCAGTTTGGTGAACATGGACAGAGCAATGGGCGTTGTTTATCTTGGCTTTATCAAGGGTTTTGACACTGTCCTCCACAACATCCTCATAGGCAAAATGAAAAAGTGCAGGTTAGGTAAGTGGACAACGAGGTGTCTGGAAAACTGGCTAGACACAGAAGGTTGTGGTCAATAATGCAAAGTCCAGCTGGAGGCCAGTCACTACTGGTATATTCCAAGGCTTGATACTGGGGCCAGTATTCTTTAACACCTTTATTAATTACTTGAATGATGAGGCAAAGTCACCCTCAGCAAGTCTGCTGATGATACAAAGCTGGTGACTGCTATACTGGAGGGTTGTGCTACTTAGAGGGTCCTGAGCAGGATAGATAAATGGGCAGAAAAAAAAACCCAAAGGAGGCAATTCAGAATGAGCAAAATGACAGAACACCCAGCTCTCTTTTATTGTAAGATTATGGTCTGGCGTGCAGTCCCATAGAAAGCAGCTAGCAGCTTTCCATGATTTCTAGGCTCTCTCACACAGAGAAAGTGATTCCACAGAGTCATAATGACCTTCTCTTGTGACAGCAAATGAAGGAGAAAGAGCCCTTCCCTTCCTACTGCTTTCCCTTCCCCTGAAAAAAGAAACTTATGGAAAGTCCAGGAGGAACAATATAAATCCATGTTGCTCCCAGCACAGGGTAATGACCTGCTGCCCTTCCCTCAAAGCTGGCTATAATTTGCATGAGAATTCTTCCTTCAGCAATAATCCTCCTTGTCCTTCTGGGAAGAAAATCATAGAATCATAGAATGATTGGGTTGGAAGGGACCTTAACAACCCCGCTGCCATGGTCAGGGACACCTTCCACTAGACCAGGCTGCTCAAAGCCCCATCCAGCCTGGCCTTGAACACTGCCAGGGATGGAGCATCCACAGCTTCTCTGGGCAACCTGTGCCAATGCCTCATCCTCACAGTAAAGAATTTTTTCCTAGTATCTAATCTAAATCTACCATCTTTTAGATAAATACTCAACAATGAGCTCTGCTGTTCCACATTTTAAAGTCACTTCAAAACCAAGGGCAATTATTGATGAGGTTTCTCAACAGCTGGTGGAGATGGAGTATACGCTCACCTTCCTCTGGAGTTTTTTCTCAGTGAACCTTCCCCTGGAAATAGAGAAATATGTCTTTGGGGCCAGCCTTACTGCTCACAATATGATGTTCCACATTAGTTGAAATCACCTTGTTTTGTATTTTTATTTATGCCAACCATAAAGTACATTGTAAAGCAATTATAAGTTAGGTTTGTCTGTGTGGCTGGAGTTGGAAAGGAAGAGTTTTTTCTTTCTCTGGCACAATGTGCCTCTGAAAGCATGAGCCAGGCCCTGGCACTCAGCAGGTTTAGAGCAATAAGGATGAGAGACACTCGCGTAGTTGGGGGGGGGAGGGGGGGGGGGTGATGGCAGACGTATTGCAAGACTGACAGTTTTATTGCTGGTTATTGAGTGTAGCAGTAGTGGCAGACGATTACTGCTTTCTGTATGAGCTTTGATTGTGCGATCAGGCTAACAGCCGTCGGAGGCTGAAAGAGCATGCTGGCCCAATCAAGTTGTCATTAGGACAGAAGTAATACCATGAGAGAGATATGAAAACTCCATCAAAACTGTGGGTCAAAGGCAAATGTTAAGGAACCAAAAAGGCAGGCAGAGTTTAGGCTTTTCACACTATCCTCAAGCAGAAAAGGGGGAAAAAAAAAGAGTACTTACAGAGGGGCAGGGTATTACAAGGATATTGCAATCCATTCAGATCTATTGAGTTAGTATTAGATTCCATGAGAGAAGAGTGAGAAGGACAGAGAGATTCATGCATCTAATACACCAAGTAAGTGATAAGTCACTATGTGAAACTTAGAAGGGATGGGTCATCCTATGGAGGTAAGGCTCTCTCCCTCTTTTGACTGTGGAAAGAGCAAAGTATGAACGGGTTCCTGCATTTGGCATCTCAGTTTGGTAAGTAAAATTCAGAAAAAGCTCTTTCAGGCATCCACATATTTCCAGGCAATGAAGGAGGTGACAAACAGAAGTCTACATGGTCCAAGGTCTCTTGGAGACCACAGTGTTCTCACAGGTCTAGGCCACAGATGAAAGTTATTGCTGGGGTAGCTGTAGTGCCAGGACAGATATAGTTCAAAAGTAGTTATTTCTGGGGAGAAGTATTTTATTTGTGTAATTTATACCATATGCCCAAGTGCCTTGGCTCTGACTGTGCCAAAACCAGACACCTAAGGAACAATATAAGAACTGGGGCTACATATACTGTTATTTTCCCATGGTACTTTTCCAGACGCTGACAATTGGAGGCTCAGGGACTTTCTGAGCCTGACATCATATTTAATACTGTTCAACAGATCTTTGTCCTATGAATCAGTGCAATTACTTTTTGGATCCATGCAAACTTTCAGCACCCACGGCATCCTGTTTTAAATCTACAGCTAGCTAGTAAGATTTGAGGTCCTCTAGTTCATGTGTTAAAATGAAAGGCAAATAGCTATTCTTTTGATTCATTCCCCAAAAGATAAAAGCCATGATAATTTTTAAGAATTTCCATTCAGGAAAAGATAATACTAGCTTGATAGTCTTGCTAGATTGTTGACCTCTGAGATTATCCAGTGTATCCCCAAATCAAAGAAGTTAGAGTTGAATGGTTATGGTACCTAACGTGCTTTCAGCATATTATGAAAAATTTCATGTTAGATTTTTCAAGGACCTAAAAAGCAACTGAAATTTAATTTTATACATTGTGTTTCCCAAAAATTTCCTTTTTACCATTTCTATCCAGGTCACACAGAGGATGGGAAAATGGTTAGACTGCATACACCAGATACAAAAGGGTACATTTTATATGCTCAGTGAGTAGAAAGATATTTAGATTTTGAATTTGCTACAGCTGGTAATATGAAAAACATTTTGTTAATCTTTTTATTATGACAAATATCATTTTGCTGTAAATTTGTGGGCTTTGTGTGTAAGTCATAGGAGGCTTTGATGTACTTGGGGTCTTATTTTCATACAGTATGAGTTTAGGAAAGAGTAGTTCCATTTCAGTGATAATGAAGCCAGTCCATATATGAAAGTGGTTGCTACTCCAATCGTATTTGACTGACATATTCCCTTAAATCACTTCCAGATACAGAGATCTTTCTGAAATGAAATAGCTTAGCATCATGATCAGATTTATTACACTTCACTGATTCTGGACTGGATCTGAAACGAGGATGACGTTGCCTGGGATCATGCACTTGGAGGGCCTAACTTTCTTTTATGTAGTTTAGAAAAGAGACACAGCAGAGAAAGAGAAGAAAATGCCTCTGAGGTAAAATGTAAGGACACTAACTCATGGAAATTGTATATGCAAACAAATTTATGATGATAAGTTCTTAAAAAAATAATGTCAAACACAGACACTAACTAAGTTTTAATGTAGCTTTGTGGCCTTGGTTTCTAAACTTTGTATTTCATCTTACTGTCAAGCAGAATACACTGTTGTAAACTATGACCGTGGAAAGCACTTCAGATTTAAAGTGTTGCAAGCACAACTTAATTTGAGACACTTACATGCTCATGAAAAACGTACATACTTGTCCCTGGCTTCATGAAAAAGACATTACTTTTCCAAAGGTTTATATTTGGGTTTTAAATAAAAGCCATTACTCTCCATAGTGAATATTTTGTGTAACAGAGAGTAAAAATTGTCCCAGCTTTGAACAAATAAAAATGTTGACCTTTTTGTGATTGCTGTGCATTGTTTGCTCTTGCCCATTTCCTTAACATTTTAAGCTGTTAATGCAGAGTAAGGGTCCAGATTCCTACCCGATGCAACTGCAACCTATAATTGCTCAGTCTGGGTGGTAATCTGTCAGTGCTAAGAGAGTTTACTTTTTCAAAGCGGATACTTTCTGTTTTGATGTCTATTGTGCAACTGTTTTGATGTAGCGGATCTGCATTTGTATAGATAGCCAAGGAGGGGGGGTAAATACTGGATGCCCACTTGACTGGATTCCCTTACAGAGGTGCCAGCTGGTTCAGCTGGTCTCTGGGCCTTGTGGATCACCGGCTGGGATCCCTGCACATCCCTACCTGCTCCCATCCACCCTGCAGGTCCAGATGCCCTCGTTCTGCAGTTTGTGGTCAGGCCTGGCACCCACCGTGCGTGGCAGAGAAATTAGGCCAGCACATTTCCACTCACTGATGGCTTAGTCTTAGGATAAGAGGATAAGAATACTTGGATGAAATTACTGGTTGAAAGGCTTCTTTTTCAGGTTATGCTGAAGCAGTAAAACAGGAAAGATAAAGTTTTAACTTCTCTCACTTTACAGAATACTGTGAAAAGCTGATGTTAGGCAACCAGACACGGAGATTTACCAGAGCTACATGACTATATAACAGTGCATACAAAACTTCATTTCTTGTCTGCCTTCAGAAAAATAAAAAATTAGTTTAGGGTTACAGCAGGAGTGAAAGAACAGGCTAAGCAAAAGGGGCACCCTCTCTTAACTCTCTAAACTTTAACTCTCATTTGAAACCAAGGGGTTTTTGCAAATACTTGAACTTTTTTTTCAGCTACCAGAAGCATAACTGATAAAATATTTCATGAAAGCTGATTTCAATGGCACTTCTGTATGTATGCCAGAAGGCAGTTATAAATTTATAGCCTCAAAAAAAAGTAAGCTAGCTTAAGTTGGCATTAAGTACATTTCAATGTTTTATCAAGTCTTAATCCTAAATAATTCTAATTTCACTCAGTGTCATTTTACTAAAACACAGATTTACTTATTAATGATTTTGCTCACTGGATAACAATTTCATATTGCTCCAAAGAGTAGGTGTTTTATGATATGATCAGAGAAGAGAGCTAGAGTGAATATTGTCCAGGATCTCTGTCTAGAGCTGCGGTTGATGGCTGTTTTCATCTCAGAAACAATGATTCACTGAGACCTTTAAATCTGTAGATTTCTGTAGTCTCAAAATTCATGGAGTACTTTTCTATGTAATGAGAATGTAAATGATGGAGGATAAGAGGGATTAAAGAGAATGCAATTCAGACATTGATGTGGACAGGACAGATATTGCACAGAGTTCAAAATGTCCTTGGAGATGAATGAGATTGTGTGGAATCTGTATGTGAAATTACAATGAGATTTTCCTGAAAAGTAGCAGACATTTTTAATTTCACTATTTTTTTATCTCAATCCCTTGTGGAGAGAAGAAAAAAAAAAAAAAAGGAAATAACTTGGTAAATAACACCATGTACTTCTTGTTACTTAGAAACATGGAAAATACTCCAATTTCAAATATTATGCAACAATTTTCCTCAGGACAATGATTTATAGCTACTCTGAAGTTTTGTGTGGAAAGGAACCTTAGTTTCCACCTGATACTACATGAAGGAAGATCTTTTCTTCTCTTTTGAATCACTGCCAGCGTTATCCAACATACAAAAATTCTGAATTATTTATGCTGGCAAAAGCACAGGTTACTGGGCTCAAGTAAAGGAAGCAGAAAGTGATGAACCATAATGAAATTCTGCAAAGAAAATACTCTTTCAGGAGCTGCTATTTTGTCTTTATTGAGTTTAATATGTGTATTCAAATAAATTCCATTCTGCCTTTCAAGCTCTTGATGGGGGATTTATCCAACACCAATTATGCAAAACTCCCACTACTAATATAATTAAATTCAGTAGAAGCAGGAAGAGTTAGACATGACCTGAATACACTCAGTAAATCATGTTCTTCCAAAAACCTGAGTACAAAAATATCCAATTCTAAATAGCTTTTTGTGGGGAGACTGGTACTGGGGTAGTCAGTTCAGAAAAGACCAATATATCTCTACACAATATTAATGTATATCTATTACACCTTTAACGACCTGGGGAAATTTCTGCCTGAAATGTTATACATCTAATTATCTAATAAGCATAGACTTTAACTCCTAATTTTGGCATGCATAGTAATCCAGATACCTAAAGGGTTTCTTGAAAAGCCTGTCCATGCAGCCAGCACAAAAAGTACCTACTCACTGATCTTCTGTGTAATCAAGCATTTTTAGAACATTTTGGAGCATCGCTCCCAGCACAGTGCATCTAGAATGTTCTTTTGATTCTTATTGGAAGTTCTTGGTGAACTGTGAATCCATGGCTGTGGCAGCTAATCTTGGGGTGCCAATAGCTGTACTTTGAAAGTAATACACTCGCACAATGCTGCTGGCAGTCTCAAGACTTTCAATACAGTTGAGTTTACTGCTTAGTAACAGGTACTGGGGAATGGTTTTATTTCAGAAAGCCACTTTACCAGAATTTATAATTTTCAGGAAAAAAAAGCATTTTGAAGGTCTAAAGCCATTAAAGATATTATACTTCCTTGAATGAGAAAAAAATTCACTTTTTTAGCTGCTCCAGTAAAAGGCTTTCTGCTTTAATTCTTCTTTTGATATTTAATAGAGATCAGTGACGAATGTACCAGAAAATAATTGGCAGGATTCTGTTATATTCGCTCTCTGTCTTTTTTTTTTCCTCCTTTTTTCTGCCTGTGTCTTATTGTCCTAATGACAAGGTAATAGCAAGCTCTTGGCTTTCTTACCTCAGAAGTGAGTTATGTGATTCTGTGATTTACTGTTTCTCTGCACTGGGAAGGAAGAAGGTCAGGACTATTTTTATGTGTACAGGTTTATTGAAGACTTTAGAAACAGATTTAGAAAGTAAGCCATTCTCAGAGTTCTTTCAAGTGCACTCAGACATGTTGAAGATTTCAAATCCACTCCATCCAGTTATTTTTATTGACATAGAAAGTAACAATATGCTAACTTCCTGTTATTCTAGATAGAGGTTTCATAACAAAGCAACAGGCTCAACTAGGCAGACTCAAATTGCATTTCTAAGTACAATCAAAGTTTTTAACTTGATGAAACTGTTCAGGTAAAATTCCCAAATCTAACACCCACACATAAACCAGCTTTACTTGGTAGGAAGAACATGATTTTTTTTTCATGTAAGATTACTTGTTAGTATGAATATTTTATAACATGACCTATCTTACATAAATATCCTATCAGGTTTTTTTATTGCCATATTGGTTATACAGAATAAAAGAGTTATTGCTATAAGTGGCACAGGGATCTGCAAAATAAAAACTGACATTATGAAGAACGTTTGCTCTACACAGGCCAGCAGGTAAGGCACTGGTGAGGAGTCATCAAAATTAACTGTTCAAGTAACTTGGTAGGGTAACAAGTTCTGTAATAATAATAATAATAGTAACAATAATAATAATAGCAACAACCACCACCACCACCACCACCTTCCAAGAGGTTTAATTTGCAACCATCTATGAATATAAGAAAATGATTAATGTATTTGACATAATTTTCTGCCATATTTCTGCCAATATAATTTGTAATTACAGTTCAGTTCACATAACAAAGTTTATAGTCTACAATTCGAACTATCCTGGGCTTCCCTTGGGAAGAGGGGGATTTTAATTGTATGTGCATGTTGTTTCTCAGCTGTTATAATTTTTTATCACTATTAAGACTCATTAGTTGACTAGACTTTCCCAAATCACAGTCATCATATATTTACATGAGTTACAATAGAAGCTCATTGCCAAAGGACTGCACTGTAAAACGCTCAAAAGATGCATGAAAGCACATGTGTTTTTGTGCAACTTCCAGCAATTTGGTTCCTACCCGAAAGAACTTTTCAGGAACACACTTTGTAAGTGATTTTATATTGTCTGGTCCAAGAACTTAGCTCAGAGACTTTTAACGAACTGATGAAGTCTCTTATGGTAAGCTCTGCACCAAATGCAGCTGCTGAAGGGAGACTTGGAGACTGAGAATTTTTGAGGGACTGTGAGAATTCACTGTTGAAATAATTTGGGAGGAAGACCACTTTTGCAATGGATGAGTTTCTGAAAAGCTCAGGTTGCAATTGTGTAAGGGTATAAGATTCACATTCTTAATGTTCATATCAGTAATCCATGCTGTCTGTCAAATGGACAGAAGAAGCAAAAGTTGTGCTGATTTTCAGCGGAGGTGTGCCAAAAGATCTGAAGGTGGTTTTAGAAGGGTGAGGATCCACAACAAGACTAGGATAATATGGACCCTTCCTTAACTTAGTCTTGTCCTTTTGTTTCCTTGTAAATCCTCTTCATTTTAAATAATTTCCTGTCATCCTGGCTAAAATATGTTCCTGATACCAGCACACACAGATTCCTTTGTGTGGGTTTCGTTGCATTTTATATTTGAACCTGGTTTACTGCCTCAAATCTAAATGGACTTGCCTAAGCAGTGCTGGTTGTAAATCCATGAATCCTTCCTGCAGCTGATATGGTTTGCAGTTTTTTCACATCCTTGCATGTTTTGAGCTGTTCTCCCACTTTCATCACTTGCAATACATTTTTTACTTATAGCTAAGGTATGCCAGCAGTGTCATTGTTTAATTTGCCTGTACATGGCTTCCTGTGTGTAACTCATGTCATTGCAGCTCATTCAGTTCACATTTTTGGGCTTTTTTACCAAATTCTCATCTCTCATCTGATCCATGCTCTAATCTTTTTCTCAGCATCCCTCCCAGAAGCATTTCCCCCAGCCTGGCATGTGTGTGCCCAGAAGGTGAGGACCACATCTCTTTTCCCTTTCCCAGTAAATCTGGGGCTGGAAATGTCCCTTTGTAGTCCACCCTCCTGCTGTTCCTCTTTCCTATTGCTCTAAGGGCAACTGTCTCTAGGGATCTGCCAAGGAAAATGTTTGTAATCTGCTTTAGTCATGAGCTGTGCCATCTGCATTAATGCCCCTGGTTTTAATGGAGAGAAGGTAGGGAGCCTTCGCCTGAGCAGGGCAGAAAAGCTGCTAGTGAATGCATTCAACAAGCAGGAGCCTCTTCCAAAACTCAGACTTTTGGGAAAGACAACAGTTTACATATTAATGACAATTGCCAAAAGGAGACTAAAGAGAGGTTCAAAAAATGTGAAAAGTGTTCAAGTGCTCTGCTTTTCTTTAGGCCATTACAAACCTGCCATCTCATTTCTAACGTCTAGCTGTGTTCTGCCACGTAATTTTCCATTTCTCAAGTATCAAACACCTATCTCAGCATCCAGCACTGGCTTCAGAGTAAATCCTAAGGAAAATTATTAGTCAACCTGAAAACTTCCATCCCAACCCCTCTGCTAGTTTTCTGTAGCCTGCAGGCTCTGGAAGGTATCCAAGCTCTGCGCTGCCTTCCCTTTTGCAGAGAAAAGAAATTATTTCTTTTGTCTAGATTTCATCAAAACACTTCTAGGCACTGAAACAGAGACTTCATTTTAATTGAATATTCTTTTTTGAATGAAAAAAGAAAAAAAATGTTGCTTGTGTTTTTTGAATTGTTGCTGAAAATGCTGGGTTTTCTCGTACCTGACTTGAAAAAAAAACCCCAAAACAAAACAAACCGAACCAAACTCAGACTCACAAAGTGAGAGGAACAGATTTTGCCTTCACTTTTTCGTTGCCTTTTTCCTCCTTTGTCCTCACAACTCTTATTTGCTTGTACCAAAAAGGCAGCAGGGTATTCAAGCCGGTAGCTTTTAAAAATGGAGTAAAAAAGCCAAGCTGAGCCAACCAAGCTGACAGAATTCAAATGAGCTCTGCTTTCCTTTCTCAATGGGTAATGGTGTTGTATTATTTACTTCTGTATTTGGTCTGAGTCCAAGATCTGATGAGTCTCAGGGTTAGTAGCTTACTTGCATTCTTCCGTTTGGCAACTGATTCTCATTCAGACCAAATCCTTTTGGGATACTGAGATCTGATATGAAGATCAATCTATTCCATGTCAATACATAGAGCTGTTTCCTTGAGTGGGCTGGACAAGAGTTTTGGAATGCAAATAAATCTCTACCTGTTCTTTGACCTGCAGGGTATGTGTACATACACGAACTTGTAAACAAGAGCTTTTCAGGCTGCCTCTGGAGGATAAAAAGTGCTCTGACCGGTAATCAGTAAAGGTTGATATAGGACACATTAGGTGCTCCACAGTGGAAATAAAGATATTCAGATTTTGTGGAAGCTTGCTGGATGCTTGCAAGCTTAGCACCTTAAAAACCTATATTTTAACTGTGATTTTTGTGAGGAAGCTAGCTCTCCCAGCCATTCTTACCTGCAATCATAATAATGAGCTTTTAAGAATACACTGGTGACATCCTGAAGTTACAACAAAAGGAAGCACTGCAGTGCCTTCTTTCTGTATCCTTTGTAATTCCATGCTCCTCTTCCCTGTCTGAGCTAGTGTCACATCATCAATCAAAGTGTTGTTTAGCCAGTAATACAAATAAATTACCAAATGAGCAACAGTACAGTTGTAGATCAGCTGGTGAATGACACAGCTGGGAGGCAGACGAATTTCTAGGTACATGAACCCAAGTGCTTTTCTGAAGGATTTTTAATAATGCAGAATTTTAATAATACAGCAGTTTGCTGGTAGTGTACATAAGGCCTTATTACAGCCTGAAAGGCAGTCTTGGTTAAGTAGCCATTTAATGCCTTTTCAATCATAGTCCAGGATCAGCAGCGACTTTAAGTTATCACCAACTGGAAACTGGTTATCGACTGCCCATGGGTCAAGTATGTTGGTGGTCTTCTGCACCTAACAGAGTTCACATCACACACATATATTCCACGCTGTGCGTGCACACACACACACAGAACCTCCTACCTTTAACTATCAAAGCAGACAATAACCAGCTTCTTCCTGATGGCCTTAGTGGAGAGAGGGATTGAGGTTTTTCAGGGAATTCTTGGAAGGAAACAGTAACTGTGAAAACAAGAGTGTTAAAAGAGGAACGTCCCTAGTGCAAAGGAAAAGAAAGAATATATTCTTTGTTCCTGTGTCAGCTGTCCAACTTGGTCACTGCTAGCATTTCACTTTCACCCTGAAGAGCAGCTAATTGTTTATGAAATGACCTTGTTATTCCTGCCCTAGTAACCTTGTCTGGAAGGCCACCACATGCATTTATTATTCTCTGAAGGAAAATGTGCTTTCTGACATCTGTTCTGCATTTGTTTTCCTTTAATTTCCTTTAACTTCCATCACCCCCTCCCCAGATTGCTCATCTGCTCATGTGCTGCTCTGCACAGGGTGGCATGAACTGTGGTAGTCCTACAACCCTGCCTGTCCTCAGCTTTGGCTTCCCTGTGGTCCTGCCGACTTGCTTTGTAGTCTGGTACAACAGGACAGAGACGGGCGCTGTGAAATTGTCTGCTCCCTCATCCCCCTCCTGTGACAAACTTTACATCCCCTGAATTATATATTCCAGTTTAGGATTTAAAGAGTTTATACTGAGAGTGGATTGCAGACAAAGGCTCCTTCTCTCCTAATCTGCCCTGGGGATTCGTTCTTCTCTTACTCCGAGTGCCAAAGAGTGCAAAAGCACTGGCAAACCAGTCTCCTTCCCATGTCATTTTGCAGCCAGCAATAACGAGCACCTACAGCATCAGTTCCTGAGGTTCTAGAAGCATACAAAGGCTTTGCAATGTGTGTAAGTGGCCCTAATGTCCTTCTCAGTAAAAAAGCTGTATTGTTGGCCATGATCACTTTCAGGCCTTTCAGATTTCTTGTGATAAGCAATCTAAGAGAATTACTTGGCTGCTCCCAAAGAAGGCTTTTGGCGTCTGTTAACTGAGTGGCAATTCTTCAGCAAATGCTATTAAGTGACTGACGGGGCTGCCTGCCTGCTGCCAGAAGCCCATTCCCCAGCCCTGGCTGTCCTCCGCATTGGAATGGCCATGGTCCTGACCTGGAAGGGGTTTTGGGGCGGGAGGACAGGGTGGGAGGAAGGTGTAACAGAAGATCTGGGTTAACAAGTAGGGACGCAAACTCTTGTACTGTCATCTGGAAACTGGTGGTGGGGAAGTGCGAACACTCAGCACAAAGTGACTACATTTATACTGGCTTGAGCAGGGCTTGCTAGCATCTAAAGGCTTAATTTTGGGCATAAAAGCAAAGTTACAGATCTGAGAAGAAAGAAGAAGATGCCTTCATCATTCAGTCTTGCTACAAGAGAGAAGTAATAGAGGGTAAAACCCTGCAGGAGGATTTACGCACACTGCATCTCCCTGTTCTGTGAGCTCACCCACAGCCTCATGAATCCAGGTTATCTGCATGAGATCATGGTCACACCTGCAGAAATCTTGACTTTTTGCTCTAGCCTTTAAGCCTACCTAACCTCCCAGACGTTTTTTGGGTTCAGTCTTCCCAAGGTCACTCAAGGGGTGTGTCCATGAAACCATAGGAGGGGTGACCATTTCTCCTGCCTAACTCACACCTCGTGCAGTAAGGAGAGCTGTTATGGTCCTTTAAGCAAGTCCGTCTCAGCCTCCAGTTTTTATGAATCTTCACAGGCAGGCTCCAGAGACAAAGACCATGTTTGCAAGAAGTAAATAACCTTTCTTCTTTTGCACAGTCAATGAGACGGGTTATAATAGTAGTCAAGTAGTTTTACTTGAGAGCATGTGCATTCAAAATCTGGTCACCCTTAGGAAATAATACATAAATAATAACACATAAATAACATGTAAATAATTCCAGAATTGTTTCATCATCTCTTATTTAGGAAGGAGTTATACATCTAGCCTTTCATTGGAAGATCTATAAAAATGTGATTTCACTTTTGTCATGCTTTAAGGCTGGTACCTCAAGTGGGCTATACAAAACGACAATGTTTTCTCATTTCTTGTTTATTTTGGCTAAGATCTATTGTTAGTTTTTGTGAAACAGCTATGAGACTTAGCAATGCAGAGGCAGTTGATATCCTGAATATCTTAAAAGATGCAAGACAGCACCTAGCTGATTTTATATGTTTTTAATGGTGCACTGATGATAAATACATAGGGGGATGCAGAAAGAAATACAGCACTCCGGCTTTCTGGATGGGTTCCTTACTGGCAGGATACACAGAGTTTAAAAGGAAAAGAAGTCCTCTGCATCCATCATTGAAAGGTGTTTTTGAGAAAAAACCTGTGTCTCCCTGAGGTTCCACCCAGGTCCTTTGGCTTTTTCTTCCTTTGTTTCATTTCATCTTCTGGGCTGTTTACTGCTGCATACAGCATATGCTCATTTACGTTTGTCAATGCTGAGTTTTATTTACTGCATAGCAGCCTGATTTCAGAGGAAACCCGGTTCCTTTTTCTGCTCACTCACTTGATGTAATCAGTGAATGCAGCTTGCATACTGTTTTCCATCTGTCTCAGTCATTTATATAGATTAAAACCAGCAGAGGTCCAAGTAATGGCCTTGTGAGGAGGATTCTCCACAGTGGGGTGGCTTGCTTTACAAGTCCTCAGATTTCACTTTGTTTGTTTGCTTTTTCTAGTCTATGCATTCACCACTTGCATGTTAATAGATTTGGAGAAGCTTCCCCTCCAACATCCCCACAGCCTCATCTGTAACACCAGACAGTGTCGTTTACTTATTCTCTTCTCAAACTCAGTAATTTGTGTTTCACTAAAAAAACATCATCTGTAGTTCTTTTCTTGGCCAGAAGTGCCTTAAGGGATTATAATATATTAATCTCAATGAATTCCTAAAATATACATATATAGATATTTAAAGCTTTTTGGATGTTACACTATTTGGAGATAATGAACATTAATGTTAAAATCTCTACACCGTAAGCACTTTACCTCTTTGAAAGCCTTGTAGCAGTACAATTCTGTTCATTTCAGTAACAATTCCATTACATCAGTGAATACACTTTATCTTTCAGTGTCATTTCTTCAAGTCCGTGGTGGCAGAACTTATGGGCTATATTTTCACACATTTGTCTAGCCTTTATGCTTCAATTATCTGCTCTACCATTTTCTGTTAAAATTATATATAACTTAATTTGAAAAAGCATGGGTATCATTAGTCCGAGTGTTCTCACTACCACAGGAACTACTCCTTCCTCCATCAGTAAGTCAGTAAGAAGAAATGTCTTTATGCCAAACGAAAGCTGAAAATTCAATCCCATTGCTAGAGTGGCAAAGCTATGTATGATTTTAAAACCCATATTTTGCCATAAAAGCATGATACTCTTTCTTAACTCTGTTGCAGGTGCTTAGATGAGAAAGGTATCTAGATGTGTAGGTATTCAGGTTGAAGACCTGTCTTTGATCTGATGATCATCTTTCTCTCTGTCATCATTTCCCATCAATTAAATCAAGTGTGTTAGCACTTTCCTCACATGGAGCTTAAATATGGTTGTGATCCCTAAGGCAGCAAAACAGCAGTATTAAAGGGTTGACAAATACTGGCAAGCTGAGTGGTGCCTGCAACCACAGAATTATGAGGAAACAGAAAGATTAGATTTAAGCAATTTATATGCTGATAGGGTTGTATGTGTATGAGAGATGTCAGTTCTTGAAACAGCAGGGAAGATGGATGTTCCCTTTGCAGAGGAGAAATATTTGCATCCAGACTTCCTTTTTTTTTGCTTTGCCCAAACCAACCGATACCTTACAATGGGCAGAAGAGGGCCAAAAATTGTGTTGCACATATTTGGGGTGTAGGGGGCTTAAATAACAAAATATTAACCCTGCCACTGCCACACAAAGTAGCTAGGTCATTTAAGATACGCTCATAGGCATCTTAGTCCACAGGCAGTAAACAAGGGAATAAACCAGGGCATTTTCAGAGCCTTACTGGCTTTAGTAGAACATTTTAGGAATGCATTGGTGTGTAAATCTCAGTGCAGCTTCATAGTTCATCATTGAGATTAAATACTGTTGTGGAAAAAGCAGATTAATTTTCTCTGTGTGGGAATATGTATATGGATATCTTACCTGTGCAATGTATGAAAAAGTATATCTGTAATACACAAGTGAACTAGAGATTTTATTCTGACTGTTGCCTTAAGAGTTCTGCAAGGATACATGGCCCTTTAAAAAAAAAAAAAAAAGAAACGCAATAATTTTTGACCATCAACAGGCTGTCTGGTTTCTAACAGGAGTTACTACAAACTAAAAATTGCTTTTAGCATGTGAAAACTCAGACTGGCAGTGTCTGTTCTGAAAAAAAAAAAAAATTGCTCTTGGTTAGAGCAACTTTTAAGGCATTTCAGTAGATCAAGGGAATGTCTTTCAGCCAATTATCAAGAAGCTATTCTTTGAAGGCTGGTTACAGTCTCTATAAATCTGTAAATGTGTTTCTTAGTCATCCAGTTAGAGCTGTAAGCAGTTATCATACCAGATGAGCTCTGAAGTCAGCAGATCAGTTGCACATTCCCAAGAGGACTTTTTCTGTCTTATCTTTTCTATTTCTCTGAAAGACATGTAAGATTTCACATATTCAAAACATACATTCATCTCAGCAAATGCCGTGTCAAATGAACAAAGCTAGGGAAGATAATGAAGTACAGTTTGGTTGATACTTATCAACCTGGCTTTTCCATGCTTGAAGCCAGCTCCATATGAAAGCAAAGACTTGTTCCTCTTCTGTAAAAAGTTTCTTTGCTATTATGGACAATATGTTATGTCTGAAAGGTTATCAGCAAGTGCTGCTGTATCAGTGTGTTTCATTCATTCTCCAGGAGAAACTGCACTGAATCTCATACAGAAGAAATAACTTGCAGAAATGGCATATTGGCATAAAAAATAGTGTGGTTTAAATGGAAGCTCCTTGAGCACCTATGAGATACACTGAGTATGTGGACAATTTGTAATAACCTACAAACTTATGTTTCACGTCCTATAGCCAAAACATCGCTGAAACTATTAAACCAAGTATAGAACCATTCTATTAATCCAGTCTGGCCTTGTGTATAACTCTGGAGGATAACCTTATAAAGATTCAGACAAAGCAGAGGCTACCTAAGAATTACTAGAATCTCTTCAAAACATTGAAATAAATGCCTAGACTGTGCAACGTAAGCCTCACAAGATCCAATAATTCAAATAACAAATAAAGCAAATTGCAATACATTCGATAGAATGATGTGGTTGAAATCTTAAGAAGTTGCAAATCCTAGTAGCTTAGACACTGGATCCTCTCAAACACCCTCCATAAATTTCAGATTACACCAGACTGGAGGAGGCAGCTGACGTGCTGGAGGACAGAGCTACTTTTCAGATGGATCTAGAGAGGCTAGACAAATGGGCTGATGGAAATCTCATCAAGTTCATCAAAGACACGAGTGAAGTCGTTATGGAATAAGACCATACAATAATGCAGTCTAGGGGAGGAACTTTGCAGGAAAAGACCTGGGAGTCCTGGTGGTCAGCAACTTGAACTTAAGGCAGCAGTGTACCCCTGCTGCAAAGATGAGTAACCACACACTGGATTGGACAAGAAAAAATGCAGCTAGCATGTCAAGGTAATGTTTCCTGGTTTGGCACTCATGTACTCTAGTACTCTCTAGTACTGCATCCAGTTTTGGGGTCTCCATTATAAGAATGACATTGACATACTGGATCGAGTTCCATGGAGGGCCACCGAGATGGTCATGGAGCCTGAATACCTGACGTATCAGCAGAGGCTGAGAGAGCTGGGTTAGCTTAGCCTGGAGGAGAGACAGATCAGGATGATCTTACTGCTGTCTGCAACTACCTAATGGGAGGGTATAGAGAAGATGAAGTTAGTCTCTTCTCAGAGGCAGACAGTGAAAGGAGATGAAGCAGCGGATGCAAGTTGCAATGAAGGATGTTCTGACTGCATATAAGGAAAGCATTCTTTGTTCTTCACAAGGGCAACCAAACACTGGAACAGGGGTCCAGAGGGGCTGTGGGATCCCCATCCTTGCGGATACTCAGACTGAACTATACATGGCTCTGAACAATGTGCTCAGAAACAAGCCCTGATCTGAGCAGAGGATGGTGACATATGACGTCCAGAGTTTCCTTTGAACCTAATCCATTCTGTGATTTCATGTTTATCAGAAGGGCTGCGTGCTGGTCTCTCTTGTTGGAGGGTCCTTCTCTTGTTACCTGTGGTTGCAAACTGGGTGTTGGAGGTGGAGTCTTTGAAGGCTTCCCCAGGTTGTTGTCTTACTTTCAGGTACCATGCACCAGTCAGTGTCATCAGATTCTGCTCAAAAGAAACATTTTTGTTTTGTTTTGCTTTATGCTCCTAGTCAGTCTTTCTTTGGACATCTATCCTCATGGGCAAAAGACAGAGACAACTTCATGATCCTGGGGCACAAGACACTTCTAATTCAGACTGCTTGTGTGATGCTGGGGTAGTTAATGTGACTGTGATTTCCAAGTGATGAGTAATTTTAGGCTACTTTTATGGAAAAATAATTATCAGCCCTGATTTTCAGTCTATTGAAGAAATTGAATTCTTTCAGATGTTAAAAGCTGGGGTCCCCAAAATCCCAAACTCTCCAAAAAATTGTTCTCCACTTTCAAAAATTCTTCTTTAATCTTCTCTTGTCTTCTTCTGCATAATAGAAAGGGTAAAGAGATTTTTTTTCTCATTTGTTTTCTTTTTTCTTTCCCTTGTGTTGTCCTTTGTGAACCAGAAAACCCATAGATTTCCACATTAGGTCCCAATTACAATTTGGACTTCATCAGTGGTGGATCAACTCCAGAGAGGGAAGGAGAGTTATACAAAAGGCAAATCATCATGGGAAAATCTCTCCTCCTTCCCGTTCTCCAGGGACAGGTTCCAAAAACACATGGCTTATGGCTGTCAGCTTGCTTTTGGCATCTGTACTCCAGCTGAGAGCTTGTTTGGCCTTGCTTGCTTTGATGCAGTAACAACACAGCCCGCATTTCTGCTGATTAATCATTTGGTCATTCTGTATCTTAACCAGCTGTGATCATGAGATATTTTTCCCCGCAAAGATTAGGGATGTCACTGTTCATCATCTTCATATTCTCCACTCCCTTTGTATAATGGCTGAAGGGTCTCATCCAAGGAAGGGCTGAGGGTCTACATCCCTACTGAAGGCAGGGAAGGGTGTAGATGTCTGGCCGCACTTGAAATCAAATATTATCCTCCTACCCCTTCAAAGATCGTAACAAATAATTGTTCAATTCAGCTCATGAGGAATTATGCTCTGTGTTCAATTTTATCCTAGGAGTAGGAATCCCCATGTCTGTATCTTTAAATTGTGCTCCGGTTTTGGCATTTGGGAGCTGCAACCCACTTGCCAGCAGATGGAAAATGTCAACCAAATGCACTTTATGACTCATGCACCCTCTGGAGCGTGTCACAAGTATACCCTCCACAGAGAATTTAGGTTAAATAGAGGAAGATTGTGCTGGTAAACCGTTGTAGCTTTTTCGATTTCGTCATAACCATTGCAGTAACTCTCACCACTTGTTTTAGTCACTGGGGTGGAAGCTGCTGGCAGTGTTACGTCAAAACAGAGAAGTTCAAGCTTTCTCCTCAGAAAAGGCAGAGGTCCTCAAGCAGTTCCACTTCCAGCCAAATGAATGTTGAACCCGTGATGAACTTTTTCCAATGTAATATCTGATTCATTGGAAATCACCTAATAATGGGTGAATCCTGACATAGGCAGTAGAATTTTCATAAATGAAAACACTCAATATGTGTCATCTCTTTGCTCCTCTATTCAGAACAATGGCCTTTCTTCTTCAGGAATGCACAGGTTAATTTTTTTCTCTCCTATTTTGTCCAAAGTGACTGGTCTAGCTCTGGCAAGCTGAGTTAATTAAATCATTCTTCTAAGGAGAAACAGCCTGTAAGTCTGTAAATAATATAAAAACTACTTAGTAAGTTCTGGGTGCAAAGTAGAAAAGCATGTGTGAAAACACTCCTTCCCCCCCAGAGCATCTATAAAGAACTTTGTTTCTAATCATCAGTCATGAGAACAATTATTTTCCCTCTGAGAAGAACAGAAACATGCCCTTCACTAGAAGTCATTCACTCAGAGTCTTTGTTTAATACTTCGCCTAGTCTTAGTCACAATAAGAATCACTTCCATAGGAGCTTTTCTTTCCACTTTTTCACTCTGATAGCAAGCTCCTTTCTGTGCTGACAGAACTGTGATATAGGAGGGGAGCTGTAAATGTAATCTAAATTAGCTGAAGACCTTGATGATACAGTATTGTAATTAAACTGGTAGATGGTTAGGGAGGGGCAAAAATGGCCTTGAGAGGAGGTGCAAGGGAGGACATCGAAAACTGCAGATTCCTCCCTGCCTTACACATGGAATTACACAGGATTTATGCTTTGGAGTAATCAGATGGCACACTGCAAAGGTGACAATTGCTGGCCACCTGTGCAAGACCCAGCCTAGGCTGAGACATCAGCTCTGATACTCATAACAGCTGAATGTCTCTCAGAGGGACCACATGGCTGGTGGACATTAATACTGCTCATTTCTCTGGAACGGGGAGGTTTCTATGTTGACTAGGGAGCCCTCCTTTCCTGCTAAAGCTGGGGTGGCAGGAAGTGCTGGAGGAGACAGATCATATCACCTTCCCTACGAGCAATAGTAGATAAATAAAAAGAATGAGCAATAAAAAGCTAAATTTTGAACATGGTCTCTTTCATATTCTTTAGTGATTTGTAAGCAATCCAAACCATTTTGAAAAGCATAGCCATGGCTATAAAGGCTTGGCAAGGGTTTGGAAAGATATTTAGCGCTTTCATCTTCCTGAGAGAAAATAAATCTGCCAGGGACATTAAAGCACCAACTTTAATTTTTATTCAACATTTGCATGCTTGCTGTCTGTCATATCAGTGAAACAGCAGGATAAAAGGACCTTTGTAACATAGCTATGTTTGGAGATCCTTCCTCAGAGGGGCCCTAAGAGACCAAAGTCATCATTTGGGGATTTTGTGGAACCATGGACACGAAAAAGAACCATAATAAAGCAGCTGACCAACGCGCCTGCTGGAACAGGCTGAGGGCAGGAGATGAGAACGACACTTACTCAGTTCAAGACATCCACTGGTTTGGCCTCCCATGAATTATTTGCTGTTATTTTTGCAGAAGGGAGGAGGCAGGAATGTAGCATGAAGGAGAGCACCTGGAGTTCACAGAAGGACGGGTTCAGCGATCCACGTGCACTTCTGTATAGTGATGAATTTGCCTTTAGAAGAGTGCTTGTATTTGCCTGTAACAGTATTCAGAAGTGTTCCTTCTATCCATTTCAGACAAGCTGTAGGTAAGTATACATACATAAAATACAGATCTAACTATGCTTGTATTTAGGCACTTCTAACTCACTTTTTGTTTTACATGACTTGATCAATATTTGAGCACTTGTCTGTCTATTTAGGTGTTTACGGCAGTGGTGGGAGTGAATAGTCTGAATCAGGATTAAAATGTCTGGAATTCAGTATTTGGTTTGGAAAAAAAAAAAGACCATTGAAGAAGGCTTTGAGTCTACTTTACACAAAGATCAGTGTCATCTTTTATAATGTTTGAATGGTTTTCCACTTAATGAATAATTTACTTCAGATATATCGGTGGCATGTTCCCATTCAGTCTGTCTGGAATGTAGGTCAGTAAAACAGTATATTATCAATGTACAGTATTTTTTTTATGAACAGAACATAGTTTGCTAGCACAGGGATAATTCTGGATAATTATTATGGAAACTGGGCCTCCTCAGCTCTAGTGTATGAGCTTATAACATGTATCTGGGAGATGTGGTGGATGTGCATGATGTTATATTTCAACAAAGGAACCATTACAGTCTAATATATCATTGAACTTCAGAGCAACCAAACTAATGACGTGAACAATCTGCCTGTGCTCAATGCATTTAATAAAAAGAACCTGAGTGTACCGTTGCAGTAGTTTCTGCAGATGTACAGCAACTGCTGCTCTAGCTGGAATTACTTAACCAGCTAAGTAATTGCAGGTAATTATGGTGTAAGGAGCAGTGAACCAGCGAAGCCATCTCACATGTGTTGTATCTCAGGCTGCTCTCTTCCTGCGTGCCCAGAAACTAGAGTGCAGGTGGGGATAGAAATATTTTTTTCATGCTCTTCAGAAGAACTTTATAATGTTTTAATGACTGAGTAATTTTTTCCATGAAAAAGACCGGTTTACTGTCTTTCTCTCTGACAAAACCAAAAAAACCAAAACCAAACAAATCCCCAAAGTCCCAAACCATTTACCTTTGATATTTTAAAAATAAAGCCTGGCTTTCTTTGCTTCATTTACAAGGACTCTGTGAGTATTCTTCAGTGCTCTGGGTCCTGCATGCACCATGCTGATAGTGCCAAGACTTTACAATAAGCCAGCAGGTGTGGGTTGCTGATCTCTCAGATACCTTCTGAAAGAGATTGTGGATTAGGCTGGGAAATAACAAAAATGGCTAGGGACAACAGTGCCTGGGTGAAGGCATGTTTGCAAAGGAGAAGACTAGGCTGGTCTTCTTAAGCCTGCATGAACCTGGTTCTCTCAGTCCCTTCTCATACATTCTGTGTTCCACTGGTGGCCCTGCAATGGCCTTGCTCTAGGATGTCAATATTTGCCTTGTTCAGGGGACCCCAAAACTGAACATAGTACTCCAGATTTGATCTCATAAGTTTTTCCATGGAGGAGAATGGCTCTTAGCTGGCCATGGCTCCCTCCTGGATAGCTTAATGTACAAGCAGAATGAATTCATTCAGCCCAAATCCACCTTGCTCTTTTCAGAATACCCCTGTGGGTTCTCCTTCTTCCTCCTCTGCATGGCTGCAGACAGTCCAACTATTATTATGTCTCTGCACAGCGTTTTTTGGTCAAAACACAGAAAATTATGATTCTGCTCTGCTTGGTGACAGTGAGCCTGGGCTGCAGAAGTCTTCCAACATTGGGCATGAAAGGTGTGAGTGCAGCAGGGAGAAGCAAGAATAGAGCAGATCTTTGAGAAATAAAGCTTGTGAGAAGAAACGTGGCAGATTTGAGCTGGTTTGGTTTAAATGGGGGAGACTGAAGGATGCATAACAGTTTTGCTACAAGACTTGTGTAAAAAGGACTGTGGTTGTTAATTTTTCATGTCTCTAAGGGGAAGAACAAGAAGGCAGTGGCTGTGATTTGCAGCACAGAATATTTCTGGAAACATGGTACTGAAAAGAGACAACCATAAAGACAATAATGCATAGGAATATGTTACTCAGGAAACCCAGATATTTCTTTCCTGGAGATATTTAAGAGCAGTCTAGAGTACTGCTGCTCAATGGCGCTCCAGAGATCATACATGGACTCTTAGATCCATGCTAGTTTTACCTTTCAATGATTCACCAAAAACGGTTATCTATCTTGGCACAGAAACTTGGAGTTCATTTATTTTTCCTAATAGCAAATTATGAAAATGTGCTTTGAAATATATCCTAGAGTGTACATGTGCTTTTATTTTATCAGAAACCTCCAACCTTTATGGTTTGGGGTTTTTTTCCTAGCCCTGAGCAAAGCATCTGCTCTTGTTGTGAAAGACTGTGGTGGCTTGGTGGAGAGATGAATGATCACCCTTCATTTTAAATCAGCATTCAGGGATGCAAAGTCCCACAGTATTTTCAGCTACAGGGTATGACAGACTTAGGTGCATTTTTTTTATTTTATTTCATACTTTAGGTTAAAGAAACAACACAAATCCTCATTGTAATGCTAGGTGGACTTTACCCTTCTTTCCTCATTCCATAATATCTTCCCCAGCCATAATTTAACCATCCCATTAGAGAGTAAATAGAGTCATGAAATAGGAAGAGCACTGTGAAAACAAGTAGAAACTACATAATACTATAAAAGAACAAGGTAATCCTATTGGGCTCTCATAAATAATTAAGAAACACAAATACATTTAAGGGATATATCTATGAAATTTCCTAGATTATATTGGTCCTTAATGTGGGATTGCCATTCACACTCCAGAAATGCTCAGATTACAATAGCTTGGCATTGACATACAGTTTACAGAAGTTAATGGAGGTTTTTCTGTTATTGGAATAGAACAAGTCTCCCATAAAAGGATACTATTTATTTCATTTTTGATGCCAGTCAATAACCATTGTGTTTAGAATTCAAGGATTTTAGTCATGGTTGTGGTTATATATATATATATTCTCCTCTTTGCCACCAGGTAATGCCGGTGTTCCTGCCAGCTTTCCCTACAAGAAGCTTGATGTGACTTCAGCAGTTTGGCATTTCTCTGCTTTTCATTTTTGTTGGTTGTTTCTTTTCTGAAAGTATCTAGCTTTTCTGCTTGGCTAGGAAAATCTTCAAAGGACCATGATTAACCAGTCAGAGAGATCTGCCACTATCTCCAGATCTAATCAATACCTCTGAGAGCTGCAGTACTGTCACAGACATGAGTGGATACATGGGCAGAAGGTGGGCTCTGCACGCATTGCTGTTACAACAGTGATATGGACACTGTGGACATATGTGTAATTTCTGTGCCTACTAGGCCAACTATGAAATATGATGTAGATGCTTTCAGACCTCAATAGGATTGATCTGAAAATACCACAAGGACTGTCCAATCTGGAAGCATACACCTAGAATATCAGTAAAGCTTTCTGAGTATTTGACAGGAAACAAGAGGGCTTTAAAGAGGTGTCAGTATTTTACAGATTTGACAGAAGTGACAGAGAATGAGAAATTTCTAGGAGGTAGCCAAAGCATTTTACTGTCTCTGTCCAGTCAATAGTTCTCAGGGATTTGGCAGTGACCTTGAATTGCTACTAACAGCCCGTACATATCCAAAGTAAACAGAGTTCAGGAGAAGCACAGGAACTGAATGGAGAGAAGGCGGTACAGTAACTGCCAGCATATTCCTAGAAAAGGCAGCATGTTCAGGCTCTGAAGAGGCCCAGTTAAGAGTGGCTTTTCTGTTGTGCTATGAGCCATGCAGTTGCCTAGATCCAGGGCAACAAAATAATCTAGCACAATGGATATGTTTTTATCAAGATTGCATTGCATGTGTGTTTACAAAGGCCTCTCTGTTATTTCTTTAGGAACTGAGACCCATGAGGGCTCTGTAGTTAGCTTATTGTAAACTGTACAAGGAAATGTGTTTATTAAAGCAACCTCACAGTCAAGAGTTGTTTTAGCAATTCCACACGGATCCTCCATTTTCACCAGTAGTCTGAGCACTTGAAGTGAAGCCAAGCTGTTTTTAAGTCTCCTTAGTTTTGCTGATTATGCGTGTGAGTACTGTCTGTGTCACAAGGTATGAACAGGCCACTCTCTACTCACTGAGTCAAAAAGCCATTTTTATTTACATAGCCTGCTCTGGATGCAGGTTCATGGCATGTGGCTTTTTTACTCCTCATTCATATGGCCCTCTAGATAGGCAGTGAGTTGATTAGCATTGATAATATGCAGCTGTAGCCTTGCCTCGAAGGCAGTGGGTTGATCAACATGGATAATGTGCAGCTGTAGCATGTCCCTGCTAAGTGGTTAAATAGCACTGAGGACCGTGGGAGAGGGGGAGTGTTGTGGTCTGACCTCTGGGGGAAGGAGAAATGGCATGGCTAGTAGAATATGAATGAAGGTAAGAGCCTTGTTGCAGCTTGCTCATTTTGCTTGTGTTGTGACAATCGGTGTCCCATGTGAGGCTGAGTTGGACTCCAACTACAACAGTAAGCTAGTACTAACATCCAAATATACCTTCTCTTGATGGGATAATTAGCCACATGCTGGTCTCCTCATGGAAAGCACTCCTTAATGCTTTATGAGCTCTTGGATCTGGGATATGGACTACCTCTGTCCCTCTGAAGAACTCATTACTCACTATCTGTGATTACTGTGGCTGCAAACTTAGGGGTCACACATCAGCTAAGGTAGGACTTTAGATATAGCTCTAAATTCTGGGGTTTTTTGAGTGATGAATTAAACTTGCCAGGACAGTCTTTTTTTTCTTTTTTTTTCATAATGGGCACAGCACTGATAAGTGAACTGTGACAATTATTTTCAGCTGTTCTCACTCCTTGCTTGAGATAACTTCTACATGTCTTTGTAGTAATATGTAACTACTTAAACAAATTAGTGGAAATGTTAATAAATATTTCCTTATGTAAGGGGAAACAAAGACACAAATGGCAAGTGGATACAGCATTTGTTCTATGGTAGAACAAATAGGTCTGCTCATCTATATGTAGATGTTTGTGTTAGATGTTCAGTCCAAGCTATTCATCCAGGATCTCACCGTACTTGCCGGAGGAAGTGAAGCATCTTACCCCAAGACATGTCTTTAAGGTAGATAGGCGCAATGTATGACAAACACACACTTTTACAAGAGATAGCAACTGTATACTTTGTTAGAATGTCAGAAAATGTCTCTGTTCCTTTGACAGAGACATTGGCAAACTTTTGCTCCTGCTCAGAGACAAACTTAACTATTTTAAAGAACACTGGTAATCTTTTCTTGTAAAGAAGACACACCTACAATTAGTTTACACACAATCTAGGGGTACTATTAATGTGCTAATGTGTTTTTCATCCAATAAAGCTACATTGAGATGGTATAAACATGAACAGTCTTACACAAAAGAATCCTTGTTTACTGAATGTGTAGTACTCTGGTATATCCAGCTAGTCTTTTCACATAGAGTGCGTAACATATGGTGATTTCTGTTCCATGCCAAGTCTTCTTGTCTGTTAATGATGGTGGCTGACAATAGTTTAAACCCTTCTTATTGGTGATCAAACTTCGTGACTGTTTCAAGATTTCTTGTACCTTGAGACCATTCTGCCTGCCACACGAGTGTCTGAGGTCTCACTCTTGATTGAAAAACACATCCCGAAACGTTGGCCTATTTATCTGGATGACTGCAGAGTTCTCACAGTCACGAGATCCTTTCCTACAAAATGACAGTATTATCCTTCCTTCCCAGTCACCATATTGCAGAATTTGAATGCAGTGCTTTTTGAACCTGGTTGTCTGAGAAAAGGAAGTTTAATGCTTTCATGAGGCCTATTTGTGTGCCTGAGTCACCTTTCACCTCAAAGAACACTTGGACCTCTTGGGCCGCTTCAATCCAGATTGAAAGTCGGGTAGAAGTCTCAAGAGCTTGATCACCTGCATTTTGTGAGAAAAGATATCTGGCTAGAGGAGAAAAACAGTTAAGTGCTCAATTTGCTTCTAGGAAAGACAAGTTTAGGGTACCAAAGGCCAAATTCCGAGATGCCCTTTAGTAGCATAGTTCTAGGTCATCTCACTCAAACAGTAGGAAAGGTCACAGAGTTTCCTTTCTTACATCCTTGCAGTTGATAGCTTCCTGTTTTCCTTTAGCATAGGTCATGTTGCCTATTATTGTTGGCTGTGATCCCTCGCTGACTGGCTGATACACACTAAAAGCTGCCTTTTAACCTACAATGCTCAACTACTAATCAATTGTCTGAGCGTAAACTTAGACCAACATAGCATCACATTACACGAGCTCTGCAGTGTACTTGGCAGCATCAGGGCTGAACTGTTGAGGCAATGTAGACAAAAGTCAATTTTTATACCAAATTTGGAGTCAGATGTTTCCCCCTTTGACCCACATCCTAATTTTGTTCTTTTGCATTTGACTCCAAAAATTGATGTACTATTTTCTTAGGCTGCCCACATCATAACAAATAGAGACCTCTCTGAAGAATTGCCCCTTCTCCCTGAATTTGGTTTTGTTAACAAGAGATTTACCAGAAAATGCCATTTTGAGATAAAAACATTCATAAATACAGAGAAAATTTGTAAAGAGCTTCAGGAAGAAATAAATGAGAAAGGGGATGAAATATCAAGATATATTTTGCAATTTTCAAAATGGAACATTTTAACTTCTCGTGATGAAAAGATATTTTCTCATATGAAATTACCTCAACTAAAAAAAATGGTGATTTTAAATACTCAGAAAGGAAAACAGACAATTTAGTTTGCAGCTAGTTCAATATTTTGGTTTAGAATATTTTTTTTAAATTCTTAAAAATCTGTATTTTTCCATAGAAACTGAGTTAAAAATTTCACTATGCCCACAGATCTACTACTCTGATGACAGATCCTTACCCAAAGTGGAAGCTAATTTAGGAAATCTATACAGACATTTTTTAAGAAATAAAGGATAACATGCATCAACAAGAGAGGACATGATGAATTCGTCAGATATCCTAGCAAACTGCTTTCTTTGAGGAAAAGCTTGCTACAGTAAACAGAAAAGGTGAAGTATTCATGTACATATTTTTAAATCCCTTGTGCCCCCTCAGAATGTGGTGGTTAGCAGCCAGTTGGTGCCAGTGGCCACATTGCATGGCTGACTACAAATGTGAAGTATTTTAATTAATCTGTTACCTAATAAAGGTAAATAGCTTGGTTAGGCATTGAACAATCTGTAGTTGGATTTGTATTTTACTGCATGAGGTATATGCAACTGAGATGAATACATTGCTTTTGAAGGAAAAAATAGGAACCAGGTAGGGGCTGTTGTCACTGAATTAATGAAGGTGAACTTATGACTTTGACAAGCAGCATACTGAACATATGTGACGGTGAAGGGAAGAAAGTAACTTTTCTTGAGCTGAGGGTGCATATTAATCATGTCAAGTCACATACTGATACGTTAAATCCATCTTCTAGCTCTGAAATAATGCATTTTGGCTATGAGAAATTCTACCAGTTAAGGACTGTATTTGTCATTTTAAAAGCTCTCACTGGAATTAGGTCGAAACTGTGAAGTGTTGAGCAAAGTTGTCATCCATTGGGGGTTGTTCTAAGAGGGTCATGTTTCCTTTGAGCTTACACACACAGGGGCAAGCGATATTCTAGCTGTTTGAAAGGCTCTTAAAAGAAAAGGCTTGGGGGTGGCCACAGAGTTTGCGTACATCTTAGTGCATGGGACTCTCATGTGCTGTGCCACAACACCATCGCCTGGCTGGCATGTTGGGTCCCTTCTGCCAGCGAATACTATCATGGTAGATATACTAATCTCTTCTACTAGTAAAATAAAGAGTGCTAAAGTGTTAGCACTGGCACTGGAACCAGCCCAGGCTGATTAACTGTTAGAACAGATCCTGCTGCTAGGGCAGGTTTGGCTTGATCAGATTTGGCCTGGACCAGTTAGCACTAAGCCAGTTCTTGTGGTCAGGAATTACCAAGAACCAGGGACCATCCCCAACAGATACTCTGGGTGCAATTTGCCTATTTTGAAGGACAATAGTTTAATAATATGAAGAGGGATTTTTGTGTAAGGTGGCCTGAATTCTAGAGAACCATTTTGAAAACATTTGCTTTAACGGCATGGATGTTGCCAGACTGAAGAGGTCTTTTTCATCAGTAGTGACACAGAAAATTGGAAGGGCTATAAGAAAAATATCTACAGTGGATCATAGATCATTATTACTTGCATAAAGTTATCCCAGATAGTTCCCCAGTGAGATGATCTTCTGCCCTGAAGCAATATGGATGGCTTTTTCAAAACCCCTAATTTTTAATATGTTAATAAACTCTTTAATACTGTAATTCTGGTTAACCTCATAATCCACATAAATGTCCACTTCTGCTTTGGCCTTGCCAAACTTCTTGCCTTGATGAAGTCCTGTGGCAATGAGTTCCAGGTTGATCGTGAAGGTAGTTGACAGGACCAAAGAAATTAGGAGATACAGGAGGTAAAACATTTGCTTGTGATGCTCTTAACCTTCATATCAGAAGGGAGTAGTCTGTTGCCTGATATTTTTTAGCATTCTTATTTTCTCTTTCTGTTGCTGTCATGCATTTGGCCCTCCCTAGGGACCAAAACAAACCTTTCCATGAACATATCTGTTCCCTAAAGTCCATGGTTGTCCTGTCAACCTCATTATTTACTCTGTAATACTGTTTTTCACTTCCCACCAACTGGCTGTGAGCAACTGAAGATGTCTCCAGGGCAGTAAATAAACAAAGCCAGCTAAGTAGGAAAACTCTTCACTTCTCTGTCTCAGAAAAAAAGAGGGGGGGAGGGGGAAGGAGAAAGGGAAGAGGAATATTATTTGTAACAGCTGCCAGTAAGCAACTGGGTTTGCAATGTAATATTGCATGCCAGCTCCCACTTTATTTTTTTAGTTATTGCTTGGATTTCCAGCATGTTTTTATATTACCAGTTTTCATCTTTAGGTTTCAAGATATTTTGATATTGGGTGTCAGAGGACTCCTAATGCTGGAGAGGGGCTGCCCTGCGGTTGTCTCTGATGGAAGAACTTTCATTTGCCTGCAGGGTGTCACCTCCACAACTTTTCTGAGGAGCCTTGCAACTCCATCCAGTTCTTTACTGCATGTGACTGTGCTGAATCCTTTGTTATCAACAGAGCAGGTGGCAGGTTGTTCTCAGTGCCATGGATTGGCTTGGGATCCTGCTCATTCTGAGTGCTGGTTGGGAGAATTGCTTTTTTTGCTGAAATAAACTGACCAAAACCCCAAAACCATTTCTAATTTTTGTTGACATGACTGGTTTTTGCAATAAATAACCAGCTTTGGAGATCTCAGCAAGGAAGATTTTTCAGTTAATAAATTTAAAGCCAGTTCATTGTCAACTTTATTTTATGAATGTTAAAAACAGTAGATTAAAATGAAATATTTTTTTAAAAAAATCTATATATTCCTAGGAAGACAGCTCCTCCTTTTGACTTTGCCATTTGGAAGATGTATCTCTGAGAATATTCTAGCATTTCCCTATCTGTTCTCTCTCTTATGCTTGACTCATCCATGAAACGGATTTGGAGTCAGGATCTTGAGGAAAAGAGGTTAAAGGGCCAGAAGGAATATAACTGTGTAGCCCTGCAATATGGTGTTACTTGTGTCAGTAACAGGCTTTGTACTGAGCTTTGTGAGACTCAGGACAGAGGTTTGTCAGATCTGCTCTGGCCAAACTTTGCCTTATCTGCCTGTAGCTTTGTTTGACTTGGTTCAGCTGTGACAGCAATTTTTCTAATTGTCTAGGTGTCTATATCTACTGTGTAACTTTTTCTATTATTTTTGCTTATCTTTGTGTGGTACAACTATAGTTGTATATACATAGCAGTAACAAGAAATTTTTCTGGGTATAATGAGATATTTATGACCCCAGCACGATGACACAGCACAAAGAAGTAGAGGTCTGGTACAACAGGAGAGACTTCGGGAACTGGAGACACTGTAGACCTGGAGCCTGGCAAAACTGGTTGCAGGGGTAACCCAGACAGCAAACAGTATCTAACATATGGAGTTATGTAGTAAATGTGGATATAACCTGGAGCAGCAGACCAATGCAGAAAGTAGGATCTAAAAATGTGTGTTAGAGACATATATATGATGCTACATTGAAGGAAAAAAAAGGACTAAAAAGGCAGGAAGAAGCAGATGGGAAAAGGAAACCCTCTACACGAACATCTTACTCCTTCTGGTGAAGGACTCCAGATGCTGACTAATCCCTGCAATATCCCAAACTGCCAACATCAGTGTGAAACCACTCACTTTAGCATGCAGAGGAGCAGGAGAAGGGTGAGCATACCACCAGGAAAAGGAGTTGAAACTACGAAGTTTGTACATTATCATTTTAGTGACATTATTGCTGTTATTTAGAGATCTGTATATATAAATAAAAAAGATGTGCCTCCTCTTCAACAGTAAACAACATTTTGAATCTAACAACAGGCACAGCCAAGTGTACCTCATATGATCAAGAGTGCAGGTGGTGTACCTGGGACACTGAGGCACAGAGCGGAGGGCTACAGCATGTTAGTGTCATGGTATGCAATGCTCAGACCTCTTCACATGTGGAACTTCTCAAGTCCCAGCACTAGAATAGGAAATGTTAGATGTTATGCAGACAGCTTCCAACAGAGGTGGGTTGTGACTAGAGATGGACCGTTAATTATCATCACAACACATGTGAAATAACAACAGGGTGTCTGAAAGAGCTGCAGTCCAAATGCTTCTTAAGAGTTAATTGATTTTGTGTATCACAGAGATATTTTGGGAGAGGTTGTTGGTACAATAGTTACAAATAACCATAATTTTGTGTAAGTATTTTTTTTCTTCTGAGTAAGTTTTTAATGCTGTTTGTTGGAGGTAGCCCTGCTGGGAATAGAAAGCAGAAGAACTCAACATGTCTAAGAACAGCAGAATCTGGTTTAGAGTGAAATCCTGCTCACCCCATCACAGTTGACTTTTGTCTCCAAAGAATGGGCATCATCTCACATAAATTTCTGCTCTCTAGAAGGTAGGTCTCCATGTTGAGTTGGTAATATGGAGCCCTTCCTTAATCAGGGAGGGGGAGGTTTATTTTCCCATGCTGAGAAACACAGTGTATAGGACAGGAGGGTTAAACAGTTCTTTGAAGCTCCCTTTCTGTCTTGATGCAGCCTGGAGAAAGTCAAGGAGACAACTTCGGCTGGGAGCCTCAGCCATGGTTTATCTGAGATGAGTCTGTGACAATATGTATAGTTTGTGTTGGGTATTCAGTTAATATGTTGCCTGAAGTAGCTGAAAAACTCTGTTAATAGTCAAAGATTTGACATCTTCTCAGTGGAGTACAGACCATCATTAGTTATAAGGAAATGGAGGCGCTATGAATGGAGCAATGGGACCTCTGCTCTGGGTCTCCTCTGTGTTCTCATCAGTTGACATCAGACTCTCTGTGGGTTTTTTAGGGTTGAGTTTTATTTTTCATATTTCATTATGTTCAAAGTCAGTCAAGAAATCTGAGCAGAGAGGCTGCTTGCACTAACATCACATAATAGCTGCTGAGTGGCTGTCTTGATCTCCTGTGATGACATGAAAGGAAAGCCAAACAAACAAGTAGCAGACATTTTGGCTTTGCTTGCGTGATAGAGAGATAGGAAATCTTGGGGAAACATGTTGCTTACTATTAATGATGAAGGCTGCCATATTATACATTAAACAGACTTGGTGATGATGCTTAAAATCAAAGACTTAATGAATTCTGCACCAATGACTATGGTGACAGCTGAATGTGAATGACATGTTTATGGATGGTGTGTATGAAGAAAACAAACAAAAACTTGTCTTTGGTTTTACAGTGGTAGGTAAATAAAAAATGAGACTGGTTTGTAGCTTCTTACTGTGTATGATGCTTCAAGAGCTGAGTTATTTTTTGGGTTGTAATTCATGATGGTGTAGGAAATGCATTATTTTTGAGATTACAGGTTATGCGTTGATGTTCTTAAAATCCATTTAGACTAAAAATCACCACACTTTTAGATACAAATGTCCCATTGTAGTTGAAAGCATATCCTTTCTTCCATCATATATGGAATTTAATTTCCCTGCTGAGCCAGCAGTAACCTGTATAAATGTATGCAATAAATGTGTTTACAGTTTGAACACAGTCACTTGTCCCTTCTACAGACCATCTGTTAAAATTTGTAAGGCTGTTGCTGTGTCTCCACTCAGCCATCTGTTGACTGTCAAAGTCCAAAGGGACTATCCCTAGCAAGCAACTGGAGTTTATAGATCCTTTTTTAAAACTTATACAGTCAACACAGGAGGTCTGCAGGACGAGTGCAGCATCTGCCAGTCACCCTAATCCTTGACAACTTCTGGAAGTCCAGATGTTACGAAGCAATAATGTTATCTGCGCTCTGGCCCCAACCTACAGCCATTATTTCCTGAAAAAGTAACAAGAGAGGTGCTACAGCTACTTTCCTCTCTGAGTAAGCTTTTATAGTTGTTTACAAATTTACTGTTCAACCACTTCAGCATAAGTGAACTATTTCCATACTGTGGCTAATACAGGCTAATAATCATTCCATCCAAATCTCATGATTCTTCCAAGACACAATTTTTTTTCCAGTTCAAGAAGTCCATCTAAATTTCGCTATATTGAAAATAAGAGTGAATTCAGCTAAATATGGGTATCAATTGCCATTGAAGACTTTTATGATATCCAAGGACTTGACCTGAGGCTGTTGGTACAACACACAACTTGGAGAAGATCCAGACCTTCCTGGAAGAGCAGCTAAAGGCCAAGTGAGGTACCTTGTATTGCCATGTTAGGCATGGTGGATACTTGTGCACCTCCACAGAAACCAGATAGGTAGGATTCAGCTCCAAACAAAGCCATCTAAATTCAGGGCACACAAGGTGTGCCAGACCATCAGTGCCTATTTGATATGATCAGTGGAAGCTAAGAACAACTCACCTTAGCATCTGCATTCTTTGAACATGGGTGCAAGTGCAACCTGAGACTTCCTGTGGTATCTGAGATATCCAGAGGGGATGGTAAGTGTGACACAGGACCTAAACGAGATCCATGGCTTTCTGGACTGGCAGCTGAAAGTCAGGAAAGCTGCCCTGAGCATCTCATGTTTAGACAACGAAACCAAGCTCAGATTTCATGAGACCTCCAATAAATTGTGAAATGATTTCTCACCAAGATAGTTAAGGAGAATAGTCCTGATATGCAAATGACTTCTCCTTCCTGCCCTTCTTGAAGGTAGGAATGCCATCTACTTCCAGTTCTTGGGAACCTCCCCAGTCACCATAACCTTTCAAATATAACTGAGAGTGGCCTTGCAATGACATTGACCAGCTCCCTCAGCACTTATGGGTGCATCTTGTTAGGCTCAATAGGCTTGTGTGTGTCAGTTTTATTTAAATGTTCCTAATCTGTCTTCATTTATCAAGGGTAAGCCTTTATTGCCCTGAACTTTTCCTCTTGTGTCAGGGGCCTGGGGTTCCTGGATGACAGTCTTACCAGTAAAGAGCAACACAGAGAGGACACTGAGCAATTCAGCTTTTTCTATGTCCTTTGTCACCAAGTCCCCTACCCTGTTCAGGAGTATGACCACATTTTCCCTAGTCTGTCTTCTGCTGCTGATGTACCTGCAGAAACCCTTTTCATTGCCTTACATGTCTTTCACCAGACTGAACTCCAGGTGGGTTTTGGCATTTCTGATGCCATCCTTGTATGCTCAGACAGTGTCACTGAGTTCCTCCTGAGTGACCTGATCCTGCTTCCACCTCCTGTATGCTTCTTTTTTTAGGGCTGAGTTTTGTCATGAGCTCCTTGATCATCTATGGAGGCTTTGCCTGACTTCCTGCACAAATCAGATGGACCTTTCTTGAGATTGAGGGAGGTGATCCTTGAATATTAACCATTCTCCTGAACACCTCCCATGAGATTCTTCCAAGCAGGTCCCTGATAAGACCAAAATCTTCTCTTTAGATTTGTAATCCTTTTTTTCTTGCTTTACCCCTTCCTTTTGGGATCCTTAACTCCTTAACTGTAGCCCAGCCCGGCCTCAGCCGTTGCTGTGAAAAGGAAAAAACCTATAGTATGTAAAATACCTTGTTGTGTGATAAAGATATGAAATGGTAGTTTTTCATCACAGAAATCTTTGCACTTATGACCATCTCTTTGTCAGCACATTGCACAAATCAGTGTTTTTGAGGCTGTGCCTGTAAAAGGCAAAACATTACACTAAGTTGTCTAATGAGAGTGTTGTTTAGTCAGACACAAGATAATGATTAATTTTTCAAACAGATATGAAATATTATTTTTCTTTCTTTTTCTGAGTAGTTCATCGCAGAAAGTGTTATGTAGCCAGTCAAAGGCTCTTAGAAGTCACGTAGCAGCCACTGAACCAGAATAAAAATTTAAATAGCACTATTGATAAACTTTTTCATCATGGACTAAAATTGATACTTACTGATCTGCATCTGATACTTAAAAAAATGTGCAAGGCTGTCATTCTTTTTGCTTTGTTTTCTACTCTGTGTATAAAAACAATCTGGGAACATGGGTAGGATATTGTTGGAGTCAAAAGGAGAAATTAGTTTAAAAGCTGTCCTTGAGGCTGTTAACATTAATAGTCTGGCTGAAATGTTTGGCCGAGGGTATCAAAAAGCCCCTAATTGCTGGGAGCTAAAAGAGTCTTCCAAATGAATGATCATTTTAAACTTGTCATGTCCCTTTTGTTTTGGCCACTGTAGGGGACAAAACAGCAATGTAGGAGGACCTTTGGTATGGCACGGTTGGACTGTTCTTACACATACACAAAAAGTGCTAGCATTAATGTTTGGTGTTGCAAGAAGCACTGTTATAACACACCAGCACGTCCTCCAGACACTGGCAGGACCACTAATAACAGGGCAAAAGTGTTGTTCAGTGTGTAATTCTCACTAGCACTCCAACAGTGAGGGTCTGAATAGTGCTATTGTGAAAAAAAGAGATTCACTGTAAAATCTTCACTAGGAACTACAGCTCCATCCCACGCGCTTCTCTCCCCTCCTTACCCTGGAGTAATTGGAAAGAAAACATTGCAAATGATATGTGAGAAGTGCTCCTGGCATGGTCACCAGGCTGTGGCTGAAGTGATGAGATATTGTGAAATCCAAATTAATGGTTTATTATAAGGAAAAACTTTGTTCAACTATTATGCAGTGCTGAGGAATCTACACCTCATTTGCAGGGGAAGAAAATGTTCTATTTCAATTCCTTGAAAAGACGTTACCCACTTCTTGTGGGTCATCACTTCAGTGTTATAGCTTCCTTCTTGATTCCAGCTATGTAAAAAATGTTGACCATATCAAACGTGCCGACTGCTGTATTACGTGGACAAATATTCTCTGCAAGGACCAGCATTCTAAAGAACAGCAAAGGATCTCTGGGTCCCCTTCTCTGCTTACCCAAGACTTGTTTATAACTGAATTATTTTTTACTTTATATATCGAAAATGGGGCAGGTCACCTTAGTGTGGAAAGCTTGCGAGGAACATGCAGATGCCATAAAATACCTGTCGTTATACCCATGACGACTTTTCCCATGGAGTTTCCTTGAGGCAGTGATTAAGAGTTGGACTGTTCCATTTCCAAGGTATGAACTGTCCAGACCGATAGATGTCTTTTAACTTAGGTACCTCTAGGTGACCTGAAGATAGTCACATCTTCTGTAACCAAAAAGGTTATAGAAATATAACTTTTTCTGACAAGGAAATCAAAATATGCAGAACTAATATACAACATTAAACTACAGTCTGAGTGGATCTGCATTACACTTCTGAGTGGTTTAATTATGGCTTGGCTTTGTCTCACTTAACAGGAATCGTCTAAAGGCTGAATCGTTTAAACCAGTAAACCAAATTCCCTCCCCAGTCAGTGGAATAACACACTTTTAGTGCAATTCAACCCACCTTAAGACTGGTTTCTGGGACAGGGTTGATCTTACCTGTAGAGCTGCCTTTCTCTATCAATTGATCATGGGAGGATCTGGAAATGAGATCCATCTAGTCTAACTTAAATTATCTAAAGTTAAGCATCAGTGCAGGACAAAGTTGACGCAGTGAGTTATACCCTGTTTCTTCTGACAATAGCACATTTTCCTAGGGTACAGCTAGGTTGAACGGGAAGCAGGGAAATGCAAATGTCAAAAAAAGTCTTGGAGAAACTGAACCATGCTCTGCCATTGACTGTAGTGGGGGTCACAATTTAACCTCTGATGTGCATATTATGCCATGATCTACGTTTGGCCTTTTTCTCCCTGCATATGATACAAAGGATGTTGAATAAACAACTATTTCATAACAAATATTCAGCCTGGACATTAGTGATACTTGCTGTTATTTGAAGGGTTTCAAATTACAGTGATGCTCTCTGCTGTAGCTTTGTTGGGAAACCTTGTGGATAGTCTATGATGAAGTCACCCAGACAGTTTGGAAAGTTAGTTGGTAAAAGCAGTGCTGCATTCCCACTGAATATGCACCTTCTGAGACCTCATGCCATATCGCTACTACATTGAATTACCTATAACCTTCAGACATAAACTTTACATAGACATACTCTTTTTGATCTCCTTCCATATAATCTGCTGGAGAATGTGCCATAAAAAAATGTGATGAAAAGTTGTGTTTTACCTCTAACCCCAGATTAAACTCAGCCCAAACTTCAGGGGCTCTGTCCACCCTACCAGTCATCTTCTTTTTACCTCTACCTCAATTTCTATATCCTTCATGAAGCATCTTCCCTGAATTTGTGAAAATTCTATCCCCTAGATATCTAATATCTGTGTTATGTCACGTTTAGCACCTTGGCCCAAGGAGTGCACTGGGCTGCATTTCTCACTGTGCAGAGGCTGAAGAAGGTTCCCTTGGTAATTGGAAATACCTGAAGGAGGCAACTGGTGGTGGAGCTGCCTGAGTTTAAGAGACATCTTGCTACACCTAGCATTCTGGGGAAAATTTCTTATGCCTCCAACTTTAGAGTTCAAGTCCATCTCCACAGAGCAGTCTGTGGAGCCCTGCTAAGAAACTCTTGGATGTTTTCTGTTTGCAAATCAGCACCAGTTTTCACTCTACAGATATACAAAGACAGCAGTGAAAAGGCTACCATTCTGCAGTCAGACCAACTCCATTAGCTACATATTTCATGTCTATTATAATGAAATAAAATGAAATATGTCTGGATTTTCAGAGGCAAAAGGAATTGAGTATGACTGGATTACTGAATGCCTTAACTTTGCAAACATCTTTGTTTATCATAGACATTGTTAAATTCATAATTAGTCCATTTTACCGTAAGGAAAAAAAAAAAAGATACAACAATATATGTATTTAAGTGTGGCTGGCTTAAATGAAAATTTTCTCATCTTCATTCCTTGCTTCTAATGTTTATATCGACAGGACAGGTCAAGACGCAATCTGTGGTACTTGCAAAAGTCAATGAATATAAAAGCCTATTATTTTAAGGGGCTCTTTAGGGCTGTAACGCTCTTTAACAAGCCTCTCAGGGCTAACATTTAACACGTGTGCCCTATAGAAGCCTATAATTTACCACGTGCCATCAATTTCATATAGACCAATATATGGCTGTCAACCAGGTGCAGCTCTGCCTGCTTCATAAAGAGTTCAAGTATTTCAGTGCAATCCATGATGGCTTAAGTATGCTAAATAGCTAGTTGCTCTCCTGCTTTGTTAAGGTTACATGCTGAGACCAAAGCTGGTAATGCCTGAAAATTGTTTCTCACAATTTTCACTCCCTCTTTCACTGGACAAACAAAACAATGCTGACACACAGAGCTAGCAGTCCTGCAGCCTGAAAAGAACATGTGGCTTTTTTTTATTATTTGGTGGAGTTCAATATAATACTGAAACCTCATCATCTAAATGTATAACTTCAAAATTTGTCAGGGATAAAAAATCTGGGCTCTGGGGTGTTTTTTTTTAAAACTTTATTACATTGCAGAATATTTTCATGATAAGCAGAGAGTAGATGTCTACAACAGCCCCTGTGTCACCATAAGAATTGAGCAGTAGCACAAGCTTGTTTAGTTTGTGAGAAGAGAATGTGTCTGGAAGTGTCCGTGTTCTTGGTTTTGGCACCCTTAAAGAAGCTGTGCACAAATTTTGGGGGTGTTTGTGTCTTTAAAATGTTTTGTGCAATAATCTTGTTCGGCTTCTTCCCTTTCTGGTGATGAGTTGGGAATATGTAGAAATTGGTTGAAGTTGTGAGAGGGTAGAAAACCACAACTGGCAGGGAAATTGTAGACTTCAAAACAAGCTTTTCCTTCTGTGGATGGTTGGTGTAGGGGTTTTTATTTTGATTTGTTGGTTTTGCTGGTTGTTGTGGGTGCGGGTTTTTTTTTTTTGTTACGTATTGAAAAATAGCTAGCTGAGACAGACATTTTTCTAGACAAGACGGTGGTAGAAAAAAGAAAGGTTGGTTTTCACCTCTCTAATGTTTTCAAGGGCACTTTGAAATCCTGTTAGTTTTGTACAGATTTTAAATTGCTTTTTGTCATCCTCTTGGTGTTGCTCAGTCCGCTTATACAGTTTATTTTTGGGAAACATTCCATGTTCATTTATAGAAAGCACACCCTGATTACTGCTGTGTTCACTAGCTGTGTATATATAAAATTACCTCTGAACCTTAGTGGTTTGGTTTGGGTATTTAATTGTTTGATTTGTTTATTGTATATGATGAATTACTGTTTATTGATTTAAACTCACCCAGGGTACACTTTATAAAAATGCTGTTTTAATTGCTAAAATACACAGAGATTTAATTTGTTTGAGAAGCTAAGATGGCTTACACAGTGAGTTGGTAGGTATGTGTGCTGACTTTCCTTTGTTACTGCGTGCCTCAGTGGACTCCTAAGGCCACTTCTGCAGCCATTTTTCTTGCTGGACTCTACTTGGACCAAGTAGAACTATATGTTGGGTATGATAAAATAATTTGAATATTTTAATGGCTAAATAGTGCACATTTGGATTGGTGAGATAGTTGCAAGTTCCTGTTGAGCCCAACAGATAACTTTGTTAAAGAGAAAATGGTCAAAGAAAAACAAATTCTGAGAAAAAAAATAATGAAATATTCCAGACAAACCCTTTTGATTTTTTTATTTTGAAACCAATTTTTACTTTTTAGAGCTCTAAAAAGTAAAAAGGGATAGCCAGAATGTGACGAAAATATTAATTCCATTGTAGGTCAAATAATGTACAATTATAACTAAAGTAGAGCTCTTTTTTAACAAGAAACATTAAATTTGGGTTGATCAAAACAGCCTTTTTTCCTATCAATAGTCAGATTTCAAAAATATTTCACAGGACACCCACCTCTTCTTAATGGTCAGTCTTTGGCTTACATTTCAGAGGAAGCTCTGAAGATGCCTTTCAAGACATGGATGGCTGCCCGAATCTTAGAAGGGCCCATGCTAACACGATTGCTGTATTTCACATCCCTAATATGGGATATACTCTACCTTTAATAGTGGGATTTCGCCTGATGTACTATGAAGTAGCATGTGTGATGTCATATCACTGTGATCCAAACTGTTTTTGAAAAAAACAAAAAGGGATTGGACAGCGTAGAAATTAGTGGTAACATAAAAGTGCATTTAGCCTACAATAACTGTATATTTTCACTGCATTGGTGTTTAGTTAGTGTGAAATATGATTCTGTACATAGTACCAAAAGTCTTTACCACAAACGTACTGTTTCATAAATAAAGCCTTGTACATGGGGGCCCATGTATTTTAGTGAAACTAATGTGAAGCTCATATACATCACTTATTTTCCTGACTTGATGTGGAATTCAGATGTTGGATCATTGGGTGTTTTCCAGAAATCACTGGTGGGAACTGAAAGCTGACTGAGGAGACGCTAGCAGCTTTATAATGTTTGATATACATGTAAGATTGTCAGGTCCTGTTGTATTGAATGTGGATAACCTCTTCCCCTGAAACAGCTCTTTCTTTCAGAAAATAAAATGTTCCTAGGAAAAGAAGATTGTGTTAATTTTTCTTCAGAGCCGTTCATGTTGTGTTTAGGAAAACCTGATATACAGCTGCTTACCCTGGAAAACAGGGTGGAGAATGTCCTTATCTATATTTCTTGTTAAATGAAGTTTTGTCAGAATGCTTTCTCTTGAAATTACACATCCGTTAATAACAGCTGGCCATTAAAATGCTGAATTGCTACAACAGTGATATGACTGTACAATTCTTCTGGCTTCTGTTTCACTTCTTCAACCATTCATCCCCTCTAGAAATCAGAGGGGAAAAAAACATAAATAGCTGGGAAAACAAAAAATCGTAGGCCAATTCATATTAGGGACAGAAGTTAAAAGAAAGTTACATGGTATAAGCTTTAATACTGTTTGGAAACAATATTCAGCTCTGCTGTCCTCCTTTTGGCCCTGTCCTTTAGAAGAGCTGCAATAAAGTTGAAATGTTGGTTCTTCCTCATGGCAGCTCAATGGTAGCTAAGTCTTAGTTTTATAGATGGACACAATCAAATACTGTTGACTGCATGAGTTTAATTTGGGTTCTTTATTATAAATGCTTATTTTTGAGTTTGTTTAGCAGAAAAGGTAAGGAAGTGCTCATCCCAGACTACTGAATGAAATTCCATAATGTACCGGGGTATGTTGTAAGACACTTCCTACTTGTACATCTACTTCTGGTCCTTGCTAGAAGGACTAGATGTCTCCTTTCAGGAAGGACATACTAGTGGAATGGTACTAGACCACAAGATCACAGTAACTTCTAGCACCTCACAGCCCTTCCTGTGGTTTTAAGAGAAGTTATTAATTGGAAAATAGCACCTCTGAAAGCCCTCTGAGATGTAAAAGGCAAAGTACTTTTTCCACTCCATTGACTGTAGTTCATCAGAATTCCAGAGGGATTTGACTGGTTTGCATTTCTCTCATACTCAGGAATAATAAAAAGGTATAAATCACTATGTACTCTTCACTACAAATGTTTTAAAACTGATGAGATAAGGAGTAAGGTAGGCTAAAAACTTTTCACCTTTGAAAATCTTATCATTAGCCTGCCTAAGGAGAGAAGACAGGTCTTTAAAAACAACTTTATAAAAGGCAGTTCAATTTTTACAGCAATCTTTTGAAGTCCTTGTAGTATGCACTGGCAATCTGTTTGGGGTTTTTTTGTTTGTTTTTTTGTCATTTGTCAGTGAGCAATAGGTCCTATGCAATTTCTATGCCATGAGGAGGCCTCAAACCAGAAGAAAGAAGCTGCATCTCAGGTCACAGCATAGTCCTTGGTGGGGCACTCTGAGTTGGACAAATTTACTGGCCCAGCTATCAGACACAGCAATGCCATGTAAGCATCATGTCCCACCACAGGCAACACAACAGCTACAAACCACAGTGTGTGAGTCCATTTAAGCATTTAAAAGCAAATAACAGGGTATTTGCATGTTTTTGTGACTTACTGGTATTGGTTGCTCTCCCTTAGGGTAGGGATTCTGACCCCTAATCCTGAATGGGCAGAGGTATTTCCTATCAACCACACTTGAGTGCCCATTCCTCACTATCACATCCAGCCCCTCCAGACTTCCTACTAGGTGAGTCAGATTGATCCCAGGTTAACATCTTAGTTTTCCCAGGTCCCATTCTCAGAAGCTTACTTTTCTCTAAACACTGTATGGGGAGTCATAGCTCCTAAAAAATCCATCAAGCATCAGGGTGCCATCCAGACCAATGCTGTAACACCACATTCTTCCAAGTAATTCTTCCCCTGAACTCTGCCAGGAAGGCCCAACTGACTTTTGAAATACTAGAAAATGTTGTAATATACCAGGGGTCCTCAAACTACGACCTGCAGCCCAGACCTGCAGTCCTCAATCTGGTCCCTGGTATTTACAGAACCCCCACCCCCCGCCGGGGGTTGGGGAGGGAAACCAAGCAGCTGCAGATGACTGCCTGCCACTTCATCCACGCGCTGGCCCCCTGGTTAAAAAGTTTGAGGACCCCTGTAATATACAATCAAGAATAAAATATTTGACATATGCAACTGTTTTAAAGCTGCTAAAAGTTCCCTTGTTATGGGCTGATCAATCACTGAGCAAAGGAGAAATGTTTTCTAGTGTGATGGAGTCCTGGAGAATGAAACAAAAATCTTCCTGTGTTGGGCATCTTCATCCAAAATACCTGGCCCTGACCATGATGAAAGCTGGAATATCTAGTGAGGCTGGCTAGAAGCTGTTGTGGCTTGTTAATGCTTTTGGAGTATTAAGGCTATTTGCAGGTAATGGTACCGTTTTAGCCCTCAGAGATGAAAGAAAAAATAATTTTGCTCTGGAATGAAAACCTCCCTTTAGAGGCACTGGACCCACTACTGGGTTCTGCATTTACACAGCTACCATAATGATTTATTTGATATTTTTCAGTCAATCTTGCATTTATGTTTTGAGCACTGGTTAAATAACGATAACTCTATCTCGTGTTGTGTAAGTGCTGCAGGATCCCCTAGAACAATCACAACTCAGATTATTTTTATAGTGTGGTTTTTACAGTGATATGCTTGATATGCTTTGCCATTCTGCAGGGCTGAGCAAACATCCACTCATGCTAGACAATGTTTTTCTGTTTGTTTATGTCGATTAAAGAGCTTGAATATACAGACAGTGAATCCTACGTTATTTCCCTTAAACCAACAGAATATGAAATCAGCTGGGCTCGGTGCCGAGAGGCTGATTTCTGATGATAAACTGAAGTGAAACAAAATCTGCTCCATATGGTGCAATTGTAAACTTGGTGACTATAAACAAAAACATGCTGTGTGACTAAATATTGTAGTAAAAAAGCAACCATGAAGTGCTATCCCTCAAGGCATAGCCGGTGCCAGCCTGCCCACTTCCAAGCATACTCTTGAAGCAAAAGGGAGTTTGGGAGACTAGGTGATGCTTGGTGTGTGTATCACTGGGGGAAGGACATGCTTGTTCAGGTTTCTGAGTCCAGGTCATGAGATGGGATGTACCTTGCATCTGGCAATAGCTGCCCCTGCCCCTGGGTTTTCTGCATGAGAAGATACGAAGGTAACCAATCTAATGTCAGGAGTGAAACTCCCTCTATTTCTCTCTGCCTCATGATTGGCATTCCTCACTTTTATGCTCAGTAGGGATGCAAATGTGGGAAGGGTAGGTGAAATGATTCCTCAGCTTCCTAAAATCCTATAAAACACTCACATACTATAAATTCTATCTAATTCTATACATTTCCTAGGAGAGGGAGCATGAATGCAGGTTGAGGTGTTCAGCAGACACCAGGATACATAAATGATCCCTGCATGCACTAACCAACCACTTGCAGGAGGTCTGGCCCATGCCAGTTCCTGATCTTGTCTTAGAAAGACAAAAGTAAACAGGAGGTTGCAGAGTGCCCCAGTCTCTCCAAGGAAATGTTCTTTGGTCCAACCTCCCAACCAAGGGCTGGCTTATGTCACACTGCTGAGAGATGACTGAGCATTGACTGTTTGAGTATGGCATCTTCCCACTTCACATTGCTGTGGAAACTGGTTATCCCCATGGCAAAGGTTTAAATGCATCACTTAACTTCTGGAAGGATCTAGTAGGAGCACATTCAGGAGTCTTTGGCACAGAAACACAAGGGAGTTCCTCAAGCTGTGATAGCTTAGCGGTGTCGTAAATTAGAGTGGATTAAGCCACTCTTTTCTGCAGCACGTTCAGTGGTCTCCTGAGTTTAGAAATGTGGAAGAACAAAAGGAAAATACTTTGCCACTATGAATTAACAGCAGGCCCTGTAAACAGTCTTACTGAAGGAAGGAATGACATGCAACCTTTTCACTATGTTTGAAAGAAATTGATTGAGGGAAGGAGGCCAAAAAAATATTACCCCCAGCTTCAAGCTGTAAAAGAGTTTAGAGTTGTTTAAGGACCCCATACACTCTTCTTGGACTGTAAAACTAGAACCTTGGGGAAATAGAACATAAGGAACTGCAAAGAAAGAACTGAAGATTTATTGGTGTTTTCAGCATAAGTACTCATCAGTCCCCTTTAGCAGAAAAGGAAATGAGCCTGCTTTTCTCTTTCAGCTAAATGAGTGTTTTCTAAAATGCCTCCTTGCCACATAAGTATGGCATAACACACTTAAGAAAAAGTATATCTTATTGCTAACTGTAATATATATAGACAATATTTTTTTTTTAACTAAGAACAAACAGAAATTGCCCTACTGTTTGACAGGACAACTATGCCTTTGGGTTTAGATCAGAAAGTGGTTCCAACTCTATTGTTGCAGGCATGCCTGAAGCATAAGTAAAGGAAAGGACTCCCAGTTTTTAATAGAAATTCTCAATAGAGCAGAGGCGATTCTTGTTCTTAATTTATTTTGCTTTTGTTTTGATCACTCAAATAACCATGTAATGTTTGGAGGTGGCCTGGGGTAAAGCTGCAGCTGAAACAGACTTTACTATTATTTTCCAAATGTAACAAAACCTCAGTTCTCTTCTGAAAGGGGATGTGTGTGTCAAGTGACTTGTTCAGGGTTAGAGGGAGGCAGCTGAGCTTCCCAGGTCCCCATGAGCCTTGTTCGGCATCTGGTTCTGCTTACTTATCCAACAAGAAGCAAAGGTACTTGGCAGCACTGAATAAGGGAGGAGGAGAAGGTAAACGAATCAGCACAAAGAGAAACTGAAAAATACAAAGAATCTGAAAACTTGAATAATGGGCACAGCAATTTCTAGTAATCATGGGACAGGCACCAAGACTAGTTTCCTCTTAAGAAAGTGCTGTAAAACTGAGGCAGAGTGTAGAACACATAAGCAAAGTTCAAACCCAAACATGACATGGAGATGGCCACAGCAGCACTCATGGTTGACTTCCCCTGTGATCGTGGCCAGCAGCCAATCTGCAGTGCTAGAACTACCAGCAGATTTTCCAGAAGCATTTAACAAAGTTATTCACAAGGCCATAGGTAGAGGAGTAGAAACCTCCAGACAGTTAAATGGATGCAGAAAGACCTGATGATGTCTCCTGTCTATCCTTACTCTTAAAGTCTTGCTGACTGTCCCCTCACCAATCTGTTGTGTTGGGTCTCAGGCCACACATTGATACATCCAGCTTGCTCCTCGATCCTGGGTTTACCTCCCAGGGTAGGTTTTACCTTCTTGAATATAAGACTATGGTCCTGCCATCCTTGGCCCTGAAACCTATTATATTCTTTAGATGTGCCTGCAATTTAAATTACTACCTTTGAAACTCACCACTAAGATGTCAGCTTCCTGATTACAGTACATATGTGGAGCATAAAACACATATAGATGCCTGCCCTGAGTAGTTGAAGAAAAATACACAGATCTGAGGGGTATGTATTTCCCTTTGTTTCCTCAGCACTCTGAAACCTTCTTTGATCAGAGTCTGGTCCTCCAACATTGCTTTTCTGCCTCTTGTCATTCTTGGTATGTTCTAAAGTCTTTTCCTCCTGCATCAGCAATCTCTGCTCTCTCCAAACCCTGTAACTGCAGATGGGTAAGAGAAGGGGGGACCTTTCATCTCCAGTTGCCTTGCTTCCCATTTCAAGTGTTCCAACAAGGAGAAATATTGAGGTTAGATACTCTCCACTTCTTTTTGCCTGATTGTGCACAAGCAGCAGCAGCTACATACCAGTCGCCACAATTTCTAGACTGTAAATACAGACAGTTTCCAAATCTCACCCTCTCGCTGTTTGCTATGGTCCATTACGTGAAAATCTACTTCCGTGCTCACAACTCACTGAAGCACTTGTGCTCTTCTACAGCACTGCTGCAAACAAGGCCCACGACATCTGCCAGATCCTGTATTATTTCGTTACAATTAGGCTTATTCTGAACTCACCCTCTGTAAATCTTTATGGCAACAATCCTGCTTTAAAATTCAATTTGACTTGAAGAGCCCTCACTCTGAAAAAATACAAAAGCTCATTAAAAATAATTATCCTTTTTCTTTTTCATTTGCTTGGAAACTTTCATAAAGAGCATAACAGTTAACTGCTAACACCTGAATTGCAAATGACCCGATCGATCCACTTAGACTGCTATTGCATATTCCAACATGTTCTTTTCCTAGAAAAATAGCAGTACAGTCTTCTGTGTAACACACCGTGCAAGCAGAGTAGCAATTTAGGTGAGTCAATAACTTCCATCTGTTCTGAAGCAGTGAGCAAGAAAAGAGTTTCTTTATTCTAGTATAAATCCATGGCAATGCCTCTCCAGTATTATTTGTGCCAGGATAATTAGTGTATCTTGCAACTATTGCATGTCCTGTACATATTTCTGAGTGACACCCATACAAAGAGGTAAACTGTTGCCTTGGGATGCTCTAACAATCCTTGTAGGGTGTATATTTATTTATTTTCTGTGGCTTGTCTGGATAATGCTAACAAATTTCCCTCAGCTTTGTGCTACGTGAGCTCACTGAAAAGTGTTATGTTCCTCTGTTTTATCATACCCTTTGGGTTTACTAACACATATACTTGAATAACTGTGCCTTCCTGGTCAACATATGCAAATACTTCCTTAAAGCTTTTTCTTATTTTTATGCTTTCTTAGATAATTTCTCATATTTGAAAGAAACTGGTTTTCTGCCTTGATTTTCAGTAACATATATTTTGGTTTATAAAGTTCCTTTCAACCAAGGGCTGTAAAGACTTGCTGAAGTGGGTTAGTATTTTGAAAACCAAGAAATACTGACCCTTAGGCCAAATGGAGAAGTGCCTACTAATTCAGGCTTCTCAACTTTAATTAGAACTACTTTTGCTGCCAAACTTGAGACACTGAATATTGCCTCAACCTGAGTTTTCACTGGGGTCAGTGTCTTCTGCAGAAATTCACCATCTCCAGAAAAAAAAAGATTCACTTCACAATGATGAGATCAGGCAATGGGGTGATATCGTTGAAGAACCTTGCGCAGTTCAGACCCTTAGATTTAGTTGCCCAGTTTTGCTCTCACAGCCTGGAACAGCTGAAAAGGAGACAGGCTGGCAGCAGGAGCTGTTGTCCTGTGAGTACTCATGAATGGGCCTTAGGGATGTCATGCTCCTGGCTCTGTTTCTGCCTGAGTATCTATACATTTTAGGCATCACAGGTACACCAAAACCAGAGATTTCTAGGCTCTTACCTCTCTTGCAGACAGACGACATTTGACCCCAGAGACTCCAAGCCTCTTGCTAAACAACCAGCAAGAAGTTGTCCCGAACACCACCAGGGCCATGCAGGCGTGACTTTGTCTGACCCTAAATGGTGAAGTTCTGGTCTCGAATTAAACATTGGATGGAGCCCTTTTTCTATGTGAGAGTGGTCCATGGTGTTTGGAAGGGTCTTAAAATGTTGCTTTCAGCCTCATCATAATCTTCACTGTACTCTTGGCTAAATAAATAAATACTTGAAATGCATTTCTTGTCTTCCCATTTGGTTAGTTTATATACTCTACTCTAAAAAGTGAAAGCTGAAAAGTTTGCTCTTTTATACATGGTAAAGGACTCCTAATAGTTTTGTCTTTGGCAGAATCCTACCAGTTCAGCTCCGTTGTGTTTGAAGGAAACTCCTCCCTCCCTGTCGAGTCTGTTTGGAGCAGTCCTGAGAAGCTGCAGCCATCAGGGGATAAGCCATATCAGGTGGCTCCACACATGCTGGAGCAATCTAGGCTTGGGAAGGAAGAAATATAACTCGCTTGTTTTTAGCTTCAGCTCCTCTGAGGCTCCAAACTCTGTGTTGTACCTCTTAGAGTCACAGCATAAGAACATGAATTAAGTAAAACAAAAATTAATTAATTACGGGAAGTTCATGAGTTTGGGAAAAGACTATGCAAACATACGAGAACAATGAGCTTATACGTTGCCCATACAAACACAATAAGCTAAATAATTATAGCAGAGACAGCTAGGGGGACCGGAGCACAGGGAGCCCCAAGCCATGGCTGTGCTCTGCAGGGCTCTGTCTGGCTCTGGGCTGGCTGCCTGGGCTGCAGAAGAACAGGGGCTATGGGCTAAGTCATGAATGTATAACCCTGGCCCCAGCAGGCAGCTCCCTCGTCCAGGATTTACCAGGTTGTAATGATAATAAGGACACACTCCTTTTGTGTCTGGGAAGCTTTTTTGCCCTGTTTCTTGAGACAGGACAAATCTATGGAGCTGCTAGAATAACTGCTGCATGCTACCAGCTGCTTTAATGTGAAAGCAGTTATAGGAGAGCTGGTTAAAGTGGTTGTGCTAGAAGTATTTTGAACATCATTGCTTAAGAAATGAAATTAGCCCCCAAGAAAAGAGCATGGCAACTGTAAAGTCTTTGTTTCTAGATATGAATTGCCCCAGGGTAATTAGTTTGTGAGCTATCCTTGAGTCAAAGACCCTGGAAGGGTTGGGATCCATATGGCCTTGCATAGTCAGATGGACACAGAGCTGGGCCTTTTACATGCAAAACATCAAGAGTGTGAAAGAAACTAGATTCAGCCCTCTTAAACCATGCAAGGTAAGAAAGTACAGATAAGATGGCAAGGGCCCCAGTTATGGTCAGCTGCAAAATGAACACAGGAACTTATTTACACAGACCCATGTTTGCAGTCTCTTTTGTGTATTTTAATAATTGTTTTCTTTCATGAACATGGTATCATTTTTAGATTTGGGACTACTCTGATCTTGGATTTGGTGTCATTCTGTTGTGCCCAATCTATAGACAGATCTTGAAATGCATCCTACAAATGAGTAGAAGTGCCCTTAGCAACAGGGGAAGTCTCAGGAATTCATAGGTCAAGTGGAAAATCATTGTCCAAAATCATGTGCAACATGTAGCTTGTCTTTTCTTGTTGCAATTATCTTCTGGACAGTATCAAAATAAACAAAATCAATTTCTCCATCTTCCCCTCACTCCAGTTATATACCATTTTCTTTGATTCCTTCCTAATAGATTTTGTTGGCTCCAACATGACTCAAGGTGTACATTTTGTTTAGTATGTCTATGTGGTCTGGCTGGGATGCAGATAGCTCCCTATCAGCCCTTTCAGTGCTGTGCTTTGCAGCTATAGCTAGAGCAGTGTTGATAACACACCAGTGTTTTGGCTACGGCTAAGCAGTGCTCTCACAGCACCAAGGCTCTGTCCACCCCCCCCACCCCACTCCCAAAAGCCAGTTGGCTGGGGGTGGGCAAGAACTTGTGAGGGGACATAGCCAGGACCCAAACTGATCAAAAGGATATTCCATACAATGCTCAGGAAAAAAAAAAAATCTAAGAGAAAAGAGGAGAGGAGGACATTAATTATTAAAGTGTTTATCTTCCAAGGCAACCACTATGCGTACTGACAGCCTACTTCCCAGGAAGTCAATGGACATCGCCTACTGATGGGAAGTAGAAAATAAATCTTTTCATTTGCCTTGCTTCTGTGTAGCCTTCGCTTTTCTTCCTTAAACTGTGTTTATCTCAACCCACAAGTTTTTCATGTTATTTTCTCCCCTTGTCCTACTTAGGAAGACAAGTGATAGGGTGGCTTGGTGGGCTCCTGACAGCCAGCCAAGGTCAACCCACCACAGTATGACCTGATGGAAAAAGACACTGTGATGAAACTTGGGTTTTACTAGCAGTTTCCAAGTGATGTTGGAGAAGTCACCAATTTCCTCTGTCTCTGTTTCCTCTTTACCTTTCGTCTATCTGTGTATTCAGGTAGAAAAAACTGGCATCTACCCTTCTGAATACAGGACTCTGGTTATATATTTGTGGATTGTTTATCTCCACACAGTGGGGAACATGCAGCCCAGAGGCTCATCATAATTACAAAATGAACCTGTGGCTCAGTTGCTGTAGCTGTTCTTCAGGAACCTGTCAAACATGTTCAGAGAATAAGTTATGGGACTGACAACTGTGCTAGTACCTCACTTTCTGCTGCCTTCTTTCTTGAAGGACCCTGCAGTCCCTGATATCCGATGACAATGTTGACTGCATGGTGGTCTCTCCCACTATGTGACTAGATGTCATGTGAGGAGGTAACAGGTACTTGGGTTGTATAATAGATATAAAGTGATGAGGTAAGAATATGGACAGGGGACTGTCCAGTGCATCCATACATGTTTTATACTCCCACTTCTCCAGATCGAGAGGTTTTCCTTACATGTTTATCCCTGGAATAATAGCCCACAGTTAGTCAGCCATAGGCTTTTTACCTCTTCATTGCAATGAATTTATCAACTCATTTCCAAGAGTCAGCTGGGTGCTGCACTTCTGCATGCAACAAAAAGATAAATATTTTTAAATAAAAACACAGTCAAGTAATAAAAAAGTCATAAAAAAAGATAAAACCCCATAAATGTTGCAAAAAACAGTCAAATTTTGCTAGTCATAAGTGGATACCAAGTGAGGTTGTTCAATTTTCTACTAAGAAGCACAGTCAAGGGAAAATGCAAACCTTGATCTTTCCAGCCACCCTACTGAACTTCCCCTGTTCACCTTCAATTGCTAAGGCACGGCTAATTTCTTTTACCTTGGTGCCTGGAAATAGAAATCATTCTGTTTGACTGGCAGAAAGGTCTTTATACATCAGTTTTGCTGCACCTATCTCTCTGACACAATAAATTTGCTAAAGTAATTGGAATGAAATACAAGATACATTAACCAGCAAGAACTGCTTGAGTCTCTGCCTGCAATCTGCCCCATAGGAATAAAGAATTAACATAAATAAGCTACAAGCAATGACAGAGCCAAATTTAATAAGAACCTTAATGAGTGAATATTCTTCTAAAGAAATAAGCCCTCGTTATCCAAAGTCTACACATCCAGCTACATTAATTCACTCATCACTGTTATTCTCAGAGGTGGATTTAATCTATTTATAAGTTTCCATTAAAAAAAAAAAAAAGGACAAAAGAGAAAAGACTTTTTCTAATACAATGTATCAATGAACTTACTTTTTCTGCAATGGGATACCCTTCCCTGAAGGCTGCTATCCTGGTTTACAACTGTAATTAAGATACAGAGATGGATACAAGTGTTCAAATGTTACGATTTTATCAGTTTACTTTGATTTTTGTGCATGACACCTGATGAGGGAAGCTTGCTTTTTTTTTTTTTTTTTTTTGGCCAACACCCCTGTAAGTATCTTATAGTCTACATTAAAAACAGAATAAGGTTGTGTTTACTGCTATTTCCCCTGTTTCTGCCAATTTTCAGGATTATTGATATCTTCATGTTCCTCGGGGAAAAACAAGGCAGCAACCTGCCTGGCTGAAATGCTATAATGTACACGCTACACACAATTACCTCCTACAGTTGAATAAAACATGAACTCAGTCTTTTCCCAATACTCACAAAGCATCATTTGTACTCATAACATCTTCTGGCACAATCCAGCTTACTAACCTGTCCTCCTATATGTCAGGCCAGATGTTAGTTGCCAAAGTAATTATCAGCTGAGTACAGATATTCTTGAAGGGTTTTGACTGCCTCATTTATCTCACTGCCAGTTGGTGAGTCCATCTCAAAAACCAGTGAAGAAGTAGGTTCTGATTCAGTAGCCGGTGAAGCTAATGTAACTTAAGCATTTAAGATCAGCAGTAGATTTTTTTTTAGTTCTGTGCTTTATCGTTTTAGACCCTGTAGCCCTCCAAGCCAATAAGCAGCTTCATGTATCATAAGTTGTAAAGGCGTTTACATCTCAGTAACCCCCTGTTGTAGTTTAACCCCAGCTAGTAACCAAGCCCCACGCAGCCGCTCCCTCACTCCCCCCACAGTGGTATGGGGAAGAGGATAGGAAGGCTAGAAGTGAGAAAACCCGTGGGTTGAGATAAAGAAAGTTTAATAGGTAAAGAGAGCCACGCATGTGAGCAAAGCAAAGCAAGGAATTCATTCACCGCTTCCATGGGCAGGCAGGTGTTCAGCCATTCCCAGGAAAGCAGGGCTCCATCGCGTGTAATGGTTACTTGGGCAGATAAGCACTGTAACTCTGAATGCCCCCCCCTTCGTTCTTCTTCCCCCAGCTTGATATGCTGAGCATGATGTCCTATGGTATGGAACGTCCCTTTGGTTAGCTGGGGTCAGCTGTCCCAGCTGTGTCCCCTTCCGACTGCTTGTGCCCCCCCCCAGCTGCTCACTGGTGCGGTGGTGGGAGAAGCAGAAAAGCCCTTGGCGCTGTGTAAACGCTGCTCAGCAATAACACAAATATCCCCGTGTTATCAACATTGTTTTGAGCACAAATCCAAAACACAGCCCCATACTAGCTACTATGGAGAAAATATACTCTACACCAGTCAAAACCAGCACACACCCTCAGTGTTGGAATGGGAACTGGTAAAGTTGCTTCTGTCCCTGAGCATGTTGGTATTCTGCTTGGGAGGATATAGGTCCAAATACAGTTGTTGGCTTGTAGTACGGGTTGATTCCACACCACACTATTTTTCATGTCTGAAAACCTTTATATGAATTATTCACATGCCTGGGAGACAATGTCTGTCTGGCTTCCCCAGACCTTTCACTAGACACGATAGTCAATCTTTCTGTGGTTCAGGACATCTCGGGCTCTATTTAGTTTCAGGTTTTTGTTGGAAGACTGATGAATAATGTATTCAGTGAAATTCTTTTCCCCAAAGAGCGAAAAATATTTAATAGAGAATTCAACATGCACCTACAATCTGAAGATGTATAAAGATTTTGGCAGAGAATAAGAACAGAACATTAATTTTTTTCATATAAGATTCAGCATGTTTTCCCAGTAATAATACAGTAACTCTGTAGGATGAAATCCAGAAAATAGAAAGTATCTTGAGTGGGTTTCAAAACATGACTTTATTTCTGAATATATTACACAGTGGCTACTTGCTTGCCATGCTTATGCAATACTGCAAAACGGAAGGGCGAGTACTCACATGAGAGCATATGATATACTGTCTTGTTTGATGGCAGGTTTCCCTACTAGTTTCCCTGGAATGTGAGTGATTTGTTACTATAAGTAATTTTTTTCCAGTGGCAAGTGCTGCCTCGGTAGTGAAAGAGGACTCATTCCTCCCGTTCCTCTGTGGTCATGCAGCGTTCTCAGCAGGGCAAATACTGCTCGGTTGCGTGCGTGAGGTTGCTCTAACGTGGGTTTGAAGTGTGACAGGGAATCAGGGATTTCAAGGCAGGATCCACCCAGCAGTACAGCCAGTTAAAGAAGCTGAATTTCCACCTCATTTCCCAGTGAATCCCCTGTAGGTTTTTTGCAGGAAACAAATTCGGCAAATGGAGACTTGACGGGTGAAGAGTGCTTCAGCCACCTCTGAAACGTAAATAATAGTGATAGGAATAAAAATATATATAATAGAAGCTTGCTGTAGATATCACTGCAAACATCATTCAAACATGAAGCTAAAGTAACTGCACTAAATATTAATATAAATTTAATGAGTGCCTGTTAATAAGACCTGGTTTATTATGCAATTGCTTTCTAAGGGAAGAAAAGGAAGTGTTTGGGGTTTCACCAGTGACTCGGTGGAAGCATCAGGAAACAGACTGCAAGTACCAAGCCTGTGTAAGAGGTAAACAAGTTCACTTTACATTTTCCTTGAAAAATGCCTCTGCTTAAAGTTCACAGTGTGATAGCTCACAACAGGTATTTCTAAAACAAGTTCTGACCCAATCAAACAGGAGGGAGCAGCTTCTTCTGCCCTGGAGTTACACACAGGATGTTAAACTAGGTTCTTGGTCTCTCAGAGTAAGAGGTCTCAAACCCAGAGCTCTCATTTTTCATTAAAATGCCTTTGTTTCCCAGACTGTAATTCACATTACGAGACAATCCCCCTTCTAGTGCAGGCAGGACATATGCAGCCAGGAATATCAGACTGAGGTCTGGGAAGAGGAGAAGTAGGAGTATACCCAGCGCACCGCTGAGGTGAGGATGTGGGTGGAAGATGGGATTTAGGACCCTGCTTCTAATGTAGTTTGTACTTTTGATTTGGTGATTTTTTTTCACTCCCTTCTGAAGGCACCTAGGTGCAAAAGATGAAACAAAGCAGCAGGCAGTGCAATTGGAAGACTTGGAAAAAGCTGGTGGTGTGGTAAAGGGTGAGGCAAGGCTTGGTAACACCCTCTGGTGTTGATTGTGCAGGTCCTTCCAAGCTGTTTAAAGCTTCTGCTTGTTTTCAGCCTTGGGACATGGTGTCTGCCAGCAGCGAAATATTGCTTATCCTTATGCATCCTGAGAGTATAACTTAGCCTTCTATGCTACTTTTCAATGGCAAACAGAACACAAGAGCAAGGCTATGGGACTCCTGGCTGGCTTCCTCCTTTGTTTTCCTTTCTTTGTGGTGCCTCAGTTTAATGAGTTTGTGTTCTGCTGCTTCTCGATATTTACAGTGCAATATATACCCCTGTAGCAGGTTTGGGCCAGGTTCAGAATACAAAACCGAACTCTTTATTAGCTGAACACCAACACCAGCAGTCCCTTCATGTTCTTTATCTGCACAGACTAACACGAGAGCACTTATGGCCCTAGCCATTACCTGCTTAGCGCTGCCAAGGTGTCATACCCAACTGCTCCACCTTTAATACTGATGCAGTTCTCATTTCTTTTTATCTTTAAAAACATGTATTGTTCTCCATAGGGGTGCCTATTTGCAAAGTAAAAACAGATAATTAAATATACCTATGGAAGAAACATTGCATGAAAGTATTAGACAATATAAATCTCTTCATTGAGACCAAAAGGCTAATAAAGATTGGTAAATAGCAATAGTAGACATACAGAAGGGGAAAAAAAAATGTTGGCCAACTCAAATCACTAACACAGCTCTTCAGTCAATTAACTGTAAACATCATCATGTTCAACAAGATAGTTGACTCCTACAGCAGTCAAAACTCTCACAATCTTTGAACTTGCTTCAGTGCCAATGGGTTCATTTCTAGCTTGTACAGCCCCATTCAGAAATCCTCTGCTGTTCTGGCACAGTCTCATGCAAGGGTATCCACCTCTAGCTCTTCAGACATTGTTCAACAAACAGTGGGAGGCACTGCAGAGGATTTCCACTATGATATCTCTTTGCCCTTATCCTACCAAATGCTCACTGTAATAAAGTATTATATGTACTAATGCATGTAACTGAGTTGGTTCTTTTTCAAGGCCAGAGTGGCCTTAGCATGACTGAGAGCTATGCAGGGGTAGGTAGATAGAATAGAATAGAGTATTTCAGTGGAAAGGACCAACGATCACCTAGTCCAACCGCCTGACCAATTCAGGGCTGACCAAGCTATAGCATTAAGGGCACTGTCCAAATGCCTCTTAAACACTGACAGGCTTGGAGCATTGACCACCTCTCTAAGAAGCCTATTCCAGTGTTTGACCACACTTTTGGTAAAGAAAATGCTTTCTAATGTCCAGTGCAAACCTCCACTGGTGCAGTTTTGAGCCATTACCACACATCCTATCAATGGATACCAGGAAGAAACGATCAACATGTCCTTCTCCACTTCCTCTCCTCAGGAAGCTGTAGAGAGCAGCTAAAGGTCAGACAATTGCAACAGATACCTTTTCATCGACAGTATTAGATGACAATAGGGTACTAGGCTGTCCAAATTCTCAAACGTTAAACTGCCATCATATTTTAGCATCCTGATGTTTCTCTGCTTCTTATGGACTCTTGCATGCAGAACATCAGGACCCCAAGCTGACCATGGACCTTTTCAGAATTATCCAAGCCCATTTTCCTGTGCTGTTTTGTTTCTGAATGACTCATATCCATTTGTTTTTCATATAGCAACCACATCATCAATTGTATATATGCAGTCTTCTACGTATGTATCAACCAAGTACAGCATTCACCCCCCCAAAAAAAGCATTTCCTTAAATGTTTGTTCTGCAACAGAAATGTTTGCCCTATATATATATCATAAGTCAGTGTCTGGAGAGGCTCTGTCCTGCATGGGATAGTCTTCTGGGATACATGGCAGTAAGTCCTAGTGCCAAACTGATGTATTGGGAATAACCATGTAACAGACATTCAAACTCTTAAACCCAGGCAATAAAGGTTGTTAGAACAAACGTCCTCTGGCTCAGTCTTGCACTAGTATAGCATAGGTACATTCGTAGTTTTTATTGGAATCTTCTGTTAGCTTCAGGTGAGGACATTTGGTTGGCTTGAGGGCTAACTGGAGGGAGACGATGAGAGGAAGTGAATACGGTTGAAACACAATATTTAGATATGGTAAAAAGCTTATTTCACTCCAAAGTCTTAAAGGAATACAGGTTGGTTGCATTTTCAGGTTGGCAGAATTGTTTCACAGAGATAATACTCTAAATCTCAATATGTAGATGTCCTGGGTGACTTACACCACCTGAATGCAGTTAAATAAACAAAGTCTTATTGTTTAGTTGAATGACAACGAAAACCATACTTCAAGGTAAATGATTCAACATGATCCACCCAGAGTTGATATTTGCTAGAAAACAACTGCCAAGATTAATCCATAGACCAAAGAACAATATAATGCAGGCAAGACTTGTTATATATCACTTGGATGGGCATTGGGATATTGTACATTTCATCACTTTAAGTGGTTCCTTCATCGAGCAAGTCTTGCAAAGCAAAGCCAAAAACCTTGAACATAAGGACTAAGGGGAAGGCATTAAGTACATATTGTCCTTACAGCCACTGGATTTTGCTCACAAATTAGAATTGTCTTTAAAAGTTAAATTCCTTAGGTTTTGGCATGTTCTCGTGTTCATCGAAGGTTTTTCTCCTTTGGCATGCTGCTTTTCCTGTTACATATCCTTATTTCATCAGTTATACGCACTGAATGTGATTCCAATCTTTTTCTCCCTTGTTTGTTGGACCACTGAACCAGGGTAAATGAAGGCACATGGCCAACCATGTGGTAACAATAACATCAGTGCTGCAGTAGAGGAAGATCAAGAGTTGCATATACATAAGGTAATATGGAATATATTTATACAATTTTGAAGAATATCACTAGTCTGTTTTCTTCAGTAATATTTATGTTCTTTGGAATGACAGAATGAGGTCAAATCCAAGATGCATTACATTGAAAGTACCAGTCAAAAAGAACTTGTCCCTTTCATCTGTTCTAAATTTTGATCTTGCATATAACTTTGTGGAAATTATAATATATCAAGCACTATCAGTATTCGCCTGGAAAAAGTGCAATTTACTTTTCAGGAAAATTGATGTAATTAAAAAAAAAGGGTATAAAAGAACACTTAGTGTTTTGAACAGTAGAGTTCAAGTTTACATCCTGTATCACTTCTCATTGTTTTCAGAATACCCCACTTATTGGATCCATTTCTTACGTCAGTTGGGATAACTGAAGTGCCCAGAAAAGTGGTGGTGCAAACATATAAACCTGGTTATAATTATTAATTAAAATCTTCAGGCAAACCATACAATGGTGTCTGTGAAAAATCATGCAATGGTGACCTCTCATCACTTAAAGAAATCTTAGTCAGTCACCAGCAGCTTTGAAAGCTCCTCAGATATGCTTAACCATCCATCTCAGTTTAGTTTTCAGCTGCTTAACTTGAAATTGGTTTATCACTTTTCAGTCATGTGAATAGGCAAGCAGGAGAGATGGCCAAAAGTAATAGATGGAGTTGATCTTACTAGAATTGGGTAGGATTGCAATGCTTTGAAGAACTTTTTTAATGAAGTAGAAGCACTGGAGCTTTCATGAGAAATGAGGGAAAACATCTTTTGAAACTGTACTAATTTCAGTAAAGAAGGAGGATGTTAACCTTTTAAGTATTTGATTAATCTCTTTTAGATGCTAAACTAAGCTATTGGTTGAATATTCAAACTCAAGCAAACAAGGAGACTCATAAATTTACATCCACAAGCTGAAAACTTCTATTTAAATATCACACAGTATTTTTCACTTCCCCATGCCATAACATGCTTATAACGCTCATCTACAACTTATTGATGTATCATTTACCAGCTCTATTACTTACAGAATTCTGACATTCTTCTGTAGATTTTTTTATAGGTCTGAAGCCAGTGTTACAACCAAACGTACTGTATTGCAAGTTAAGCTTGTGACAGACTCATCTTGAGATTGCTAAAAGGGATTGCATGGGATTGCTGAGAAAACTGAAGATGTACAATTTTAGTTATAAGAATATTTATCAGAATCTATTTTAGTGACAATGGTCTATGACATGTCAGACTATTCACTACTAGAAGGGTAACGGGGGGGAGGGGACATATTCCCAAAGGGTGGTATCTAATGTGAAATTAAGAGAATTACCTTTTCTAGTAATTTTAATTTCTGCCTTGGAGTTCCTGACAGACTTATGAGGAAAGAGTCTTTTGAGGTTGAAACACAATGAAATTGTAGTTTGTATGAAGGTCTATAAATATTCATGATGTTCTTAAAAGTTACGTTCAGGCTGCACGGTTCTGTGTTCCCTGAGCTAGCATCAAATACAGAGCTGGCTAAATTGGTTAGCATGAAGCCATGGATGAAAAGATCACAGTATGTGAGTTAGCTCCTTTAGAGCTAGCATAGGGTAGCTAGATCACTCCCACAGGGTGATCTAGCATACTATTTGCTTTAAATACTTACTTGTGGGAAATAAACTTCTGGTTACATTGGTGAGAAATTTTGTGTCATATCAATACCAGCAGACTCACATATATCCAGACCTGCTGCCTGAGATTAAATGATATCTCTTTTCTCTTTTGTAAAACCAGGAGAAATTTCTACTATACTGTGTAGCCAGTAAAGCTCAATGAAATTATCATAGTAAAAATAAAAGACTATAGGAATGTCATTTGGATAGTTTGGGGTAACCCGTTTCATTCTGTGCTCAACCACACAAAGTACCATAGTTCTGCCAAAAGGCTGTCACAGAATTTGAGAGAGCAAGTAAATGTCGACTGCATTCTCATGAATGAATAAAGATTCGATGCAAATTTAAGGTTGTACTGGGTATACATGTATGGGTCACAATTATAAACATCCCCTCAGTCTGCACCTGTTTCTGCAGGTAAAGCACTGGTACTAAACTGTTATTCCTATGTGATTAGAAAGAAAGAGGAAATTTCTCTGGGCCAACTATTTTTTAAGAAATTAGTTTTCAATTTATAGGATGGGAACGTGATCAGCTGCAATTTAATGTGCCGGTTTGGCAAGGCAGCTGAGCCACCATAACTGGCTACACGGGTGTTCTTAACACACCTAGACTGTAAGCTAAAATGTGCTGGTTTAAGCTAACACAGTTGTTTTGCTGTGAGGACAGGTGGGCACACATACGGTGCAGCTGAAGAACGTTACTTGTTAAATTTCTACCAGTTTTAATCTGAGCAATGTGCTTTAGTGGCAGAAGTTAGCTTCAAGAAGAGACTTGATACTAAGGATTGAAGACACCCCTTATCTTTGAACCTGGCACTGAGGCATAGAAGTTATAGTACAAGTGAGAGTAAGAAGACTTCCTAGCTAAGGGAGGGACTGAGAAACATAAAGGAAAAGTACTAGAGAAAGATTAAGACAACAGGCATAGAAGGGCTGATCTTCCTTTTCAAATGTATTTTGTTCCCTTGTCAGAGATCGCTAGTAAGTAGATCTTTCCTTTTTTATACTCCCAAATCAGACCATGTTTTATGCAGCGTTTTTGCTTCCACAATGAACTGATTGATAGGTTGGAGAGAAGTTCATTCATAGCATCCTGCTTCCCCATACTCTCAGGTTATGTGAAAATGCCGCAGAAGGAGTTTCACAGGAGTACACCTCCTGGGCTCAGGCCTATAATCATCTTTGTTTTCCAGGGAAATTGATGTTACAGCCTGTCCTAACAGAGTGGTTCATGAGAGACCTGTAAAATGAAAGATTTCAAAAGCTTTTGTGGCAATCTTACTGTACATTTTACCATATACAGTGTGGTACCAACTCTCAGCTTTGCTGTAAACAGGGGAACAGGGACACAGTTTCCCACACCATTGTGAACAGCATGAGGGCTGGTTTCAGAGCTGGGCTGAAGCTCAAGTGATTGCTGTGTTCTGTAGAAAAGGGATATTGAAGTTTGAGCCTCATGGACTGGATTTACCAGACCCAACTGCAGTTTAAAATGCTGCACAGATAGACAGTAATGCCACTAAGCCCAAGGGGACTTCCACTGCTGTGACCTCCTGTGAAGTGCAAAACACACACTGAAGCTTTCAATGTGCTAAAGAGCTCATATTTTATTTAGAAATCAAAATACTCCTTGTTTCATTCCTCTTCTGCCACAGGAGTGGCTGGGTGATTGGCAGGGGGAGCGGTGGCAGCGAATACACAGGCTTTTCCTGGTCTGTGCAGGCAGGACGGATCTTCGCTTTACAGCAGCATTTGCCATCCTCTGGGAAAAGCGGACACTCAAGCAGCAGCTGATTTCCCCTCTCCGGTTCCTAGACAGTGCTGTGAACTGCTGACAGTGAGGTATTCGTCTTCGGCTGCAAAAGTTGTGTGGTTACTCTTCTATAAAATCCGTGGCGGTGAACGTTGCTGTACAGAGCGTAAGACAGCATCCAGCGCTGTGGGTCAGTGAAGAAGGAAGGAGTGCTGTGATTCAGGCTCCTTCTGAAATGGGCCCAGCCTTTCTTTCCAAGCTGGAACAGTTTCAGGATGAGGGCTGCAAGCTCTGAAGCTAGAAACTTCAACTTCAGGAGAAGTCTGTTGAGTCTTACTGGGAAGTAACAGACAACTTACGCAGTTACTTCCACTTGTTGGAACAGTCTCTTGTTTGCTGAAGCTGACGAGGTGAATCCTCAGCCTTCTGGAGAAAAAAACTGCACAAATTCAGTGCTTCATTTTTTCAAAGCATTTTGCAGAAATTAAATCATCTTCAGACTGCTTTTAAAGACTAGCTGAGTGGTGCCACTTTCACAAATGTGGGGAGAGAACAGAGGCTGAGCACAGTTTATCCTTGGCATGTGCTATTCCAGAGAAGTTTCAAGAGCTAAAGGAACTGTGCATGGGCTTCCAGCCCTAGCCACAAGTAATATGAACAAACTACTGTTAACTCACTAATTCATGAAAAATTCTAGGTTAAATTTTACAGCATTTGGGTTGACTGATTTGAACAGCAGTAGCTGGGAAAACAGTTTAATACTAGCTCTACCATAGAGGATTTAGGTCTGTATCCTTGCAGGCTACCCTAGGTAGTCGTTGGCTATCAAATGAACCTTTTATCACATTAAATTCTTGTCATGCTGGCTCATGCAGGAGTCATGGCTTGCTACTGTTGCAAAAAGGGCAGGCACAAGAAAGTGATGAATCAAGAAGGGGATTTTCCCTTCCTTCCCTAGAAGACTGCTCTGGATTCTGTGACGCTTTCCTCTGCGCTTACAGATCACAGCTGCTCAGTGCTGCCAGGAAACCACAGAAAGGCAGCAGAGTCATGCAAAACTTTTTTTTATGCGATCTTAGTGTCTATCCTTTAATGGCCTAGCAAAGCAGAAATCGCTCCAAGCCACTGGAACTGCTTTTGTATTGCTCATCAGGAAGCTCACAGAATCTGACGCTCAGAGAACCCATACTAACCCCATGGAGATGCGTCCTATGTACATGGCACAAACTTGTCAGAATTTGTCTTATACAGAGAAATTTTCAGAAATAATGTTCTTTTCTTGTTGCTTGCACATTTTTTTTTAATTTAAACTGAAAAAGAGGCCAGAAATCAAGGTTTCCTCCATCTGTTTTTAAAAATATTTTGCTTTATTGAAATAAATCATATATTTTTAAAGACTTTCAAATCACTCTTCCTTCAAATAACATTACATCCCTTTTAATTTACATCCTTAAAATAAGTTCTCATATAACTATGTTGCATGATAAAGGAAAATTAATATGGTAAAACTTGCTTTTGTAAGAAAAGTACAGGTACTGTAAAAGTAGAACAACTTCCAAAGTGCTACACAAAACAGAAAGAAGTTCATAACACATGCAGAGTTGCAGAGCCTTTCATATTTTTCAGAAGTCTGGACCATCTTCATGCACTTTATGCACATCACCTGTGCATGAAAAATGCCGGGCCGTGAAAGATCTGCAGCTGATGAAAAAATTACCTTGGAGGTAAACTGCTGGAGTTTGGTTTTCCTCCTAGGCTACCCTGTTCGCTGATAAATAGTGATATGCTAGTGATATGATAGCAAATGATAGATATGATAGTGATGTGCTGTCTCATGCCAAGGTCCTCAGTGAACTTGTGCCCTGATTGCTTAACCCATGATATTTGCTCTTTTAGATCAGCCAGGTGTAAATGTTGATCAGGTATTTCCCATCACCACATGACAGCAAAGCTTCACATTGCACATTTTGTGCAGAAACTGGAGGACCGAGGGAGCAGCCTCAGAAATTGCGGTGACATTGCCACTATTATTTTTGTGTTTCTGTCTTGTATTACATCCCAACACAAAGTACTGGGCTTGCAGCTGTAAATAACTGCATTGACTCATGTTTCGCACTGGCTGCAGGCATCATAATGATGTATCTCACTTTCTACCTGACCTGTGGATGTATTAGTTACACAAAGACTGACTCAGTCAGTAAACCACGTGTGGAATCAACAGCCCCACCATGGGCTCAAAAATACATTTGAGCCACCTGTGAGGGATATCTTTAGAGGAAGAAGGGTGGAGACGTCTTTTGGCACAAACCCAGATGCATCCTTTCAACTAACATTTGGCTTACTGGATTTCATTGTACAGCTATATTAAGCTTCCCTTTAATGCTTTTTAACGTCTTATTTCTAACTTCCAGCCCCTTTCAGGGAAGATCATATGTTCCTCACCTTTTGCAGCAGTATCATTTGGGGGTTGTGTCGAGGCCAGGCCGACCTCATTTACAGCCCAGTCAACTTCTTGAGGTCTGAGCAAAAATTTATTTAATTGCAAAGTGGCATGAATCATGTCACTCATTCTCTTGCCTGCTTTGGGATTAACTTGCTTGCACCTAGGAGTTGCATTTATGCAGCTTCCATTAGCCTTGGTGGTTTCTAAAGCAGGGAGGTTTGGCTGGTGGGTTTCTGTTGCTTACTGCCCTGACCCTAGTCCCTACGCCATCAGCTATTTCACTCTCAGTTTCCTCTTTGGTGATAGAAAAAATAGTCTCCATAAAGGGAAGAAAGAATGACAGAGACTTGCTTTTTCCAAGTAGAAAACAATGTCTGAGATCTGACATCAGCAAAACCACTCTGTGTGGCACTTTACTAGTTATGCCTTAAAGAACTGGATTGTGTCCGGGCCCTGGTGTGGTACTAATTACCACAGCTTTTGGATAATAATGAACTATAAATCTTTAAACACCAACAAGTCTGATTAGGGCAGATTTTTTTTGGCACTGTTGTGATACATACAAACAGAAAAATGTTTTTGCAGAACAGGTTCAGTACATCTGATACTTCCTTGCATGCAACACTTATCACACGCAGGTTTATTGATGCAGGAAGTGAGTTTCCAGTTTTATTCTTTTCAAAATTTGAGCTAAGGCCAGATCTTCAAGTGATAGAAATCAGTACAACATCATTGCCCTAAGTCATGTTTTCAGTAGTTCAGGATATAGCTCTTGGATTTCAGTCCTGGAGGCTAGTGGTAGAAAAGGTCTATCAGGTCATGCCGCCTATGTCCCCGTCAGTGAAAAATTGTTCCCTTGTGTACAGAAATAGGAAGCAGCCCTACTTTGTTTTAAATATTTCCCCTCTGCAAATGGTGTTTTTAACACTTTCCCTTGGGAGTTTGCTCCATTCAGATGGAAATTTTCCTGGCTTTAAGCTCTACATTTTTATTTCTCATCCATGATTTCTGTATCCAGGTAATAATTTTCCCTTTGTCTGCTTGCATTCTTCAAATATCTGTAGGCTATTGTCATGCTCCAGCTTTTTGTCTTTTAGACAACCTGCAAATACTTAAATTTTAGTTGTTCCTCAAAAAAGCAATTCACTTTAATGCCATAATTATTCTTAAATATCTTTTTTCTAAACTGCTTTCTGTCTGTCAGAAATCACTTGCTTTTTCAGCAATGAATGCAATATGCAGGGGCAGATGACCGGGATGGAGAGAAGACAGACTTTGTAGGGGTGAGGGGGAGAGGAGATGCAGACGTCCATCTGCTTCAAGGTGCTCAGCTTGAGCTGTGGGTGTTGTGTCCAGTGGAGAACTTCTCACTCAAGTGTAGTGAATTTATGCTTAGCAGCAAGCAGGTTTATACCAATAGTTACATTTCATAGGCCTGGCAGTAGCAGTCCAGGGACTCAGGCACAGCTGGAATATGAGCAAAAAACCAGTGTGGCCTATGTTGTTGTGCTGCTTTCTTGCATGGTAGTACTTGGAGCCGTTTCCTTTGGGACATACCACAAAAGGCAATGTCCCTGCCATGGAAACCGATGGAAACTGCACTCTCTCTTCAACGATGCCTCTAAAAAGTGGGGAGCAACTTCTTCTCACACAAGGCAGCAGGGAACATTTGCAACAAAAAATATAAATCCAGTTACTAACATTACATTTACATAGCACTAAGAGAAGTGGCTGTAGAGCTGGGTAAAGACAGCATTGCTAGCTTTAAATTAACTTGCTCAGAAAGCTCTGAATTACCTTCCTTCTGGAGGTGACAGCCTGTGTGTAGCCTTGTGGTGCCACAGGATTACCAGTATTAAAATTTGCTGGTCCCTTTTCGACATATACAAGATTTTCCTTAAAACTACTCAATGCAATCTTGGCCCAGGGCCAAGAATCTGAACTGTGCAGTAGTGTCTCCATTTGGCTTTGTATGTTGCTGTGAGAAGCATCCATCATTTCCATAATAGAGCCTCCTCCCCCTCCCCCCCCTCCTCCTCTTCCTCCTCCTTCTTCTTTCTTCTTCTTCTTCCTCTTCTTCTTCTTCGTCGTCTTCTTCTTCTTCTCTATCTCTACTTATGCTCTTTTCTACGAATGATATATGGTCCTTCTTCAACTCAGCAATAAAAGGGGCTCTTTCCAATGGCACTCATAAAAAAAATCACAAGTCTGCAGAAAATCAAGATAATAGATCAGAGTAATTTCACACTTCCCAAGTGGTAGGTAGACCTCAACACAAAATGCCAAAGGATTCTCAGCTACACGTAGGGCCTAATGGTTCTTTAAATGGATGCTGATGCTCTCTAAAACCCAAAAGTGGGGAAAGATCGACAAGAAGGATGCAAATGTCGCAGTGCTCCTGTTCAATGCCACATGTGACTGCTTGTGACCGGAGGAGTTTGTGGCTAACCAATTCATGAAGAAGGTTGGTTGATCAAAAGCTTAGGTTTAAAGAAGTTTTCCCAAAGTGATCAGCCTAAGCTTTCCATTAGGAAACAGAGGACAGGATTTATAGTCTTTCTTTCATGAGGTAAAGGGGAAAATACTTCCCTTTCTAATCTAGAAATTAGGTATTTCTTTCCTAGGGACACCTTTTTTTTCAAGTCTAGAAGAGGATTTTGCCCTTTCTTTTAAGGAAAGAAGTGCTATTGGTCTATGCCTTTAATACTGATGCAACCTCACAAATCAGGTACATAGCTATCATCTAACTTTCTGCTGTTTGATACTATACAAACGTGGCTGCTGTGAGCATGCGTCTACAGAAACATCAGTATCTGGAGAATTTATGTGAAGCATGGTTAGCCACAGGCATCTCCACACAAGAATGAAGTGTGCAGGTGTGCCTCCATGCCCCTTGGAGGTCTGTCTCACACCTCACAACCAGTGACAACACTGAACCTGAAAGCTCCTTGTTACAGAATAATTGTGACATTAGCAATGCTGGTAGGACCTGTGATTATTGCCACAGCAAACCCATGTTTGGTACCAGACTCCAGTCCTTCCAGCACCACTTTATGAGGCACTCAGCAGGTTTAAGGTAATGCAGTGAATCGCATATTTAAAGATGCCAAGAATGAAACACAGAGACAGAAACACTCTCTCCATGATTTTTGGTGTGGCCACAGCCTGGGAAAATGCAATCATGTTGAAATTAAATGAATGACATAGTCAGTCCACAGAAATGTCCTGAAAATAACTTGCAGAAAAATACAGTGCCATTGTATATACAGTACCTGTCTTGCATATCTATAATGACTTAGATAATAAATCATTTTGTCTAGTGTATGAGGAAATCATATGACTTCATGCTAAACAAATTAGGAAAGTGGAACTGGGAAACTGTAGATCATCTAAAACCTGAAACAAATATGCCATAAAATTATAGGAAGCAGTTTTCCATATTGTGCCTTTGATCAGTCATACTGGGTGAATTTGCCATTATATGTTTTATCCCAAATGGTTGCTATTATTTCTACATGGATTTTGCTGGAGGCAGCCCCAGAAAATATGAAATTACTTGTAAACCCATTATTACCCAGATGGTTGGGAAAGGTCATGAATGAGAGGGAAAAACATGGCCTGTTGCAAGATCCAAACCATAAATATGGGACCTCTCAGCAGACACCCTAATATGTAGCTGGAAAGAAGAGAAGAGAGTATGATGGGGCTAAAGAAAAAACCCTTTATTAATGTTGCAATGTTTCCCAAACGTGTCTCTCATTTTTAAAGAAAAGAGAATGCTACTACAACACTTTTGCTAGAGCTTTGTTTTATACTTATTCAAGCTTATATAAACAACCTATTCCCACATTTTTTATATGCATGTCTCTTTTTGGATACATTCACAGATGTAATTTTTTAAGTCTTTATAGCATTTAATATTTTTTTGGGTTTTTTCCAGGGTACTCAGGCACAGCACACAGCCTGAACTGTTTGTTTTGTTTGAATTCAGTCTCCACATTCACTTTGTCATTGTTAAAGCCCTGATAAAAAAGACAATAGTTCAATTTATTCAACGAGACCAGGTGGTGTTTCAGATCTGACAGAATTCTGTGGCCCAGAAATGTCCTCAATTCCACTGAAGGCTTGCTGTACGAACTTGTAACTCCTAGTAAAGCCAGTAAAATGGACCACAGTCCTCATTGTCATGAGGCGCAGAGGGCAGAGGCAACTAAATACTGCATTTGAAACCAGGAGAGACACTACAGTGTTTTCCAGCTGCTGGAAAATTTTAAGTGCATAGAAGTTAATGGCAGTGGTGTGATGCATTTGGTCACATACATAAGCCGTATGGTCAGTTCATAAATGTTGTCAGATCTAATGTCTTGTTAAAATGGAAGTGATGGTGCCCACTCCTTTGTTTTGGTATAGGGATTTCAGATCCTCAACCTAGATTCTTGTAATGCTGGGGCTCTGTGAAGAGCAGGCACTGCCCTGCAGTGTGGACAGAGTCAAAAATTCCCGGAGGGCTGACAGATCCATCAGCTTTTATTGTGTAGACCTTGATTCTGTTCTCCAAGATTTTCTCAAGCACTTGGGGTGCCAAAGCACCACTTTTATTCCATAATAATTGTATAAGACCTTATTTAGATGCAGAAGTCTTTTATACAATGTTAAGCCAAGTATTCTCCATGCTACTATTTTGATCAATGTTACTATTGATATATATGATTCCATTGCTTGGTCTTCATCTCTGACAGTAACCAAGAGTCAGATCTTTAATCTGATATCAGTGTGCTTCCTGAATCAAATCTGCTAGGAAAAACCATCAAAAGAGGGGGGAAAAAAATCAAAACATGAGGAAGTGAGTGTTTCTTATAATTCTTTCAATTGTGTGAAAATACTAAATTGTGGGTCTTTTGTAGGAGAATATAAAACTGATTGTAGGAAAGGACTTGTCACACAAATGTAGGACTTACAGTCTAGGGTACGAATTTTGAGTCTCCTGTGTTTTGCCAGTAGCAAAAGGTACTTGAAGGGAGTAGAAGTTTCATGAAGTTGTGGTTTGCCATTTTCTAAATTGCATCCCAGTACTTGATCATCCAGATAAGGAGTGGGCCCTACTGGAAGTAGAAATCAAAAGTTCTTCTAAACAGTTCTGACAATTTGTCTGGCATTCATCATTCACATCTACACACAAATCTGAAACAAGCTTCAATATCTGAAGGCTTTGTGTTTAATAGAACTGTAGATTAAAGGCGGCAGTGCTACTACAGCCTATTGGCTGCTTGCAGTGGGCATCATGCCAAAAAGTTTGAAAATGTTAAGGGACATACTGCATTATCATGGTGATGTTGCAAGGAGATTTCTGGACCATTTTTCTGGCAGTGAGAGAGCTAGTATGAGCTGTTTGTAGAAGATCCAGCACTCTAAGCTATCCATGTGGCTATGTACAAAAACCATTCTGTTCTCGTAAACCTAGCTCAGATTACCTAGTCGTTGGGATCTGGTATTTTTAATACGGCATACACACTGTGCTGCTGCCAGAAGCGCATCACAGTGATCTTCTCAGCTTTTCTATGCTCTGGGCACAAAGGTGGCTTGGAGGCACCACAGGTCTGAGCACAAAACCACTGAAAAACACTCTTGTATTTTATAAATACATGGCAAATCTCAGGTAAGATTCCTTTGGAGTCCTGTCAGCTGGTCCAATCCACAGGGAGAGGGTCTGCAATTCTGCATGGCCAAGTCTGGTAGAGTGCGATTGTCTCATGGGTGAATTCCTGTTCTGTATTTGTACCACTCCCCTGACTCTTCACCTGAGCATCCCACTGTTTCATGGCCATTAGTAAGTGTGATTTTTCTAACAGCTGTGAAATCAGGGAAGAAGTGTTATCCGTGTTGTCCATATGGGGACTGAGAAGCTGTTTTGCACTGAGTATGTGTAACTGAGATGTGAAGTCATCAATGTTTTGACCACAGGAATATTCTTTCAGATATTCAGAAATATAGATGAATCATGAAGCTACATCTATGAAGCTCATGCATTAATTAAACTACTTGGCTTCTTATTTATCAATACCATTCATTCTTTAATTGTAGCAAACAGTGTACTGCCTCCTTCCACCATTTCTTTCAGCTGCTTATCTCATAAGGGAAGTGATACCATAGCTATTTTATGTACATTATGGAACATTTTTTAGGTGAAACAGGTTCAAATAATCAATAACCTCAGTGGTGATTAAGCAGAGCACTACATTATACCTTTTAATAACATTTAGCTGCCTGTTCCTACATTAGGAAGCTTTTCTTTTAAAAGACATTATTTTTCTTTATGAGAGAACATTGTAAGGTGCATCTTACCTTGTACATTACCATCCCTTGAGTCAAACATTTTCAATACTGTTTCACTGGGACTACAGATGTATCCATAGAGTATTCACTTGTTATCAGGGTAAGAACATGATAATATATGAAAGAAAAAAATTGTGAAACTGAAAAATTCCAAGGTAAGGTTCCTTCAGAGAGTAAAACTCTTGTGAGTAATAAAAAAATTAAAGAAGAAAACAATACATTTAGTAGCATGTTCCTGCTCCTTTTTAGAATTCAGTGAGGTTTAGCAGAACAGGTCTGCTTCATGCACCAAGAAAGTACAGCAAACAATAATAATAAAAAAAAAAAAAAGAGTACATTATTTCCTTATGCTTGTAAATGTTCCCTCTGATGTGTAATAATACATGTTGTTAATATATATTGTAATTCCTTGCCTGTGGTTTTCCTTAATGATGATCTTAATGAAAACTGAGTAGTCTATTCAGCAGACAAACATCAAATATTAGTTGTGGAGAAATCTCTGGGCCCTATACAGCACAGACCTGTGTGGACATAATAATTCTCTTCAAACACCATTTCTGTGTGTGTTTGGCTCAGATAATCAGGTTTCTGTCTTTGTGAACACTAGGGTCACTGATTGCAAATTAATGGGAAAATACTAAAAAATAATCCTGTTCTGGTGTAATTAATTGAAATTAATAGAAAATCAGACGTAAAAAAGTTAGGCTAGCATATTTTTTTTCTCTCTGTTTTGGTTGCTTGCAGACAGAGAACACATTCAGTAACTTTTTTAGTGCTTGAAGGGCTGTTTCATCTCATGGTTCAGGTGAAGGCAATGTTTTTTCCCCCCATTTCTACAGCTAATGGGAAACAAATGAGGGTGCCCATTAGGCCCTGTAATTGAGGCTAGAAGCCCAAGAAAACTTTATAGAGTAAAGTAATCTCCTTCATCTTCTTTCCTTCCGATGCACTTCATCCTGTGCCAACTATTTAACTTTCCCTGGATCACACAACAAAGGTGTAAATGACTTCCTAGGTTATCTCTTCTTCTGCAGATGAAGAATTGCTTCTAGCTGTGCATGAACTGGTTTGGGCTTAAGTAGAGCTTTGAGATTTCTTATAAACTTTGTCCTGCTGCCCAATACCTCTCTCCTACAGTATAATTGAGGAAAGAGGTTGAAAACATGAAAAAAAAAAATTGCAGGCTCTCCTGCCTCCACAGCATTCTGCATTTCTGCATATTGCTTCCTTATTTTTCATCATCCCTTTTCCACTTTTTTTTCAAAGCAGACATTTCTGTATGCCTCCTCTGAAGTCAGACCCCACCTCTAGAAGATCACACAACCTCACAGTGAGGAGTGTTCCAGTGATAGCAAGAGGAGTCTCCTGTTACCTACCACAGTGAAGAAGTGGGAGTGAGGCAACAGACCCCCTTATAAACCCCTTGATAATGATAGATGAGTGTAGGAGAGCAGCCAGAACTTGTTGAGGGAGGAGGGCAAGGAATATATATATGTATATCCTGCTTACAAGACACTCTAGGCAGCTTCACGTTTCATCATAGAAATAATTTCATAACCATAGCTGTTGACAGATATAGCCTTCATAACTTAAAATCCCTAGGTCTGCTCAGACTCCAACACCTGTGACACCAACAGGCAACCCAGTCTTCCAGAGTTTTCTGGAGTTTTCCTGAGTTATGCATTGCTGATTGCCTTCATGAATCTTCCTGAATTGGAACTTAAAATGCAGAATGCAAGGTTCTAAACATTTTTCTTCACCGTGCCTCATCCAGATATGAGGGAATGGTCATCAAAGCGACCTAGTGATACTTCATCCAGGTTACAGATGTCCATTACCATTCTGTGGCATTGCTTCCCTTAACAGTTTTTTTACAGAATGGGCTTATAACACTGCTAGGGAAAAAGGGATATTTAACAGCAATCTTATCTCCTAGTTGCAATTTTTGTGATCTCAGGACCTCAGTCAAAATCTCATGGGAAAACTCCAGCAGAACTATCAGAAATGCCAAGCAGTAACAAGAGGGAGATGTAAGGTCAGCACCCTGGAGGAAGGGCTCAAGCACCCTTTAATGTGAATACAGAGCCCCAATACACTGTGCTGCTTTTGATGATGTATAATTTTGTCCCAGCAGGCTTCTGTTTGTGGCATTGTTACAGTTTCCTTGAGGTGAAGAGTCTTGTCCAGAGGAACCTCAGAGTTCAGCTCCAAATGTAATGAAAAATAAATGAGGCAATGCCAGAGAGCACCTGGTAAAACCTCTGTGCACGAGACCAGCAGGAGTTAGGAGAGAGATTTCTGACCATTGAACTCAAACACTTCAGGTACATTCCTCACCATTAACAGCCTTTTGGACATTATCAGAAATCCTGGCAAAAGGTGACGGGTCAATTTTTAAATATTTATTTCTTCCGTATTACAACTGGCCAAATAACTTAAGAAAGGATTTGCGAATAGGCTAGAGATTTGCCACTATTCACAGATCTGATACTCAAGCACAGCTGTCAGTCACTCAGGACACCTTGAAGGCATTCATAGGTATAAACTCTTCCTGAATTTTGGTCTGAGTGATTGTAATGGAATTCATGGTGGAAAACCTCAAATTGCAGAGCAGGAATACCATCATGAATCACGTGTGAACAATCGCGCAGCGTGCAAAATAAGCATCACGTAAGAGAAGGGCAAGGTTTTCAAGTATTTGATCAGTACTTCTGATCTTCTATTGATCTGAATAAATAAGAATAAAAGAAGAAAAATGAAATTACCATCAAAAAGAGAATCAAGATTTCCCAAGTTTTTTCCAGAATTTCCTCATATTAGAGTTCATACAACAATATTTTAGACCGACATTGCAAGTAAAGGGAATGAAACAAATACAAGCATAATTTTTTTAAAAAAGCAGAGACACAAAGCTTTTAATTTTAATCCATGTGTAGGCCTCCAGGTGACCTTATTTGCAGAGATACAGAGCATTGCAAATTTGCAATTTTTGAGAGAGATCAGTTCAGTTCAGACCCAGACTACATCAACCAAATATTTATATTATGGTCAGCATGCAATCCTCACCGTCTTTTTCTTATTCACTCTCAAATTCTAAACCAAGTTGCTGTTTTCACACCATGTATGTAAAATAGTATGAGATGCTAGAAATAATTTCAAGTGGAAATATCTATGGATTGAATAGGCTGAAGCCATAATGAAAATCTGGAGGGAAATAGTAATGAAATATCTTTCTAAAAGCATTCAAGATCAAGATCTCCATCTTAAATTTTCATCTATCTTTACATGTACTTAATATTGTGATCGATTTTAATACTTTTTCCTTCATCCTGGCCCCAAGGTTTGAATGATTCAGCCTCCAGTAATTTACATTTCACCATCAAAGGCAGCAAAACTCAAGATGGCTGTTCCTTTCCTTGTTAAGTCACATTTTACATATTTTAGTTTGCCTTTGCAGGGACTATTCTTGGAAACCGTTCACTCTTCTGTCATTTTGGATATCAGGGTTGTCAGAAGTACTGTATAATAATTCATATAATGAAGCCAGTTAAAACAATCTTATGGTTATGAAGTGCTGCTGAAGAGGAAACCTTTGCTTTCTGACTCCTGGTCCATGCTGTGGATGTGTCCTCCCACTGTCCCCTCTCCATGCTCCTGCTCAGGGTCAGTTCATTGGAAATCTTTTGGTGGGGTCCTTCTATTGCCCACCAATGCAACTTCAGCACAGCAATGCTGGTGGCCCCTCTGTCTGCCTGCTGTGGGAAGCAAGTGTTGGCAGCTCACCCTGTAAACCTCTGCAGAGACCTTGCTTTGTTTTCTATCTCTGTGTGAGAAGAATTTAGACTAACGAGCCACCTTGTAAGAACCTGGCCAAATCCCCTTTCTAAAGGTTCACTACCGTCTGGTTCATAAACACTAATCTATACCAGACCTGCTCTTACTCAGTGTTATAAAAGAGAGAAGCGGGGGGGGGGGGAAAACCCTGTTTCAGTCATTCCCCTCACCCTGTGTTCCCACTCTGCCATGTCCCACCTGTACTAGTTATTTCTCAGCTTTGGACTGGGGGCTATGGAGATCTGAAACACCGGCAACATCCTCAGCACATGTTGACTGCTGCATGAACACTGCTTCCAGCTGTCAGCCCAAATGCTTTCCCCTGTGTTGTTTTTTTTTTGGTTTTTTTGGGTGTTTTTTTTTTCTACGTAAAGTGCCAAGAAGTTGCACACAGTAGCAAGTGGAAGTGTTTCTGAGCAGGATGGTGTGAACAGTGCCATTGCTGCTGAGAGAGAAATGCAGACCCCCTTCTTGAACTGGTCCAGCCACAGCCAGCAGCTACGGGCTAGCGACTGTAACTGCAATCTTATATGTTTGTATAGACTGGGTCAATAGTAACGGCTCCAACCTACAGATTGATGTAAACACAGAGCCCAGCTGTCAGCCCCTTTTAATGAACACATTAAAAGATCGAAGGTTGTTCACATCTTCTGGTGGTGGGATCATACAGTCACCTTACAGACAGAGGTCATGCCCCAGGATGGATGAAATCTAAGCGCTGGCAGGAGCTTCGCCTAGATAAATTGCAGCAGTTGCTTCCATACAGTGTCTCAGCTTGTGTGCCAGTCCCCTTTGCAGTAGCTTTCTGAAAGGGTTAAACAAACCGTATGTTTTACAGTTAAGTAGGTGAACTATACCTGCTTTCTCTAATAAGTGAGAAGAGCTGGCACTGCCTCTACGGTACAAGGAAATGCTTTTTCCCTTGCTGTGCTGCAGATGTGAAGGGTACAAGGTGAGAGCCAACCGACGAATGGGTTTGGTCTAGGCACCTTTTGCTCCCTGCCAGCCTCTGGCATGAACCACAGCAGCGCCCCGAGCAGCGGGCACCAAAGGGACCTTCCCCCGGTGTGGGACAGTGTCAGCCGGTAGGTCCGACCGAGCCAGCCCAGAGTGCTGATGCCTTTCAGGGATGCTTTGCCTTTCTATATGAACTCATGCTGGAAGGTTAAATTTCCAGGCAAAAAAAAATTACCAAGCGTGGCAAGAAAGTACTATCCTTGAGTGGTTAAGTATATGTTTGCCTGCCTTATGATTTAATGTGAAAATGAAGTTAATGAATTGCAAGGGAGCAGAATACTTTGGAAAATGCCGGCTGCTTTAAAAATAGCCGACTGGGAATGACAGATTCCTCCACAGAGAGGAGAGATCACTGTCCATTCTTCCTTTGTCTATTTGTTTTTCCTTTTTTGTCCTACTGTGAGTGGAAGTGAGAATTGTCCTTCATCCTCTATTTATTGTGTCTGACTCTCTGGGTGACTCAAGAATCAGCTAGAAGTGGAAGCATTTTTACATAGAAAATGCCTTCACTAACAGAAAAGAGAAGCTCTCTAAATCAGGTGGATCTGTTACCATGTGACCAACCAAATGCAAAAATTCTTTAAAATCCCTGCGATGATGAAAGTAAAAGCCTAAATTTTGTGCTAACAGATGAATAGGACAAGATTAAGGAATTACCTTTCCAACAGCTCCAGTTAACACCTGGAAATGTGGTGTGTGAACACAGCTCCATCCAACACCCCATAGCTCAGCCATGGCTTCCATGCAGGCCAGTAACACCCCAACATCACGCGAGCACAAGGGGTGATTGGGTTCAACACTGGAAGAAAATTGCAGGAAGGGACTTTTACTCATAAAGGAAATGAATCATTGAAGGAATTAAAAAATTGGTGGGTCTTAGCAAGGGATCGAGATACAATCAAAAGCATTGTGCGTTTAGCTGGCAGAAAAACCCTAAAGATACTACACCGACAAACAGGAAGGGTAAGGACATGTCTCACAGAATTCACCTGGAGGCTGTGCTCCATCTTCAGCAGCTTTACTGGGTACTCCATGCTGGTTCCTGCTCAGATGGTACATCCAACATTGTGTGCCTTCTTGGTCACTCCCACCCTGTGTCAGACCATGTTGGCTCCCATGTAGGAGATACTGGTCCTGTGGTATTTGAAGTGGCTTTTATCAGCTAAAGTGAAGCATTGCTGGACATCAAAGTGGATGGCAGGACACAAGCAGTTTCTCGTGGATTCCTAGTTTTGTAGGCCAGAAGAGAATATTAGACAGTTCTCCTAGAGCACATGGTATTGACTGTCACCTACCTGTAAGGCAGACACCCCTGATATATATCAGGGGCAGAGACAGGTGATGAAATCCATTTTTTTCTCTCCCTTCCATATGAAGATCTGTGGATCAAAAGAATCTCCCTCGGCAGAAAATCATACACTTGTATCTCACTCTCTGCTGACAAAACATTTGAGTAAACAGCTGTGAAGTCAACTACACCACAGCAGGACATGGAAATGAGGAAGGAAGAAAGGGATGACTGCTGGAATAGGAATAATTGCTTTTTCCTCAATAAAGAAAGAAAAGACTCATGAGAAAAGTTTGATTGGTCTTACCCTCCTCTACTTTCCAACATGCCTAGTATCAACAACAGACATGAGACACTAGGTAAGCAAATCCAGTGCTCGGTGACAGTTTCCTAGAGGTATTTTAGGAAGTCTTGTGTATCTTATATAGCCTCTGGCTGCTAGTCCCAAAGGGTACAGGTCCCCTGGAGATGCATTGCCACACTGGCCAGCTTCCAAGCAAATGTCCTGGGTACCCTCAGTCTCAGAGTCATTAAGTGTTCATACCTGGGCATCTGACTTCCACCTTAGGGATGAACCACAGCCTGCTCCTGCATGTCCAGAATCAAGCATCCTGGTGTGATCCTGCAGACCTTGCTTAGGCTGAAGATCTTGTGGGTTATTGCATATAAAAATCTGATAAAAAAACATAGTTCAGTGGGAACCTTTAAGGACAGGGACCCTGAACTGCTCAGGTCACAGCCTTTGCTCCTACCATGCCTCCACCTGCAGTGTTGATATTCAAGTCCCAACCCCTGGCTGTGCTGCTCTGGCAATCCCCCCGTGCTGGGGTTATCGAGGCAGAGAGCATGGCCAGCTGAGATCTTGCTGGGGCTGACCAACCAAAAAGACAAATGCTTTGGGGTGGAGTAGATGCCAGTGGTGGATGTTGTCTGTGCAAGGAGGCATCAGCACACTCTTCCCCATCATGTCTTCACCTGTGGTCACGTGTTCACATCTGTGGCTTGTTAAAACAGCTGAACACCACCATACATCAAATTCTGCAGCTCACAACTGAGGGTTGTTTTTTTTTTTCCCTTGTGGTTCCTAACATCCTCCTTTCATTTCATTTCACTGCTTCCCTGCAGCTATTAAAATATGATTCAAGGAAAACTGTTGTAAAGAGGGAAGTTTTCCACTTGCAACACCTGATTAACAAGGAAACAGGTAACTTTATCCTTCAAATACAGAGGCATGGGCTTGTTCTTGAAAAGCAGACATATTTTTGCAGTTCTGCCTGGCACACCGTGAAAGGACTGTTCCTTCTGGCTGTGAGTGCACCCCATGTTCTGACTGTTAGCGACTGTGTATCTCATCCGAGTATCCACCAGGAAGGGCCTTGAAAATACAACATAGGTCCCCGTTATTACTGTAACAGAACTCCAAGAAGCTAAACCAAAGAGCAGATAAAACAAGACATCAACATCCAGAATCAGCTGAAAGCCACACACTGATTATTCTAATTGATACAAGTTTTTGACAGTCTTTCTGTATTTCTAGTGCTTGGGAGTTATCTTTAAGACATTGTGTTGATCAAAGATTGGGAAACATCAGAAAATATAGTTGCTGCTGGAGTGCGTGCAGGAAGCTGGCACTGTCAGTGCTGTCAGATATGTTCTTTAAGGTAAATTAGGCTAATACTCCCCTTTCAAGGAAGTAGGTGAATTTGGCAGTGGCCCTCCAGTTGTTTTCTCTGGGTGCCTTTCCCTGTCTTTAAGGTGGCAAACTAAGCTGCCTGTGCCTATTTCTTCTTTCACTTGCATTGGTTTTAAATCCTTAGCTACAATATAGAGTGCCATAACCTGCTGTGTTTCCAACTGCTTCCCAGTTTGAGCCATCCCTGGGGTACCATTGAGTTGCCAGTTGCCATTGAAGGAGTCATTAGCATCCTTCAATGAATAGAAGCACTGAATCAGTAATAGGAATTGATAAAAGGGGAATGAACATAGTTATCATTTATCATTTTTAGGACCTGATTCTTATGTTATTCCATTGTAGGCCAGAATAGCAGGGCCTTTGGTAAGGAAAATGGAGGAGCTTTGCCCTCAGTGTGACATCAAACCTCTTGTTTATGCACAGAATTGCTAACAGTTCTTACAGCTGAAGTATCTGCCAGTAGAATACTACTTACAGAATGTTGTTTTAAGAAGACAGTCTTTTCCTTGGAAAATTCTGCCTCAAATTGTCAAATGGGTCTGACTTGAAATGAAAAAGGAGAAGGAAAGAGGGAAGACTTAAGTAATACCAAACCCCTTTGTGTCAGAAATGTTGAATTTTTGCATTTGACACTTCATGTCAGCAAAACTAACCCAATTTGATAGTTCATCTCAGCAAAATTAACCCAATCTTAAAAAAAAAAAACAAACACCCAAAATTTAAGCAAAAAGGTTAAACAAGATGGCAATGAGAGATTTTTTCATTTCAGTTTACAGAAGACGTTAAAGCTTGAGCCAAACCACATTTTTTCACTTTGTTCATTTCACTATAAAATGGACAAATTTAGTTTTTGATTGACCCAAAGCAAATTTCTTTCCTATCTGCAAAACCCATTACTTACTGACCTCAGCTAATCATGTTAGTTTCCTTTTAACAGAAGGGCTGAATCACGTATTTTCTGGTCCGTTCCCAAACGATAGTAGGTAATGCCAAGGAGACGAGGAGGGGGTCCTAGAGGACATTTTGAACCAATCCATCTATGTTTGTAATATAATCCAAAGTGCTGTTAGACCACCCTTAAGCAGATAAGAAGTAATATGTTACAGGAGCTATTGAACAGGATTTTATATTGAATAACAAAGTTAGGTCGCACAGATGTTTCTTCTATTATACTAGTTTTAAAGTTCTATTCCCTTCTATAACTTGGTATTATAATGTTGGTCCTCTCAGTAATAATAACAGTCCCTGCAGAAGAGGTGACTCTCTTTGTACCTGTTTCATGGAAAGCTATACCTTTGGCCAGCTAGAAACCATTGTTCATCTCTGAAGTTGAAAGTTCAGCTGACTGCCAGTCTGCAACTCATTCGGTAACAAAGTTTCTATAACTGTCCCACTGAATTCATGATGGAAAATTCACAAAGAAATACAGAATGCTTTCATTTGAAGTCCAGGAGTCTGTCTATTTCCATTCAAGCTGGAATGATCCTGAAAAATGCTGGGAATTCGGAGGCAGATTCAACAAAAAGCTGTTTTCAGGGCACCAAACAGGTGTGGGATTTGTTTGAAAGTTCGGGGTGTTTCCTGTCTTATTTGAATCTGTTAACCCTTGGCCACTGCAAATCAAACAGAAATTTGACAGATCCTTGTGCTGTGGCTGACTCACAGGACACCGAAGGGACTGCTGCATCAGGGTGGCTTAGTAATACTTAATTAAAAGAAGATGTGGCAGCGTTTTAACATGCACAATTGTTTATATATCTTATCTCCCCACTACAGGAAGGCATTTAATTTCCACATTCAATCTTTTCTGAAGAAAAGTGGTCCTAAGCCTTTTTTAATATCTATGAAGCAGGGCTGAAATATCTTTATATCTAAACCGTGTATAACATACAGACATCTTTTTAACCTGCCTGTTAATATGCAATCACCATAAGCATCTCCAACACCTTATGACTTTTTTCTTTTGTTCTGTAGAAAACAAAACAATGGAAGAGTTCAGGGTACAATACAAAATATCTGGATGCAAGAGTGTGATGGGCACAGCTGAGGCCCCTCTGAGGTTGTCTTGGGGGCTTTTTGTAGCCATAATTACTTCCTACTGTGTCTGCGGCCCGCTCTGTCAGCCCGTGCCAGGCAGGCAGTAGGTGAATGGGCCATGAATCTGCTTCCTCCGGTGTTCCCTCGGGATAATGGAGGGTTCCCGAGATGCTCTGCAGCAGCCAGAGGAGGGCTGGACAGCTGTCTTGTACAAGCCACTGCCTGTGTCTGTCTTTCACTCACTCAGTGTCTCTGTCACCAGAAGTCTTTTGTTGTTTCTGGTTTCATTAAACTTCTGCAACCGATTTGTGGATGAGGCTGGGGATAATCTGAGATGGACAAGTTATCCACTTTGAAACAGAGTGAGCCGTGGTGCTCTCAGCCTACATGTCAGATACCTCTCTAGCTTATAGTCCATCTCCTCTCTCTCCCGGAGTAGGAAAATAACTGGATTTCTGTAGATCTGCCCAGTAAGGTGACTTACATTTATAGTTACCGCATTTACAGACCGAGTGGTGTTTAAAAATGGGTTAATCTTCCATGCAAATATCTTAGTGAGCTCAAACTTGCAGGCATGCTGCAAAAACTAGCAAACACAGATTTAACTGTTGGACTCAGCTGAGATCTGTGCAGATGATATTCAGCAGCTCTTTCCTGCTGGTGTCTGGCCTATCTGATTTTAAAATATCTCATCAAAACTACACTTCATTGACTTCAAACTTTGTACTATTGCTCTGCTCAGTCAAGCAGAAACAGCGTTCTGCCACTAACTGAGCACTACTCATCTGTAGCTTTGTAGTTTTGCCCATATGATACATAGCATTCATGTATAGAAGTATTTGCAAGATTAGATCTTGGGCCATAATTTGTAGACACACTTGTTTGCTGCAAATGTCAACCATGTTTCCCAGCTCGGGAAAAGCAATGAGTGTTCCAGACATTGGCCTGTTCCCGCCCATAGGACCTTGTTTCCTAAGGAGAAAAAGGAAGGGGAATTCATCTAAACTGTAGATGTCTTTAGTGAAGACCTCCAGGGTAGTCACCTTAGATTGCCTTTGTGGCCATTGGACAGTATCAATACAGTCACCATAATTTGTGCTGAGTAGATTAATCTGATCCCCAAAGGACCGTTGGTCTTTCCATACCGCTGATTGTACCATGTGGACCTACATTGTCTGGAAAGGGAGACATGACAACAAGTAGGCACCCAGCATTCAGCAAGATGGTTCCCACTTCTAAATCCTGCCTAGGAGCTTAGTTATCTTTGAGATCAACATAACTAAACATGATGTACTTGGTGTACTCTTCTATGCGTATCTGAGGAGCTGAGTCTTTATGTCTAACTCCATGCACAGGTTCAGCTCCACTGTGAGACTGGCTCATGTACATATGTAAAGCTTATGCATATGTGTAAAAATGGATACAGGGTAAAGTTCTCACTAGAAAATGACTACTTTTTCTTTTTGAGAAAACCAGTGTGAATGGGTGAACGCTAAGCTTTTTAGATCATGCTACTCTATTAGATTTGCCTGTGTTAGATTTTTGTTAAGAAAAAGGAGGAAAATGGCTTTATTCTGTTAATTTCTCAAGCACTTGCTACAAATGTGTAAAAATCCTTGAACATCATCATAGTTAGAGGAGGGATCAGACTTTCTCCATATTATCAGTATGAAAGCACTTGGTGAGTGCCAACTTTCCTATTCCCACATACTCAGAAGGAGCTCTATTGGTTTTGATTAGAATATCCAAATGAGGAAAATAATAAGGAAAGCAAGAAAAAACATGAAATAAAACTGCAGCTGGGACCAATTTTGGAACCAGGGGAAACATACACCTGAACTTTGGGGAGTATTTCATCTTGAAACAAAATCTGCCCCTGAACTTTTCTGACCTCCTTCTAAATATCTTGCAATCCTTATAGCAATGTTTTATTTACCTGCTGAACACACTGCAATATGCATTTTATTTTTACCTGTGGCTGGTATGTTCTGTCCTGTCTTCCAGCTTGTTTATGAACTACAGATGTCAAATGTTCCTTGGAGGCTCAGTAACTTGGGATAATGCTCCAAATTGGACAACTTTGACTTCTTCATGAACCTCTGAGTTCACCTAACAAATGCCAGGGTATGCTGTTCTCTACTTTTGAGAGCATTAGAGTATATACAAACTACATGTGTAGGGTTTATTTTTGGCATTTGATCATTGCTCTTTCTCATTTCTAGCTCCTTTTTTTTTCCTCCTGACCTTTGTGGTACGCAAATATTACAGATGCACTAGAGAAATGAGCACAGCAAGACTGGGATGTAGCAGTGTCCTTGTGGATGCTCCTATATGGATTCAACAGTTTTCACATCTCCTGGGTTTGAAACAGTTTGATTTTCCTGGCAGCCTTGCTTTCAGTTTCTGACTCTCCCGTCGCTGGGAAGCTAACGATCTCCATATGTTCAGGCACTTCCTGAGATGGAGCTAGGCAGTGCTGGATCACTGGGATGAGAGTCTGGCATCCAGCTCAATGAAGCCCTTTGTTTTGGCACCCCATATATTGATAGAGAGCACCAAGCACCCTTTCCTCCTTATCGGTAGAGGTGCTTAAATACTCACCACATTTAGCGTGTGGTATTGCCTCCCTCTACTCCCCCTTGCCATTGTGGCTGTTAAAGAACCAAATGGAAAAGCAACAGCAAATTGTTGGTCTCAACAGTGTTAAAGCAAGATACGGTCCCACACACAGGAAATGTCACATTTGATATAAAACAAGTTTCAGAGTAATAGAGTTGCCAAATTATTTGAAGTGATGTGTATTTCGTATATGTCTACCATTCTAAATCAGTGCCAGACAGTCATCAGATAAGGGAGTCATAATTCTGAATGCAGATGAGCTGTAAACAGACACCAAGACTGGAAGGAGTGTTAGAGCTGGGTCACAGTGAGTTAGACTACATTTCCCACAGGTTACCAGAATTAAATATTAAAGAAGAAATAAAAATAGTGAGCTTGCTTACACTCCCTTGGACAGAGTTAAGGAACAGACAGAGACGTCTCTTGATCCACCCCACTGTAACGGCTGACACAGTATAGGCTAGCAATAATTTATGTCCCACCCACTAGATGAATAAAAAAAGAAGGAAGTCTGACTCAGAGACGTGTCACTGTGTCAACAAACATCTGTAGTAACGCATCTGATGTATGTCACGGCCCTGTCTTGAGTCACAACCCACTCCAAAGAGATTTGGTGTACTATAAATAATCAAGGTGATTTTGAAGTGTTGGAGAAATTACAAAAATTGCTATAAGCCAATAAAGTATGTTCAAAGTTTACAATCACAGAGTGATATAAGAGGAAAATTGTTCAAGTAATATATCCAAAAAGGGACAGTGAACTCCAAAAATGAATATTTAAAATATTCATTAGAGTAACTTTTTTTCCCTACTTTTTCTTCCTGGTTAGCTATTCTCCTTTTCTGAGGTACAGGGAAGGTACCAGGGGACTTCTGGTTAACACAGAAATAAAATAGCATTCTCTTATGACTATGGCAAGTGTAGAGGTGATACAGAATAATTTTCTGAAAGCGTGTGTGAGTAACTGAGATGAACCATGTTATCACACCAGGAGAATCTTTGCTGTAGCCCTATATTTCTTTCATTTAGTGTGAGCTGATGCTAGAAAGAAAAGCAAAAAACTACCCCAAACCCAGAAACAATTCCCCCACCCACCCATGCCAAGTAACATCATCTCAAAAAATGCTGGAAAGAGAATAGGAAGAGTGTTAGTTATGAAGCTTCTGTGTTCTGTCTCTGAGCTGCAAGTTAGGTTTGCCAGATATGGGGTCTGGTAGATGAAAGTTCTGAAAGAAGTTCAAAAGTGTCTTCATTTTAAAAGAATATGACCAGAAGACTGACTGGGTTTAACAACACATTTCATGAAGCAGAGAGAATAATCTGGATCCCATTAGTGCTACAGACTAACACCCAGGCTGTGGAGTCTTGGCATAGTTTTGGGACAGTAGGACTTATCAGGAACCCTATATGAACTGTAGGGATGGATGGTGGTAAGCCAGACAGGTACATTGTCGGTTGACTGGGTTTATCCTTTTTTTCTTTTTTTTTTTATCCCCTAAACTTTTTTTTTCTCCAGGAAACCAGTATTGTGGTCTGAAAGGCTGTCCTATCAGTAGATAGAATCACAGAATGGTTGAGGTTGGAAGGGCCTCTGGAGGTCATCTGGTCCAACACCCCTGCTTCAGCAAAGCCACCTGGTTGCCCAGGACGGTGCCCAGACACCTTCTGAATATCTCCAAGAATGGTGACTCTACAACCACTCTGGGCAATCTGCTCCAGCACTCAGTCACCCTCACAGTGAAGATCTTATCCTTAGATGTGAGAAGACTTAAGGAACTCAGAAGAACTAGAAGTGCAATTATTCCAGCAACTGCATAACTGCACCAATTCCACCCCACTCCACCCCACCCCCACCCCCAATGACCCCACATCTAGAAAGAACTTGCTCCAGTACAAGCAAACCATTGTGACCAGTGGATTCACATTGCAATGGTGATGCAAGTCTCACTTAAACAATTTGTACCACTTTTCCTGCCAAGTCCCGTGAAAACTCAAATGAACAAACAAACAAGCAAGCAAACATCTCAAGCTCCCTGAAGAGTCTCCACCCAAGATTTTAAGAATAACTTTTTGCCAGACTTTGACATTTTGAAGGGAGACCTGGTGTGACATGATTTTTATCATCGTTAGAAGGCAGGAAAGAGAATCATGCAAAAAGTGTGGGAACTGAAGCATGCAAAAGCTGGTAACAAGACCTTTTCTCCAAGCTAGCTAGCTGGTTCCAGATCACATCAGCTCATATTTAGGCAATTGCAATTGGAATTTCTTCACCCCATCTGTAGCTTACAAAATGTGTATCTTAGTACTGGCAACTGCATCCTTGCATACAGGAGGATAAAATAATTATCCTAGAGTCAACTGCCATAATTATTCTGGATGGGAATCATAGGGCTCCTCTGAAGGCCCAGACATATGGTTAAGTTACAACAGCTTTACAAATTATTGTGCATCAGGTGAGCTATCAGGATTTCCTATAGCCACTTAGGAATTTACTTGGAGCCTCTGCAGTGCTGAGGCAATGCAGCACGTCTCCCGTCAATTGCAGGAGCTACAACAGCAAAGGTCTGGCCTGATGCCTCAATTTTAGAGGACCTTTAACAGCAGAGCACAGAGGAAGCAAGATGAGCACAGCTCTGATGTCCCTTGAGAGCTGTGCAGTAGCTGTTTTACAAGTGGAAGTGACATGTCCCAGCATCCAGTGCAAAGGAGGTGGGTACCCCATCACCCTTTAACTTGTGCTTAGTCCGTGTTGAGATAAAGACGTTTTCCATCATGTGTGTGAACACACTTTCCAGGTTTGCATCTTCTGGGTGCTGACACTTCAGCCTGTGGGAAGATTCCAGGCAAAGGACATTCCACCCAGTTTTCTGGTGTACTGCTAAGGCCAACTCACCCACAATCATGAAAGTCACGTGGTATCAAAAGAATATGCCTCTAAAAAGTGGCCACAGCTACCCTGTGGTTGATGTGACAGGAGGGAAACAAGATAATTGAACAATGTGGGCCTGTGAAGGCATTTGACTAGCAGACGGATGCTGTGGGTGATGTTAAGGGAAATGAATGATTTAGGATTAGGAAGCTGGGAAAACACACACAGATCTTGTATCAAATTCAGCTTTCAAAAAGTGGCTTTTGTGGTTATATGTAGTTATCTGGCTTGTCTTTTTGACCAAAAGCTACTCAGGCTATAAACTTTCTAGTGCTCTGTGCTCATACAATGCTACACCTAACCATGGTGTCCAGCTGCGTGATGTGATGACACATTGTGTCTCTTCACAGCCTGTTTGGTTTTTTTGTGTAACTAAGGTGTACGGGCAGCAGGCAGTTGCAGTGAGCTCTGACCACAATGGAAGAAGAGGGAGGCTTATTTGTGCAGAATGCATGCCCTAGTGCATGCAGTACTCAGTTAAGACACTGTTTTTGAGACTTAGTCCAAACTGGGACCCTTAGGCAATACCAAAGTGTAAATAGAAAATATGAATTGAAAACTGATGTGATGCACTGTGATGCACTGGCTGTAACTACCCTGGCTGATTCACCAGTTATTTCTGATTTTTTCCTGGAGTTTGTTCTTTCAGACTGAAGCTTCAGCCCTGCAAAGCTCTACCAGCTTCACTTTACACTCCTGAGCCTCCCCACTGCTCTCAGCAGACCACCTTCCCTGGGCAGTGCCAAGCACCAGCAAAGCTGTCCACAGGATCATGACCAAAGCAGTACTGCAAATGGATCTACTGACTCCAACAACTTGTGCTTGTATGAAAAAGGGATTTTACTAATCCCTCTCTGGCTCTTTGCCTTTCCCTTGCACTGCTCCTGTGCAAAACCGTTCCTCTTCTGCTGACAAAAATGTTTCATTGAAGGTGACAAGTCCAAATGAATAAAAGATTCATTCTGAAAGCAAAGGTCTTGAGGAAGAATTTTGTGAATATTTCCCTCAGCTCTTTTTCTTGGAGATTCTAAGCAGTGAATTGTTGATATGAGAACAAAAACCTAGTTCAAGGGGAAGAAAGGGACTTCCCTCCTTCCTTCCTTCTTTCTTTTCTTTTTTTTTTTCTTTTATTTTCTTTTCTCTTCTTTCCTTTCCTTTCCTTTTCTTTTCTTCTCTTTTCTTTTTCTTTCTTTTATTTTCTTTTCTCTTCTTTTCTCTTCTTTCCTTTCCTTTTATTTTCTATTATTTTATTTTATTTTTTCTTTCCTTTTCCTTTTCTTTTTTCTTTTCCTTTCCTTTTCTTCACCCGCACTCCACCTTCTGCCCCTTCTCCCGAAATCTAGGCTTTCTAGCAAGGAATCTGGAAACTGAAGTATTCCAAAAGGGGAGAGGGGAGAAAGGCAGCATGTCATATTTCTCTGATAGCTGGAACATCTCGGTTTACATCTGTTTCCTGTACAAGGAAACCCAAGGAGCAAGAAATTCAACCACGAACAGTAATGCCTGTGCTTTCTTTTTCTCTTCAAACAGAAACAGCATAGTTGAACTTGCAGTCTGAGTCCACGTAACCAGTAATTTCTCAAAAATATGGTTGGGAAATAGTTTAAGCATCTTTGTAAGCATGATCACATCTGTGTTAAATAGGCAGAGTTTAAATCACATTGCTACTGAACAAAGACATGGGTGGGAGGTTTTTTTGAGTTCCCAGAAACTGAATGTCATAGGGCATGTCTGCTGTCTAGTTCATCCCTGCTTCCAATTCATGTGGGACCACAGGACTCACATGAACTCACATGAATCAGAGTCTACATATGTTGCTGGGGGTGACAAGGCATCTGAGATTACCAAAGCAACTGAGGCAGCTGCAAATTAATTAGAATAAATTATTTTTCCCAACCTAAAGCAGATAATGATTTCATTTGAGAATTTTTATGGCTGAGCATAGAAATAACGTTTAGGAAGTTCACCTTGCTAAAGAAAATGTTCTTTCCATACGAGTAAAAAGACAACAGGAATAGCAAGATCTCCTGATTAGCATGATCTCTGACCAGCATTAGGAAAATCAGTAATGTGTTTTATTAGTGGCACAAGTATGTTTTCATTTTCTTTTTGTTCTGAGCTCTGGAGAGATAAATGATTGAAATGAGTACAATTCAGGAAGGGTCTTTTGCTCTGTATTTTTTTGCCCTCCCGTCACCATGGAACCATTCACATTTCTCAAGCACTTGAAAAATATTTGAACAAAGAAGTGAGACCATAGATGGTGTGAAATGGATAACATCATTGTCAGTGCAGCAGTGAGGCCTAACACCAGAACTACTTTTATTTTTGACATCCGATAAGTCTGTAAGTTAATAAAGAAACTTTCCTTTCCTGTCCATTTGCAGTGTATATAAAGACAGCAAGCACAATGAGCATGTTGGCATTGTTTGCCCAAACTGTCCTTGGGGAAATAATCAGGTTATGTGCTGGTTTTATTCTGCCACATCCAACTAAATAAAACCACTGTGAAATGGACACCTTAGCTTCAACAGAAAAGGAGTGAGGTCAAGACGTCCACGTGTGACTACTGATTTCCAGTACTCAGTACCAAAATATCTTCTAAGTGCCCAATTTTCAGAAGGCAAGTGCTCAACTCTCTTCCAGCTTGGACTGCTTCAATGAGTTACAGGGATCGCTTTAAATTACATTTGAGAATCTCAGCACAAACACATTTCAGCGTCCGAAGAGCAGCAGCAAGCATCGATGGTTAACCACATTAACTACATCTGCCAATACATATAAAAGCAACTACGCTGAAATTACCCACACTCTGCTGTGTTACTTCTTGAATGTGAGGCTGGTGTGGCAGAAGGTAAATACTGGACACTTCTGAAGATGCTGACATCCTGGAGGAAACCCAAGGTAGGAAAAGGAAACCTTTTCTTCTCCCTTTGCTGAAAGTGCAACAGATGGAGGGGGAATTGTCCTTATATTGTCTGCTAAGGATGATCATAACAACCATTTAATTTCTGGAAAGATTTCCTTTTTCTCCTTGTGCCAAGACAAGAACAGTAAAATGGCTCAGAATACAGCTACAAACAGCTGTTAAGCTTTGATATCAATGCCTTTATCAAAACAGGGAAATATTTGTAACAATTTGTGATTTATCTTAACAATATGAAAAACTGTTTATTCAGTGCTATCTAGTGTGTAGAATTAAGGCACTTAAGACTTCAGAAAAGAGAAATTTATCTCTAACATAAGTGGTTAAAACTGTTCTGCTGTCTCTCTGCTGACTTGTTTCAGCAGTGAATTGAACATGCCCAACATAGAAGGTGCAGCAGCTGAACATCATATCCAGCTCAGGCTTCTCCTGTGTTCCTCAGACGACTGGCACTTGTGACTCCGGGGTTCACTTTGATGTCCCGTCATTAGAATGCTGGAGCGATAGCTCAAGTGCCATTACCTTCAACTCACCTTTGTTCTGCAGGATAACTTGTATTCTCAGTTAAATCCCTTCCTGTACCAATCGTTATGATAATATATGCAGGACTGCGATGTCATCTGGTTAAATAGATGCACTGCCTTTTGGGATCACACATATCCTGTTACAAGGGTCACTTGTTCCTCAAATGTTTCTGTCTGAACAGAGAGCTTCACAGCTTCTATGTATACAAAATATTGGGCAGCTTTTCCCTGCCCCAAAATTGCTACATGGGAAATTTCTATGAACAAAGGGCTGGAAGACATGGGTTGTTTAAGGCCATGTGCAAGTTAGATTGGACACTTTGCATGCTTTTGTCTTAGCTCCTGAGACTGCTTAACCTGCTTAGAGAGTTCGCATTACTTAGTTTTTTCCCAGAAGTAAAATACATCCACTGAATGTTGGCGTTGTCTTTCATTTTCAATGAAGACCAAAAGCAGTTGGCAAAGAGATTCCCCAGTTGGCAGGGGGATGCCAGCAGCGAGAGTGGACAGACAAGGCTGGGAATAAGAAGACTGCTAGCACAGACATGCTGAAAACATCACCCTAGTAGGTAGACAAAACAGCCCTGTATTTCAGGCCCACCACTAAAGAATTTCACTGCAATAATCTGTGTGTTCACAAACGCCCTCACAAGCTCATCGGGTTGTTTACAGGCTGGAATTTGCAGGTAACGTTCTGCAGGAGGAGGAGGAGGCATCAAAAGTACAAATCATACATGGTACGTCCTCTTAAGCACAGGGAAGGAAGCAGTCATGGAGGTGAAGGCAGCCAACATTTTTGAAGGGATGACTAGAAGCACTGCATTTTAAAGTAAATAGTGGCCGTAGGTGAGACTGTTGCAGTTCTAAAGGAAAAATTTTAAGAGAAACAAGGAAAAAGAGAAACCAGACTAGAAGTACACTAGGTGATATACAAATGAGACAACTGAAGCGGAGGTTTTTAATATGAAACACATTTCCTCTCAGGAAATGAGCCTGTTCCTCAAAGATACTGCTCACATGGAGGGAAAAGAAGATGAATTTTGTGGATAGAAGTAATCATAGATGCTACAGTGACCACAGAGCATGTTATCAGGACACAACCTGTGACCCAGCTAGGGAATATCCAAGTCAGAAAGATGTAGACGGAAAAATATGTCAAGATAGCATGTGAATCTTTGTGGCTTCAGGTATTGGAAAAAGTATTGTGATATCAAACATGTTCCATTTTCAGGGTTTACATTTGACCAGGCATTTTTATATGAATATTTGACTTTTGAAGATGGGAATGAAGATATGAAATGAACATATCTGACATACCATATGCTGAGAACTATATTGAACCTCAAGACAGCTGGCCAAAATAACCAGGTAAAGGTCTTCTTTCCAGAGATCTGCTTAACCAAATGTGTCTTTAAGCACACTGATTTAGTATATTGAATGAAGTATCTTTGTAAGTAGGTATAGACCCACTGAAGTAACTACTGTTTGTAAAGCTAGATGAAATCACCTAAAGCAGCTACAAAATCCCGTCTTGATTCCAGACTTCAGTTTTTGCTTTTCCTGAAATCTGAGATGCTATCTCAGAAACGAAATAATTAATGGACTTGAACAAATTTGGGGAGTAGCTCATGTGAATAATTCACATTCAGGTAAAAGTTCTCTTCTTGTAATAGTAAGAAAGATTTGTTAATTAGGAAATGTAATATATTAAATTCTTATGCTGCATCCATAATCACATCACCTGAAATTTTTTTTCAGTAAGTTAAATCAGTGCAGGTTAATAACGTGACTATTTAGGTTTTTCTTTAAGATAATATATTCTGAAGAAAAATTTCAGAAGTGCAAATTTCACCTGTCTTAAAAGAATAATTGCTGCTGAAAAGTGATTTTTAAGTCATAAGCCTAACATTCAGAGTCTGTGTACTTATTAGCTTGACAGATATTTTTAAAAATATTCCCCTAATTCTAGGACTGGTATAATTACACTGTCATTGCTAAATGTCCCTGACAAACATTGAGAAACATTTTATGATTTTCTGGGTGCCCTTATGTTTTCTGAATCCAATACTCATGTTTATTGCTTGCTCGATTGTAGCCAATATGCGTAATTCTCACTGCAGGCCAGCCTAGGCGTAGCTTCAGATGCAGACTTGCTCTGGTACCCATTACATGTCTGTTTGTGCTCTTGTGATCCCCAAAGGGATCCTGCCAGTTACACCCTGGGCAAGATGGTAGGTCACACTCCTCAGTCCTAATGAAGACACGCCTTAACCGAAAGTTGCTGGGTGAAGATGTCTGGACAGTATTGCATTTGTATCTGATTGATAGAGACAAGATGCACTGAGCATCCCCTCAGCCTGTCATCCAGTGTTTTTGCACTTTTGCGTTTTTTGCAGCTATGTAGAAGTTGCAGGATGGACTAGCCAGTGGCTTTGTGTCCTGTGTAAGGAGAATGCCAAGTCTGCTCGCTGTCATGCAGGCAGGATGTCTCTGCTGGATTTTGCATCTGCCCATGAAAGAAAGTGATTATCCCTTGGTGCCAGGGTGCCTAAAGCCTTCATCCAGGCAAGCTACAGGTTGGAAAGAGGAGAAAAAACATTTAAGGCTCTTTGCTTTGGAAGATCCACTGAGCTGGCAAAATCTGGACTAATTAGTCCTAAATAGTAGTTATGTTGTAACAATGTCTGATGTACCATGCCAGCTTGTGCACACGTGTACACCTGTGTATGAAAGAGAAAGACACAGCCACCATAACAATCATATCCTAAGAAACCGCAGGACTGGCACAAAAGGAACATATTTGACAATGAATCCTTTTTTTTGTTAAATATTGTCGATTATCTTCTAGATTCCTTTGGGAAAGTACAGAACATTCCTGCGCAGACCTGAGGGAAAATTATCTTGCTGATCTGTTAGCACCTCTACTGTTAATATAAACATTGGCAAAAGCTACATAAATACTTGTGGATTCTGGAAGGGCTGTGAGCAATTCAACAGCAAGAAGCTCCTTTATAAATACAGGAAAATTAAGTACTTAATGTGTCCCAGGATATGTTGTGTGCATGTGAGTGATTACATACAAATGCTGTGTAGTAAGCAACCTGAGAAAATGTAACTTGCACTACTTTAAAATTAATTATTCCTCAGTTAAAGCCACAGTAGTGTACTTGCTCTGGCTGTGATTAAAGTTCCTCCTCTGACATTATTCACCTGCTGTTATGAAAATAAACACATTTAGCATAAGAATCAATGTTTTTTTCCTAAAGCTATTTCTTGTTTTCTTGGTTAAATTAGGCCCAGATCCTCCATTTAGTTCTCTTCCAGCAGCTCTCTGAGCTCACAGAAGTAGGTTGTGTGTGGGTCACTTCATGGCAGGCCAACAGCCAGGAGGATGATACACCACCTGTTCATCACTACGTGTATTTTCTCAGCTATTTACCAAATCTACTAAAGGCCGCCAAATGTAGAGTCTAGCCCAAGCCTCCCCACCTCTGTTATCCCTCTGTCTATCATTTACACTGCATTGAGGTTTCTATCTTAATTTAGAGACATCTGTGCTTTTTTAAGCACTTCCTTAATAAAGGGAAGCTGCTCACGCTATGTGCTCAGGGAGGTGAATATGTCCGACCTTCTGGTGTTCCCAAGGTGAGAACTCAGGGCAACACGCAAGAGCCCTTTCCAGGAGCAGTGGGTGCAGGAGGCCCTGGCTCCGCCACCTCAATTCTGTGCGAAAGGACTGGGGAGCAATCCTATGGCAGCCTCCAGGACTGGTAAGATGTTGGGTAACTTAGTAGTAGACTGTCCATACTGGCAAAGCGGGAGTTTCCTACTGCCGAGCCCAGTGCCATGTCCTCCATGGAGGTGAGTCCGGTCCTGTGGTTGGTTTTACTGGTCTACATGCTGGAAAGAAGTGTTTGCAGGAATGACACATCTGGGCCTTTATAAGAGTGACCTGAATTCACCTGACTGAGGTTACTACGTGGGTCAGTGTCAAAGTCAGAATTAAGAGGTCTAACCCTGGTAGCCAATTTCACAGACACATAAACCGAAGAGAGCAGGTGAGTGTGAACCGGCTGCCACCCTCTTTGTTCGGCTCTGTTTTTCTCAAAATCTCCCCCTTGAATCACCCCTGCTGATGGAGTGGACACTTACACTGTGTGTGATTGATTGAATATTCCCTCGGGCTGTATTTTAGCATGGGTGGGACTGCAGAGGAAGGGGCAAAGCCTGTGTTATTTTCCTCCTTGGTTCCTCTTCTGGTACAATATTACAGTACCTTACCTTGCTGTTCCTGTTATGCTTTCCATTTTGTTAAAATACCCAGAGATCTTTAGGTGTTTTGTGTCAAAAAAATATCCATACTTGTCTCCTTCCATTTCCTGTCCCACACTCCTCCAGGGTCAAACCCCTTCACTTAATGGGGGCATCCCACCCTCCTCACTGCCAAACCAAATAAAGAGTGGATAAAAGAATTGTTTTTATTTAACAGCTTTGAACAAGAAAAATAAAGCACAGCTACTTAAAACCCAGGCAATTTCATCAACATTTTCACTGAAAAGAATCATGTGAAAACACAGACACTGTATCACCAAAAGGATTGGAAATGCACAGAAACTAAATGCTGACATACTTTCTGCAACCTTATTGACTGCAAGAGAGCTTTTCAAAATGTTTTGTTTAACGTAACTGTGGCAGAATTGCTTTCCTGGGCCTACAGACAGTTTGCAAGGTTATTCTGGGATTCATTTAACTTACTTAGACATCAAATTTAATGCCTGAATGTCATCTGAAATTATTAGACTTAAACTAAAATGGTGTAATACCAGCCTGATTAAACCAAAAGGTTAGCAGACAGCGAGCTATACGTGTGGAAACCATATCCAGCTGAAAACTAGTTTACTGAGTTTATGTTGAATAAGTTTAATCTAATGACAGTTTTTATCCCAAGGATGGAGATATGAAGTATTTTTTTGCTTCATGGTGGAAGCTGGGAACTATGACAGGGAAGAAAATACAGAAGGAGGAAGAGATGAGTGAGAAGAGGGAGAGAAGAGTACAGGGGGTGGAGGAGAACGGGGAGAAAGCGCAGAGAAGGGGAACACATCTTACTCAGCAACACTGAGTGTAAGAAGGCATTGGGCAGACAAACAACGATTTACTACTTAAAAGCCATGTTCTACCCTTGAAGTATGTGCAGAACTCCCCATGAGGTCAGTGGGTGTGCCAGTCTGGGCTGTCAAAAAATATGTTGTCTGAAATTCATATCCTGGACTTCTGGGAGTAGCTGGACGTGGAATTTGGCGCTGGCTGTGGAATGAGTTTGACATTACTGTACAGAGCAACTGACGCTAGTGGACGTGTGTCCGAGGTGTGATTGTGCAAGGATATGCTTTTCATAGGAAAGGCGATCATCAGAGTGAATAGGTCATCCATTAATTTGTGGCCACGGGGTGCTTTTGTGATTTCTTATGTATTAATTCTCACACCTTCCAGAAGATAATAATTCCTTCTTAAAGTAAGGAAGAGTGTTACCTGCTTTATCAGGTGGAGCAACCTAATTGTGTTAGGAGGCTAACGGAGGTTCTTCCAGGTAGTGCAGAGAGTTCATGGGGGAGAAAGGAAGGGATCCATGGCAGAGCTGCTCTTCTCTATGGCGTGGATACATTTTCATGGACTTCAGTAAGAACAAAATTCACTTCTGTCCAACAGCTTGAGCCAGCATTACTTCAATTAGCCAAAAAAATAAAATAATTATAGTAATTAAATGCACAACAGAGTTAATGCTTACAATCACTATCTAGTTCTCAGCACTTTGTTTTGATCTTATTGTCAGCAGTTGCAATCCAAATTGTGTAGCTTGTACATGGCAGGAAAACCAAGGAGGCAGCCAGACAGTGAGCAACATTTTTTGAGCTCAGGAACTGGGGCAGAGGGGTGACAAGAGGGCTAAGGGGGTGTTTCAAAGCCTGGGGCTGGCAAAAACTGTCATTGTCAGAAACCGAATGGACTCAGAGAAGTCCGATTTCTCTGGAAGGAGAATTTAGACTAACATGCACCACTTCCAGAAAACATATAGAAGAGATGGAGTTAATAATACAAGGCTTTTCAGTACATCTGGAAGCCTGACTAGTAAAGATCTCTCTGAGAAAGGTCAACATCAGGTTTATCTGACAAAGCTATCAATAATCCCCTGTAAAACAGTTGAAGTATCATCTAAAACCTAGAAATATCTCCTCCTAATCCTGAATGGAGATGAGATAAAATCTTGAGGCACAGTGTTTCCGTCCTTTACAAAATATTTCTAGCATTGACTTTCAACATCTGCATGTTCACACCTTCTCCAAAATACATTGCCAAATCTAATCTTGCTTTAAAACATTCCCTAGTCTTAATTTTCTTGATGCTGTGTCAAAACATATATCACTATAGGTGCCAAAATGTGAAGAAATATTTTCTTGCTTCCATTTTGAACTTGCTACCTTTGAATTTTATTGAATATTTCCTCCTTCTTGTGCTACAAGCAAGAAGAAACAACAAAACAGAAAAGCCCTGTGACCTTCTGACCTGCCCCACCTTTGCTAAAACAGGTGTAGCAGAAGAAAGTCCCCATCTTCTAAACTGTTATAGCAAACAAGCATGAGAACGGTCACTAACAGGTAGGCTGTGCTGGGAGAAAGATACCTGCCAGGTTGCTGCAGCACTGTCCAAACTAGCCGGCTGCAACAAGGTCTTTTACCATCACATACCAAAATACTCTTCACACCAATCCCTCTGCTGCCTTTTCCTAGTTTTGCCTCATCCAGGGCACATATTCTCTCTGCTTCTTCCTCCTCTCTCTTCATTGGCTGCCCAACCTCTTGACAGAACCACCCACAGCTGCACCTTATCTACATCAGCCAACCCACCACCCCTGAAGCCAACCCACAGTTGTATATTATCAATGCTAATTAACCCAGCTTCATTCCTCTACACTAGATAAAACCCCAAAGATAATGGTATTCAGGCAACAACTGCAACTTGAGCCTTTACAGGTCTGAGGAGCCTTGCAACCCCTTTTTTCTTCAGTACAGAAGCCATCTTGCAAGCATCAAGCTTCCCTTCACAAAAGGAGATGATAGCTGTCCTCATGTGGTGTATACATTAAATGTGTTTTAGATTTTGGCTGGGCTGGAACTTTTTCACTCCCTTCATTCTGAATTTACATCCCAGTGGGGCATTTAAACTGGAGGTGACAGTGTGCCTGTCTGTACCCCAGCCCTGTCAATCCAGTTGCTGACAAGGAGAAAAAGTGAATTAGAGAGTCATGCTGCTTCAGTTCAGTTTCTCTCTCAAAAATAGATATCAATGTGAAGTGGCCATGAAAGGGCTTTTTGTGTATGGCTTTATCCTGTCATAGCAGGGGTTGCTGTAATGAACTGAGGAAATGTGAGATGAAGTGGGAATACAGGCAGGGATGAAAAAACTGACAAAATGTCAGGAATCCATTCTTTGTAAATCTAAATGTAGAGCTGAAACTAGAGCTGAAATGTATTAAATAACTGTCAAGTAGGGAATTACTGGGAGCTGCCTTCCACTCTGCGTAGAAGATGCCTTTCAAAATACTAAGTAGCATCATTTTCAGCTGATGTTTCACACAGCAGTATACAGGAATGCAAAATTGGGATTAGATGCACAGCTGGGGTAAAATGGCATCCTGCTACAGGCTCTGGCAAACAGCGCTGATTAGCCCCCGCTGGGAACACGCCCCCGTGCACCAAAGACCTGTGCAAGTGCAGAAACATTTAATAACTCCTTTGTTGTGGCCTGGTGCTGGTATCTCATGCTCCTTGTGAAGAGGTAGTCCTGATCAAAGCTGTTGAGAGCACAGCACGCAGGGAGACTTTCTTTGCCATTTCAGGTGAGACCATAGCAAAAGAAAGAACTATATGCAAAAGGAGCTGACTCAGGCATGGAAAATATAGGGAGCCCAGGCTGGCTGAGTACTTTGCCAACAACCTCATGCATTATCATCACCAACTGGTCTGTGTTACCCATCCCTCACCCTCTCACCCCCTGCCAGCAGAGTTTGCTCCCCACCGTGAGCTTCTACAGACAAGATGTAAGAGTGGAGGCTGGAGCCTGCTGCTTTCTGCTGTGGCCGCATCATGGGTTTTGGTGTGCTGTGCTCAAAGACAGCCACACTTATTTCATGTTGGTGACCACAAGAGGAACTGACATGTTGAAAGAGCAAGATGTGGGGAGACCTTACTCTACAGAAATCTGTAATAAAAAGTGCAGAACAGCGTAATAATCAAGGACAGCACTCAACAGTCTGCTTCACCTTTCCTGCTGGATGACTGAAATGAAGATGTGTTTCTTGGGACAGACTCTCACCCTGGTCAATCATCCAGGCTGTGGAGGGCATTGCTCCCCAGGACAGGTACCTGCAAACCTGTCCATCTGACTTTGCAGAGCATAAAAGCTCTTCACAAATAGTTAATTTGTGCCTCTAAACAAGTTTTAATTGCGTTGTGTTACACTCTCCCTACCCACTGACACCAAAAGACCTTCTCCATTCAGTGGGGGAGCAGCACTGGTACTTGGACTTCTGAGCTTCGTTTGACCAATAAAAGCACAGACTAGCACTGGCCACAGCCTAAAAACTGTGCCAAACCTTTGCAACAGCATCGTCCTGTGCTGACCTGAGGCAGCAGCATTGCAAAAACCTTTCTTCTTCACTTTGACAAGTCAGTTCTCATACTCCCAAATTTGTTAAGCTTATTTGCTCTACTTGATGAGGGAGAGAGAAAAGCTTTCTGCTGTAGCAGTTAATCCCTCTAATAAAGGTGAGCTAGGCTTCAACCTTGGCTCTCTTCTAAAGCATGACATTGAACGGCAGCGGTCTGTCTCATCACAAAAAGCTCAGCTGCTCTGATGGTGGAAACTCACTGCAGGGATCACATCCGAGTGTGGCATTCATAAACCAGACACGTGGCATCATTCACCCTGAAGCATTTGCTTCAGAACGCCTGACTTTGTTTCTAGACTACTCTGAAGCTGTGGGGTGATTTCTTCTGAAACAAATCAAGGACAGACAAGTGAACGCTAACTGTGCTTGCATAAAGGCACTGGTTCCAGCCACCATCCTCATGGAGGCTGGGAAGGATGTAGAAATCCAGGTTGGCCATGGGACACATTCTGTCTTCTGGGCATTGTATTATTTCGCTGGGCTTTATTTATTTTTGTTTCATTTTGTTTTGTCTTAAATATAAAATAATAATAATTAAAAAACCCACAAAAAAAACGAGAAGTGGGAAGGTAAGAGGCAGAGAGTAAGACAACCTTGCAAACACTATGATTTCACCTTTTCTGATAGGTTTTATTGTATCATTTAGCCCACATTAGGGCTTTACCTACCTTTTGATCTCCAACCCACTACTAGAACAGATTTGCTATAAAAAAAAAAAAATACTGCTTTTAAATGATATTTGCTTTAAGTAAGTCTGGAGTGTGATTATTGCGAGTTGAGAAAATAAAAGACTGTTTGTTTTAAGTGAATTCATAACATATGTTTGTAATAAATGGGCTTGGGCAGTTGTCCTGATGTTAAATGGGCCAAAATTTGAAATTACTGCAACCTTGGTGAAATTTCAGCACTGCAAAATCCAGAAGAAAAAAAAAAGAAAAAAAAATCATGTGTGAAAGTTAACAGCTGAGCAGAGTAAGGGAGCTTGGGGGCAGGATTTATGGCTGCACAGTATGCGGGGGGACAGGGAGCAGTGGAAATGTGTGCTCAGAGGGAAGAAAGAGTTTCTGAGGCTCCCAGCAAGACTGTGCCCCGTTGCCGTTCGTGGGGCTGCAGACCGAGCTCAGCCGTCAGCCACCTGTATTTCTCCTCAGGAGCAGCAGTTCCTGCTCAGACCACCTACTTGGAAAACCAAAGCCCATTAAGCCAGAATTTAACTGCTTGGGTTCAAGACAGTGATGAAAACTGCCTGTTACCCAGGGAGTCCTAGCTGAAGGACTTTTTTGGCTGGTTATGCCTTCAACTTTGCCTGAAAAGCTCACAGTGTATCTCTAAATGCAGTGTCATGTCAACAGTCTGGGCTGGCAGACTGAATTTCACCAAGGGAATTTCATCTCATGGTTCCCACCACCTCCTCCTTTGATGACACAGGGTCTAGAATGGACACCAACAGAGCACATGCCAAGCACTCATCTCTGACTACAGAGACTCTTCCATGGCCATTTGCAATGGATTTCGTAAAACCAAAGACAGGTTTCTCTGTTATAGTTGCTTTACAGTGCAAGTGCTCTACCTCTGTCCAAAATTTTTTGATTTGAATGAGAAGATGGTGCAGAAGACAAAATGCTACCCTGTGCCCTCCACAGCTGCAGGGTACACAGCCTCTGACTCCTGTGGCCTCCCCAAATTCACCACCTTCTCTGCTCTCCAGCCATCATAGCTCCCACGGGCCAGTTGTCTCCATTTCTTTATTGTGTTTCCTTTATAAACCAGACTAAGCCTTGGACTTAATCCCAGCACAGTAAGCACTGACTGAAGCAGTGAACAAAGCCTTGAGGGAAAACCCCACAAGAACATTTTAGAATCAAAGCATCTAAGAGCAAACAAAATTAAAAACAATAAAGTCTACAACATAAGTGCCCTTCCCTCCAGCTTATCTTTTTTGAACTTGGGCTTGCAAAGAGCATCGTTGAACTTAATGCTTTGTCTCTTCCTTCCTGAGAAAGGGGGTTTAGCTCTTTAATTCTCTTCTGATCTCTTTATTTCAGGGACATTCTGCGTGGACAAAACAACACTACTGTTTCAGCCTGTGGTCAGGAAACATGCAGATGTTCTGAAATGAGTCTCTGATTCCATGTCAAGAGGTTTCTCATCTTGATCCATTATGTTATTTCCCAGATTGTTTTTCCAACAGCTGTCCACCAAGCTGAAAACATTCACACAGAGGGTAATTCTTTATTATACAGAAACTGAGCCTTTCTGTCAGGTCAGCTCCTGCCGTTGTTGTTACACACAGCAAGCCAGCTACAGTTTTGTGGGGGTGAATGTGATGATCATCCCCATTCCCACTTGCACATGTAGAAGCTCTGTGCATACCTCATTTAGCCTATGGGAGGTTATCACTGTTTGGGTTGATGGCCAAGGTCCTGCCTAATTAATATCTGACCACCGATAGGAGAAAGCCAAGATTTCACGGGAAACATATCTATTCGGTTGGACACATGTGGTCTGACAGGGGTTGAAGCTGAAGAGGGAGGGATGGATTTTTGCTTGGCTGAGTACTGTATTGCACTCGCTGCTGGGTGGCAGACCAGACTTTGCTCCTGTTGCATGACAAGGTTGTCTCAAGCTTTTTATTTACATTCCTATTGACTACTATGCAAAGAAATGACATACCTGTCCTTATAGGTCAATGTTATACCTTAGGTAGACCTTTTCTACCCCAGCCAAGGATGTCATTACTGATACTACTCTACACTTTTGCACTTTTGCTTAGAAATGGCGTTATCCTTAGCATATTTTAACTCTTTTCTACTTAGCAGTCTCTTCAAAAGAAGTTTTGGTGCAACTATGGACAATTATATGTTGCAATGGAAAAAGCTGTACTTTTCCATACAACAAAACCCAAACAGGGTCAAGATATATTTCTAGCACACGTGCACTACAAGATGCCAAATCGGGACACTATTGATAGAAGGCTATCTTTAGCAGAATGCAGAAGACGTTTTTAGTAAAGACAGTATTTGCACACAGCACAGCCTGCAAAAAGAACACCAAAAGGGTCACGTATCTTACGGCTATTGCCACTACTGAGTAGCACAGTGTACAGGGGGAAGGACTGGATGCTATAATGCCACTTGGTGCTTAGCCAGTAACAGTGCTTTACTGTGTGTTTTTCTTAAGCTATACAAGAAAGGGAACACAGACTGTGATGGGTGTGTGAAGAATATATCCTTCATTATTCCGACACTATATATTCCGACACACTATAGCCAGGTACTATATCTTAAGGCAAACTTCTTTGATGACTTCCATTTACATTTCCAGTTGAAGTGACTTTTGAAACTTGATTGTAATTAAACCCCTTAAAGGCTTACAGAAAAGGCATAACCCCTTCTGCAATATCTGTCGGCCCTAAAACTGTGCAATATACTGAGAGACTATGGAGCCTTTGTTTGATTATACAAGTAATTAAATTTAAAAAATTATTAAACATGTTAATAAAGACATAAAACGTAGAGTTTCATATTTTGCTTTGATTTGTTGTGAGCTTTCAGTAAATCCACAATATCCTGGCACATGAATACACTGTGTTTAAGGCTACTCTGATTTAACCATGTAAATTCAAAACAGTGACATCACTTCAAAGGGGACAGAGAAGGAAATCCGTTGGGCTGCATCAAAAAACCCTTTCTAATGGCATACAGTGCATCCGACATAAAGCAGCTGTGTGAAGTTAGGGTCAGCGCCTACAGGCACTGGTCAGCCCCAGGGTGAAGAGCAATGCCCAGCAGACCTACGGCAGGCTTCACCTTGTCCTGGTCAGAGATTAAAAGGCTTTCTCTTCCCTGCCAGAGATAGTTGTGAAGTTCAGTTCTTGAAATTATTATAAGCTGTTTCAAAGTTGAAGGGGTGTCAGAGATGGGGATGTCTATGACAGACAAACTCCTCAAAGACAGGCCAGAGGAATCTCCCAGTCCTTTGGTTCCTGGAGGAGCCAGAAAGGCATCCTGGATCCCGGAAACAGCTCACCATTAGTTATCCTTAACTTTTCCCTTCAGGCTTCAGGCTGTAATTCCCAGAGGGTGCTTACTGAATCATAGGCTCAGGTCCTCATTTTAAACTTACATGGGCTTCTAAAATATGACAAAAAATACAATCAAAGTTAAGCTCTTATGTTGTGAGCTTCCTTGTTCATGTTGAGGGAAGGGAAGCCTGAGGTTTCAAATCCTGAGTTTCTTTCTCTGTTCTCCAGAAAAAAATGTCAGAAAGGCCCATAATTAATATAGCAGCTCTTCCAAAAATGCTCTGAAACAAATGAACAGTGATGTTGAAGTTCATACAACCTTTCTTTATTATGAAGCCTTTCATATGACCGGATTCATAGGGGTTAATTTGCAGAGGTTTGCTGTGATTGCACGTTTTAGGGAAGACATATAAAAGATTTTCTCCTCCTTTCAAATATGAACTATAATATACTCACATTTGTGCGTTAAAAGCACAGATCGTAAAACACAGGCACTACAAGGTGGCCTCCCTGGCTCTGCTATTATATAGCTTTCTCAGCTCATTTTTAAACATTTACATTTATTCATCAGACATTAACTTACCTTTTGCTATGCCATACACCGGGATGAAAATTGTGTTCTTAGGACAAGGCAAGGAAGAAAAACTTTGTGAAGTTACTCAGCCTCACAGCCATCACTTGAAGCAATTTTGGCCTTTCATGGGATGAGAGAAAGAGGAAGAAGGGTATGTGTATATTCATTATAGTGCTTAAAGTTTACAGAAACATGGGTTCCCAAGAGCCATCTCAATAATGGTTTTAGTTAAATATTTATATTGCTATAACTTTATATGTTTAATGATTTTCCCCATTAAGGTTTTTGTGGTTTAGCAAGGAAAATCCAAATACTCTTGATGATGATTGGTGAGTTAAAATCTCTTGTAGCAACACAGTGTATAAAATCCTCTCCAAGTAACTGCTTTTTTCACACATCTGGAAAGACTCCATTTTTTTTTATCTGCCAGAGCCTTACAAGGGCAGCTTATTACATAAATAAACAGAAGAATATATGTAGTCATAGAATGACTGAATTGGGTATAATCTTACAAAAACAATCCCTGTCTCAATACTCCTTTGTTTGTTGCCTTTTGGTACTATTATTGACTCTTCTGTGTGTACTGTATAATCATTACTGCCCCCACTTTCTCCCTGATGCAAAACGTGTCCAGGTGGTCAGCAGCAAGGCCAAGGCTTGCACAGCAGTGCAACCTTCTGGAGCCAAATGCATCCTGGAAATGGGATCTCTGATTCTCATACGCTTTCCAAGTGGGTAAGAGCACTGCCACTGTTCATGTCACAGATGTTGCATGAAACTGGCCTGCTGGAGCACAAGATATTTCTTCTGAGCAACTCTACAAAGAAGGTAAGGGACCCATGTCTCCTTCATTGCCATGACCGTCCCAAGAAGTATTTTCTACTGGGACAGTATTACTGTCACCTGAAGGGAGAAAGTTCATGAGAAATTGTAAGGGAGGAAACAGTCCCAGAAACCAAAGGAAATTCACTTCTGGGTGAATTAAAATTTTCTAATCTCTCTCAGACCCATCTATGAATGCCTTTTGTCACTGAGAGAAAATGCTGTCACTTATTCTGGTCCAACAGGGACCCCATAGGGTGATTACCTCCTGCTCAGTCCTTTGATGGGAGGTGAACTGTGCTGCCGAAGCACACAAAGCCTGGCTATAAATGTCTATTTCTTATACTTACTGATGAAATATGACCTTCCTGGGCCAGGACTGAGTTAAAAATCTGGTACCTTCTGGTGGTGAAAAGGTTGGAGCAGCCTGCAAGCCTGTACTCCCATATATAGGTGGGAAATGGTATTATAACTATAGCAACAGAGATGCTTTAGTTTCCATCTATTTTTTTTCATTTCAACAAATACATGAAATAGAGCAAAACAGACAATAAAATAAAGGCATTTAATGTTTTTTGCTTTTAAGGTATTTATCTTAACCTCGTCCTAGAAGCAATAAAAAGGCACTTACACAAAAAAACTGAGTTGTGTAATCAGATGACATTTGCTGAAAACACACTTTTGTTTCCATCTGTTAGATTTTTTTTTTCTGAGTTATGATTTCTGTAATACAGCTCTATTCACCCTGTTACAACAAATACCTGTTACAGAGATAAGTCTTTATCTCCTACATTTTTTGAAGCTCAGGAAAGGGAGGAAATTATTTGCCAGGAACGCCTTTGGCAGAGTTCATCATTCAGGAACTTTTCTGTGATGCTGCCACTTAAAGTGAATATAATGGAGGGAGGATATCCATGAAGTTCAGTCCCGTCTGTGTGTAGTCATGTGTTGGCTGAAGGAATTAAGTTCCTATAGATAAATGAAGTTCAGACGAAACCCAAAACTCAAAGTAAGGCTTTGGTTTGGCATCATCTTATATATGGGCTCCGTGCTCCACCAGGCACAGCAGTTTGGAAATCAGAGACCTCAGACTGCAATCGCTCAGAGCTTAAGTCTCCACACGTGGAGTGGTGTGCTTCTCACTGCTTCTGCCCTGGGTCTGACAAAGGAGGGAGGCTGTGGTACGTTGCTGTAGCTGGGACATCACAGGTTTATGTGTCTGCATAGCTCCAGGGCTTCTCCAGTAACCCGGGAGTCAGCAGTTCTGAACAGCCCACGCAAGGTGGGGGTACTCACTGTCTGCAGCACAGCAAGGGAAGCAGAAGTCAGGTTGCTTCATGGAAGGCCTGAGCTACCCTCACCATCAGCTAGAAATGGAGAAATCAGGTGGGAGAGTCAAAAAACCAGACAGTGTTAGGACACTCACACAAGGTAGCAAAGAGCAGGACCTAGACTTGTGCAACTGCAAATGCCAGCCTTTCACAGCCAGCCACCAACCCATGCCCGGCTGAAAGTGAACCCATAGACCTCAGGGTGCATCCACCAAGGGACAGGAACTGGGGCAGAGGAGCTGGCAGTGCTCATGGGCACTAGCTGGGGAGCACGGGGGCATGGGACACCCAGAAAAGTAGCATATTGTTTTACTCGTCACTGGAAAGTTAAGCCAGTTCCTAAACAGAAAACACCCAAACATATGGAACTCAGTTTTCCACATTTATAGAGCTAAGGACTAAAAAGACAGTGAGCTACTTTTCTGGGATCCTTCATATGCCATGACTTAAATGCATTCACCATGTTAACCCAGCTCTCTGTTTCTGAGTCATGTGCTGCAAACAGTCCCTCCACACACAGACCCTGATCAACCTTGTCATTACAATTTGTCACACATCTCATTTTATGTTTGGTGTTGTACTGGAATATTATATCCCCCACATATTGCTGTAGGCTGTGAGTCTGGAGTAACGCATGAAGGGGGGTGGGGATGGAAAGCGGGAGTGGGAGAAGGACAAAAAAGAAGGAAACTGCAGACATCAGTAACTACCAGATTTTCTCTGGAGGTTTGACATTTCCTGTAGAAATAAGTCAGTGCCATGGCAGTGATGATAGTATAGTGGAGACATACTCTAGCTAACTCTCAACACTCTCAAAACCACGGGAACCGAGGCTGTCTATGAAATCACCGGAGCAGTGCAGTGAATGCTTACTTGTGAACCACTATGAAGAGGCAGCTACCAACATCTGGACTAGCAAGTCTAACATTAGCAAGGCCACATCACCCTGCAATATAACCGAAGGAAGTGTGTGGACACGTCTAAAATGAAAGACGCATCTTTGCTGCATCTTTTGGATCCTACCCTGTCATGCGCTCATAGTTGCTCTGGTGCAGTAAGTCCAAAGTATACAACAAAGGAGATAGAGTTCAATTATTTTGCTGGGGTTTTTGATTATTTTCTTGGGTTTTATGCTTCAACAGATATTTTTCAAAAACTTTAGAAACTTATTTCTTTCTCTTAATGTTGAATCACTCCTTCAAAAAGGTAAAAAAGACAATCTGTGAAGAGTCTAGCCATGTCTTTGCAGACAACAGGAGATTTAGCAACATGTTATCCTCAGATTTACGTAAAATGCTCTACTGGTTTCATTCCTGGGGCATTCACGCAAACTTCTTTTGTAATTTTACTGATCTAATACCTCTTAGGTTTGGTTTGGGTAAAGGCCTGTCATTAAAACCAAAATGAACAAAAGCAGAACAGTGAGAGTAGCATAATTTTTGTTCCACTAGTAATACTGCCATTCAAAATCATTTTGCCTGAAATCAGAAGACATTTTTTTTTAGCTGAAGTTGGAATATTTAAAAAAAAATAGTAGCTTTATATTTTGGGTCATTAGAAGAACTTGGCTTTGGGAAAATGAAAATAATTTGGTCCAGACAATGTCCACTGTTTAACTGGTATTTACCTTGGTTCTATTTTATTTCTAAAGTGAACTCCAGAAAAATATTCAAATGAAAAACAGGGTTTGGATTTAAGCATTTGATTCGCTCTCATTTCTCAAGAAACAGAGGTTAACCTGAACTATTTTTCCGCCATGGTGAAAAAATCTTTATGGCACTGCTGACAACCATAGTGCAAAAGGCAAAACAAATCACAGTCACAGAAATAACAGGATTCAGGACAAATATGAAGACTGTGGAGGGGATGCTAAAATGAGGCAAGTGCTCTGGTGTGAACAGCTGTGGCAGAACTGGTCTTTTAGCAGTATACTTATGATAATCTTTCTACGCTAACATCCACTTTGACTGAGTGAAATAAGCTGTCAGTAAAAGCACAATTCTTCCCAGCAGAAACACGGGGCTTTTGCTAAAACATCTCTGTATTGGGCACTTCACAAAAACCTCAGCATAAGCCTTGCTGAAGGCAAACCGCCTGCAGCTTTATGTCATCAAAACATGCAAGCCAAAAAAAAAAAAAAAAAGAAAACAAACAAAAAAAAAAGTCACGCTGGATAACCCTACCAAACTGTCTCTCCTGATGTTGTTACCCAAACAAAGACCAAAACAATTCCCTCCCTCTATTCTCCTCCCCTTCCCCTTCCCTCCTACGTTAAAGCACAGCAGCAGCCTGCTCAGCCTATGAAACCTCCCAGTCTTTTCACAGCCCCGGTCCCAAGGGCCAGCCGAGCAGCCTGCTCCCTGCCAACCTTCTTCCAAAAAACGCCCCCACCCCTTGCAAGTGAGTCATTTCTATAGGGCTCCCCAGGGTGCTCCCGACTGCTTTTGCCCAGAAACCCCCCTCCGTTACCCCCAGCTTTCCACCTGTGAGGAGATGGCCCACGGGAGACCGAGCAGCTTTCGGTTACCTCCCTGCCTGCCAGATGCAGGGTGGGGTCTCGGCAGCCCTCACACTCCAATATCATATGGTGTCAAAACCTCCTCTTTTTTTTTTTAATTAAAAAATAAAAATAAAAAATCCTCTGTATTGACAGAATACAGGATTTCAGGAACTTTTAATTCTCCATTCCAGGCTCTGTGTGTTGTATTGAACTGCTGAGGTTATATCGTTCACTGGGGCTGATAAGAAAATCTTTCATGCTACAGCTTTTCTTTTCTTTTCTTTTTTTCTTTCTTTCTTTTTTTTTTTTTTTTTAATTTGGAAAATGCAGTTCTTTCGAAATCAAAATGCCATTTGTGAAATCATTGCAATTATGTTGAATCTCCTTTTGAAAGTGGACAAGGGATAAATGGTCTGACACAGCTGAAATCTCTGTCCCGTTTCAGCATTTTTTGTGATGAGCCTTTTGAGTTTTCAGTTCAAAATAACCTTGAGTTTATGCCATTTTTCTCTTTTATATGTTATATCCTTCTACCAAAAGAATCCCAAATCAAAATGAAACACTTTATTCAATCCAACAATATTTATATCTGATTTCTTTTAAACGGAGTTTCAAAACTTGGTGGTTTTTGTTCTGGATTGACAAAAAAAAAACTATTACAGAGGTAAAAAATGCATATTATGACCATATGCCTTCTTGTGGAGAGTGCTTGGGCAATGCCCATTTCTTAAAGCCCAAATGTCCACTCATGGAAAACCACCTGTGACTATTTGCCTGTGACTGCAACTACCCAAGCAGCACAGGAATATGTAGCAGAGAACCTGCAGGTTTTGCTTTGCACCCATTCCTCATCAGTGCTAATCTCCAGGATTTCATGCTTTGCAATACTCAGCGTTACAGCATTTCATTTTCAGGCCCCGGCCCCATATCCACTAGCCTGGGATAGGTGTTCGTGCACTGAGCGAGGAGACTGGAGCTGACACGTCACAGCAAAGGAGCAGAGTGCTGCCCAAAAGCAGTGCTTTGAGGAAATATATCCACTAGAAACATCAACGGACAAGGGGATTTCTTAAGTCCCTCTCCACTCTGCAGTAGCTTTGGATAGCTACACGCTCTGCTAGGTGATGTTATCTTCCATGGAGGATTCATGGCCTTGAACTCTGCTGAGAAGGGGGGAAACGATATGCCAAAGCATGTGCTTTGCAACAGTGTTACACTGCCTGGTTTTATTTTCTAACCCAGTTGCTCTGGCTTCATCCACGTCAAGACTCACCTGCCCTCCTGCTGGCATGAAACTCAGCAGAAAATCAATGAAGCCCTCTGCTAAAACCCGTGACAGTGTGAACCCACGCCGAGACTGATCTGGGGGGTCAGGTGGAGTTGGGGAGCGCTTGTGCTGTGCAGGTCCTATGGTAATGATGGGGAAGCCACAAACACCAGTAAATTTTTACCTGAATTCTCCTTTGGAGCTCATCCATAATGACTCTCTG